>NC_136270.1:108655107-108707607 GCF_964187855.1 Myxine glutinosa
CTGTTTCTCGACAACTACCGGTCCGATATACTTGAAACTTGCCAGGTATATTGCTGGGGACCCGAGGATGTGCCTTTTCAAGGTTTTAAATTAATCGGAGAAGTAGTTACCGAGCTATGTCCAAAAAACGATTCAACCAATCAGAGAGCAGCGAGCTATCACGTGTGCCGAATGTGGCGAACAGACTCTGCCTCGGACGGCACATTTGAGAGCGTATTCATTTATTTCCCGTCGGCAAACTATGTTGGCGCTATGTTGGCGTTAAACTATGTTTTAAAACTAATTAAAACTAATTTGCGATTCTTTCGCTTTGCGATGTGATTTGCGATTGCGTTAAACTCGCTCGGGCGTTAAACTATGTTTTAAAACTAATTAAAACTAATTTGCGATTCTTTCGCTTTCTGCGCGTTTGTGCACGATATGGCGATTTCTTTACCAAACTCCGCAAGCCGTTAGCTTTGGACCAAACCATTTCATGTAAATAGAGGGGGGGGGGGGGGGGGGGGATTGTCACCGTACTCGCAAGCCGTTCGCTTTGGACCAAACCATTTCATGTAAATAGAGGGGGGGGGGGGGGGGGATTGTCACCGTACTCGCAAGCCGTTCGCTTTGGACCAAACCATTTCATGTAAATAGAGGGGGGGGATTGTCACCGTACTCGCAAGCCGTTCGCTTTGGCTTTGCGAATGGACCAAACCATTTCATGTAAATAGAGGGGGGGGGATATACTTTTAGATATATATATAGTACGGCATGCCCTAGTTTATTCATTCATGCTGTACTTTGAATAAACAATTATGTCTTATATTTTACTAACACGATTCACCCAGTGTTTCCCGGGCAGGGAGGGAGGCAATACCTGGTGCTGTGCGGCTGGGTGAGCTTTTCTTGGCGGTGGTTTTGGGACGTGTTGTACACTGAAAAACTATGGAGTTGTTGGCCTTATAGTGGTTACCTTTTGCCTGCAGTCTGGCGTCAGCACTACCTGACCCCACATCTCAATATACAGTTTATAGCAGCCTTTGGTGGTGTCAAAATTGGCGTCTACTTAATGTTGTTTTGCTTAACGTTGCACTTTCTAGGAATGCAATCACGACGTTAAATGGGAACCTGCTGTTGTGCGTTTTAAATTAACAATTATACAATTTATTTCAGAAAACTTGCATTTTTTTCATTTATGCAATTTTTATGTCCTAAACCATAGATAAGTTGATCTGAGTACAAGTGGAAGCGTTTCCAAGAGTTCCAAAAAAAAAGTATTGAATTATACAGCAAAAAATAAAGCATAAAAAATTCCGATATAAAAAATACGGTATTCGCTAACTCCCATGCTCTTCGAGGCAAATAAATATGGCACACTGGCCCTTACTTATTAAAGATGCCTCAGAATTTATACTTTAGTATTGGTGGTGGTGGCATAAGCTCGAAAGGCAGAATTGCCTTTTCCTGCACTGTATTTGAATTTCCTTGTGTGTCTTGGTATTTTGTTTGTTTGATTAAGGTGTCACAACATATACCTGTCTAAAAGTGAGGTCTGTAGTCCTTTTGTTCATATTATTGAACATTGTTCATTTGAAATTGCCCCTTCTCTGTTAGCCCTAGAGCCCTGTGGTTCAGGAATTCAGGAGAATATAAATACAACAGGAACGAATAAGATACAAGTGAGTGCAGTGGAGGGGGAATATTTCCCCATTTTTTTCTGACAAGGTGATCCTACCCCACCTTACTCAACTGTTTCCTGAGGGTGAACACAGAACATTTTTGATTGATCAAGGTGTGTCTTTTACATCTGGTATCCAGACAGCTGGGCCGACAATATAATTTCCTCTGTGCATGGATTCCCAAGACTGCATGTGTGAGTTCTCTTTGACACCATCTTTGGTTTATGCCACAATGATTTAACGAGCATTGCAAACCTGCCTCAAGGGCAAACTTTGAATCGGAGGATTTCAAGCAGCAGTGGAATAATGTTGGTTCGACCATCCCATAGTGATTATAAATGACACGATTGTTTGGAGCAACCCCACAATATATAAATATATATATCTTTTTTTTTTTACATCATATTTACATCATACATCATACATGTATATATATATATACAGTCACGTGAAAAAGTAAGGACACCCCATGTAAAGTTTTGACTTTTTCAACATATTTCAACATACAGCTATTTGATCTTCATTTCAACAATATTGATAGATAAAGGTGATATAATAAAACAAATATCATGAAACATTTACATTTTGTAGTCCATTGTATAATTTAAACAAACATGAATGCAAATTTCACATGTGGAAAAAGTAAGTACACCCTTGGCTCTAATAGGTGGTATTGCCCCCTTTGGCAGAAACAACCTCAAGTAGGCATTTCTTATCACTGTCCACCAGTCTCTGACATCGACTGGGAGAAATTTTTGCCCACTCCTCCATGCAGAATTCTTTCAGCTGTGCGATGTTTGAGGGGTTTCTTGCATGCACAGCTCGTTTCAAATCCCCCCACAACATCTCGATGGGATTTAGATCCGGGCTTTGACTTGGCCATTCCAGAACCCTCCATTTATTTCTTTTCAGCCATTCCTTGGTGGATTTACTGTTATGTTTAGGGTCATTGTCATGTTGCAAGGTCCACCTTCGGTTGAGCTTCAACTTTCCAACAGATGGCCTCACATTATCCTCAAGCACCCTCTGGTACAATGAAGAATTCATAGTGGATTCTATGATGGTGAGCTGCCCAGGCCCTGATGCAGCCAAGCTGCCCCAAACCATAATATTTCCACCACCATGCTTTACAGTTGGTATCAGGTTCTTGTGGTCAAATGCTGTCTTTGGTTTTTGCCAAACATGTCTTCTGGTACTGTGGCCAAATATCTCTACCTTTGACTCATTTGTCCAGAGCACATTGATCCAGAAGTGCTAGTCTTTGCCTAGGTGTTCATTGGCAAACTTTAGTCTTGCCCTGATGTTCTTGCTGGACAGCAAAGGTTTCCTCCTGGCACACCTCCCATGTAGATCAAATTTGTGCAGCCTCTTTCTAATGGTAGACTCGTGCACGTTGACGTCAACAGTGGCAAGAGCTACCTGTAGGTCCCTTGATGACATTCTGGGGTTCTTAGAGACTTCTTTCAGCATCTTGCGGTCTGCTCTCGGGCTGAACTTGTTGGGGCAGCCTGGCCTGAACAAGTTGGCAGTTGTTTGGAATCTTCTCCACTTGTAGATGATCTTCCGGACAGTCGAATGATTGATTTCAAATTGTTTGGAGATCTTTTTAAATCCCTTCCCAGACTCGTAGGCATCTATAACCTTCTTTCTGAAGGCCTCAGAGAGCTCTTTTGACCTAGGCATGGTGACGCCGCACACTTCAACAACAAAGAGCAAACCAAACTAAATGTCTGAGGTTTAAATAAGACAGGTTCCTCCAAGATCCTCTCTAATGATGTTCTAATCATTTGCACCTGAGCTGGCGCACCTGATTCTAATTTTAGGTATTTGAAGTAGTGATAAATGTAGGGGTGTACTTACTTTTTCCACATGCGAAACTTGCATTTATGTTTATTTAAATTATACAATGGAGTACAAAATGTAAATGTTTCATGATATTTGTTATATTATATCACCTTTATCTATCAATATTGTTGAAATGAAGATCAAATAGCTGTATGTTGAAATATGTTGAAAAAGTCAAAACTTTACAAATTGATACTTACTTTTTCACGTCACTGTGTATATACAGACTTGGCATTTAATATGGAATTTTTTTTTTGTGGGGGTGAACTTACTCTTCAAGATGACTTAGAACCAAAAGTTATTTGGAATTATGTTGAAATTATTCTAGATTTTGTTAATGTGACCTTTAAAAGAAACAAAAACCACATTTGACATTTCGAAACAAATAAATTGATCCTTGAAAGTGATGTAAACTGATATCGAACTCAATTCACGGACAGAACTGTGTTAAACTTCTGTACGTTTTCCAGAAGTATCTCTATTTTGCACATCAGGCAAAAAAATTTTCAACAAAAACAAAAGCTAAATTATGACTGGGATTACAGACAGTAAAATTACAGTTCAGTACTTCGTGTAACCCCCACGAGCATTCAGGAGAGCACGTACACGTCGAGGCATGCTGTTCACGAGATTTGCCAAGGTTTGGACAGGAATCGCTTGCCATGCAGTGACAATAGTCTGCTGCAATTCACGCACAGAGGAAGGCTGCTGGTCCAAGTTGTCGATTTGACGCGTTGATTCTGCCCACAAGTTCTCTATCGGATTCATATCCGGGGACATGGCAGGCCACTCCATATGCTCTACACCACGGTCAGCAAGAAAGTGTTGGATCATGCGAGCACGATGAGGCCGTGCATTGTCATCTTGGAAGACAAAGTTTCCTCGAAAGGCTGCACGAGCAAATGGAAGCAATGTTTCTTCCAGAATAACCCTGTACTTGAACTGGTTCAGGTTTCCATTCAGAACAACCAGGTCAGTTTTGCCCCCTGCATGAAAAGCAGCCGAAACGGTCACCCCACCACCTCCAGCTTGGACTCTTGGCACTATACAATCTTCGTTGTGGGCTTCATGCACTTGTCTGCGCACTCGGACGCGGCCATCTTGACGATAGACCAGAAATCTAGACTCGTCACTGAAGGTCACGTGATTCCAGTGTCCTGGCTGCCATTGACGGTGCTCTCTGGCCCACTGCAATCAGCGCTGGCTGTGTTGTCTGGCCAGGCGTGGCTTTTTCAGGGGACGCCTGGCACGATGGCCTGCTAGAACAGTCGTTGGTTGACTAGCCTTCTGGATACAGGCACATTTGTCAGTTGCTGCCACTCAGCCCTAAGCCGATTAGCTGACTTGGTACGGCCATTGCAGACTAACTGGTGCAGCTGGCGATCATCTCTCCTTGTGGTTCTGCGTGGATGTCCTGGCTTCGGTGTTGGAGTAAGGACACCCCTCTGAGCATTTCGTTTCAGGATCTTTGACACCTGACCTTGAGTGATGCCATACTGCCGAGCAATAGCACGCTGTTTCATGCCAGAATTTCGTAAAGCCACCACTCTATGACAAACAGCATTGTCAAGTTGACGGACCATCTCCAGAGGAAGCAGCAATAACTTTTGTAGACGTGCAGCAGTTGTTTCCCACGAATACAGAACGCAACAACCCTTATATACCCGATTGTGAAGCCAATCGTCAAATGTACCTGTCCTTACATTTTGTCATGCTACCTATGATATAATCCTGTTATTTACTTCTTGCTGAGAAAGACAATCAGTGACATGGTTCTTTCAACAAAGACATCACCGAAGGGTAAAAGAAACTCATCAGATTGATATACTGCGTTCAGAAAGTAAACCCAAGTCAAGAAAAAAAAAATATTCCATATTAAATGCCAAGTCTGTATATTCACCAGTATATCTGTGCAGTCTGTGTTGTCTTGTCACTGAACTACTCCCTCAAACTATTGTGAAATCGTACCGAGCTTCTGGTATGCACCTACCTACCTCTCCTGTGTGTATGTTCTAAAGATATATATATATATTTTTAAAGAAAATTATAGAAATTACTCTTATTATTTTTTGGGGAATAAAAAAAAAAATTCAACTTAAATCTTCAACTTCAATTGTTTATACTAGGGCATGCCCGTACTATATCTATATCTAAAATTATATCCCCCCCCTCTATTTACATGAAATGGTTTGGTCCAAAGCGAACGGCTTGCGAGTACGGTGACAATCCCCCCCCTCTATTTACATGAAATGGTTTGGTCCAAAGCGAACGGCTTGCGGAGTTTGGTAAAGAAATCGCCATAGCGTGCACAAACGCGCAGGAAAGCGAAAGAATCGCAAATTAGTTTTAATTAGTTTTAAAACATAGTTTAACGCCAACATAGCGGCAACATAGTTTGCCAACGTGAAATAAATGAATACGCTCTCAAATGTGCCGTCCGAGGCAGAGTCTGTTCGCCACGTTCGGCACACGTGATAACTCACTGCTCTCTGATTGGTTGAATTGGTTGAATCGTTTTTTGGACATAGCTCGGTAACTACTTGTCCGATTAATATGAAACGTTGAAAAGGCACATCCTCGGGTCCCCAGCAATATACCTGGCAAGTTTCAAGTATATCGGACCCGTGGTTGTCGAGAAACAGCGGTCACAGACAAACACACAGACATACACACATACACACACACACACACACAGAGATTACTGGAATTATAGATAGACTAGGGCATGCCCGTACTATATCTATATCTAAAATTATATCCCCCCCCTCTATTTACATGAAATGGTTTGGTCCAAAGCGAACGGCTTGCGAGTGGTGACAATCCCCCCCCCTCTATTTACATGCAATGGTTTGGTCCAAAGCGAACGGCTTCCGGAGTTTGGTAAAGAAATCGCCATCGCGTGCACAAACGCGCAGGAAAGCGAATGAATCGCAAATTCGTTTTTATTAGTTGTAAAACATAGTTTAACGCCAACATAGTTTGCAAACGTGAAATAAATGAATACGCTCTCAAATGTGCCATCCGAGGCAGAGTGTGCCCGCCACGTTCGGCACACGCGATCGTTCGCTGCTCTCTGATTGGTTGAATCGTTTTTTGGACATAGCTCGGTAAGTAATTGTCCGATTAATATGAAACCTTGAAAAGGCACATCCTCGGGTCCCCAGCAATATACCTGGCAAGTTAAAAGTATATCGGACCCGTGGTTGTCGAGAAACAGCGGTCACAGACAAACGTACAGACAGAGATTACTGGAATTATAGATAGATAATGTGATATCACGTATATTGCAAATACATTTGTGCGAAGTAATTGTTTGTATTATGATTGGTGTAAACTATTACTCCACAACTCAGGTACAGTCATCTATCGACAGTGCATTCAGAAAGTATTCAGACCCCTTCACTTTTTTCACATTTTGTTATGTTGCAGCCTTATGCTGAAATCGTTTAAATTCATTTTTTCCCTCATCAATCTACACTCAATACCCCATAATGACAAAGACAAAACAGGGTTTTAGAAAGTTTTGCAAATTTATTAAAAAGAAAAAACTGAAATATCACATTTACATAAGTATTCAGACCCTTTGCTATGACACTTGAAATTTAGCTCAGGTGCCTCCCATTTCTCTTGATCATCTTTGAGATGTTTCCACACCTTGATTGGAGTCCACCTGTGGTAAATTCAATCGATTGGACATGATTTGGAAAACCACACACCTGTCTATATAAGGTCTCACAGCTGACAATGCATATCAGAGCAAAAACCAAGCCATGAGGTCGAAGGAACTGCCTGCAGAGCTCAGAGACAGGATTGTGTCGAGGCACAGATTTGGGGAAGCTTCCAGATGGGAGAAACTTCCAGAAGGACAACCATCACTGCAACACTCCACCGATCTGGGCTTTATGGCAGAGTGGCCAGACGGAAGCCTCTCCTCAGTGAAAGACACATGAAAGCCCTCTTGGAGTTTGCAAAAAAGCACCTAAAGGACTCTCAGACTGTGAGAAACAAGATTCTGTGGGCTTTCATGTGTCTTTCACTGAGGAGAGGCTTCCGTCTGGCCACTCTGGTATAAAGCCCAGATCGGTGGAGTGTTGCAGTGATGGTTGTCCTTCTGGAAGTTTCTCCCATCTCCACACAGGATCTCTGGAGCTCAGCCAGAGTGACCATCGGGTTCTTGGTCACCTCTCTTACCAAGGCCTTTCTCCCCCGATTGCTCAGTTTGGCTGGGCGGCCAGCTCTAGGAAGAGTCCTGGTTGTTCCAAACTTCTTCCATTTAAGAATTATGGAGGCCACTGTGCTCTTGGGAACCTTCAATGCAGCAGAGATTTTTTTTGTAGGCTTCCCCAGATCTGTGCCTCGACACAATCCTGTCTCTGAGCTCTGCAGGCAGTTCCTTCGACCTCATGGCTTGGTTTTTGCTCTGATATGCATTGTCAGCTGAGACCTCATATAGACAGGTGTGTGCCTTTCCAAATCATGTCCAATCAATTGAATTTACCACAGGTGGACTCCAATCAAGGTGTGGAAACATCTCAACGATGATCAAGAGAAATGGGAAGCACCTGAGCTAAATTTCAAGTGTCATAGCAAAGGGTCTGAATACTTATGTAAATGTGATATTTCAGTTTTTTCTTTTTAATAAATTTGCAAAACTTTCTAAAATCCTGTTTTCTCTTTGTCATTATGGGGTATTGAGTGCAGATTGATGAGGGAAAAAATGAATTTAAACGATTTCAGCATAAGGCTGCCACATAACAAAATGTGAAAAAAGTGAAGGGGTCTGAATACTTTCTGAATGCACTGTATATATGTGCATGTCTGGGCAGTGTCTGTGTTGTCACTGAACTACTCACTCAAACTATTGCTGGTGAGGTGTTTTTAATTATTTTGGTGGTGAAGTGTTTTTAATTACTTGGTGTTGAGGTTTTTTGAATTACGTGGTGGTGAGGTGTTTTGAATTACTTGGTGATGAGGTGTTTTTAATTACATGGTGCTGAGGTGTTTTGAATTACGTGGTGGTGAGGTGTTTTGAATTACATGGTGGTGAGGTGTTTTGAATTACGTGGTGGTGAGG
Organism: Myxine glutinosa; assembly: GCF_964187855.1. NCBI lineage: Eukaryota > Metazoa > Chordata > Myxini > Myxiniformes > Myxinidae > Myxine > Myxine glutinosa. The sequence continues at coordinate 108,663,688 of NC_136270.1, forward strand.
TGTTTTGAATTATATGGTGGTGAGTTGTTTTGAATTTTGTGGTGGTGAGGTGTTTTGAATTACATGGTGGTGAGATGTTTTGAATTTCGTGGTGGTGAGGTGTTTTGAATTATATGGTGGTGAGTTGTTTTGAATTTCGTGGTGGTGAGGTGTTTTGAATTACATGGTGGTGAGATGTTTTGAATTTCGTGGTGGTGAGGTGTTTTGAATTATATGGTGGTGAGTTGTTTTGAATTTTGTGCTGGTGAGGTGTTTTGAATTACATGGTGGTGAGGTGTTTTGAATTACATGGTGGTGAGGTGAAGTACTTCATATACTCTACATATATCTGTGCAGTGTCTGTCACGTCCCGTCACGTCACTGACCGACTCGCTCAAACTTTTGTGAAATCATCCCAAACTTCCAGTCTGTACCTACCCCACCTGTGTGTATGTGCTAAAGGATAAAGGATCCTTTTTAAATTCTTTTTATTTTTTCAACCTAAATCTTCAACTTAAATTGCTTATAAAAATGTAATATCAAATACACTACAAACTAGAAAGAACAATCGGACCCGCTCCGGATGTGGTTTCAGTAGTTTTATGGCTTTTGTGTTAAAACAAATATGGCGGCCGAACCACGTGACTGATGACGTCATCATTATTTTTTTCCCTCCACCAATTTATCCCGAGATGACGCTCAAGAAATTTCATCTTGATTGGATGAAGTTTTGTACTTGTCGGATTATGACCTCATAACGGAGGCACCTATGCCATCATCATTAACGTATTTTATTGTCCATGGAGAGTTATTAGTCCCCTACCGGTGTACGCCGGAGGGGACTATATGTTTGCACTCCATCCCTCCGTCTGTCTGTCAGTCTGTCAGTCTGTCACGCAAATAACAGTTTTCCGGACTTTTTTTCTAAACTCTTAATGCGAATGATTTCAAACTTGGTACATGGTTTCCTTATGATAATTTATAGATCCAGTTCGAACTTCACCACGTTTTGATCATTTTTGACAAAGTTATGGCACTTTGAACTTTGGTAATTTCCTCAACAGTTTTCCGGACGACAGACTGCCGGTAGGGTACATGTATTGCAGCGCAATACTCAGAATGCTTGTTTACAATGAGCCATGTCTCAATTTTTTTCTATTCAGCGCTTTCAGAGATATAGAGGTGCAAAGTTTTTTGTTTTTTCCCAAGATGGCGGCCATACCACGTGACGTATGATGTCATAATTATCATTAGAAAAATTATACAGGTGGAGTTGCACCTATGGTGAAAATTTCCTGTCAATCGGACCAACAGTTGCAGAGAAAATCATATTTATTCTGTGTGGACAAACAAACAGACAGACAAACAAACAAACGGACTCAAATGCCACACCCTCTCCTCAGGAGAGGGTAATACATTTGTGCAAAATAATTGTTTGTCTTATGATTGGTGAAAATCATAACAACACAGCAACTCAGGTACAAAATATAATATGTTTATACAGTTTATACAGCAGTATAATGAGTGATACAAATTGGACTATTTGAACGTTTTAATGCAGAAAAATTTCAAAAGGTAGTAGGTTTAGTGATACATTGATGGAAAGCATACATTGATTCATGCCATTCTCAAATCACTCATTATACTGCTTGTAATTGACATTTTCAATGTGTGCTCCGCCTCTGTTCAAAAAGGCTTTCATCCTGAATCCGAGATTCTCCACAATTCGTCTACAAGTGGCTGGAGTGGTAGCCTCACGGTAGTCCTCCACCTCCTGCTTCAGGACAGCCAGGGTTTGAGGTTTGTTGGCGTAAACGTGACCTTTGGCAGTACCCCAAAATAATAAAAATCCAGTGGATTCAAATCTGGGCTGTGGGGCACCCACTGTTGTGCTGTGCTCAAGCTGATGACACGATTTCCAAACAGCTGGTGGCGCAAGTCGATGGTTTCACCTGCAATGTGCGGTGGGCACCGTCCTTGATGAACCATGCATGTCTGAGTTGGTTTGGAGACAGCAGTTGAGCGAGATCAGCGTGGAATCGACGTAAGACTTCATGGTACCGCTCGTTGTCGACTATCACCGTCTTACCATTGGCATCCCCAAACTAATATTGTCCCAGCATACTCCATCTGGCATTCAATCCACAGAAGCAAGTGGACTTCGGGCCCTTGAGAGACATCTCAGACACCTCCTCAGGAGGCTTAGCACCCCAGAAGATGTTGTGATTGTTGATAGCCCATTCAAATGGAAGTGTGCTTCATCACTGAACCACAAGGAGTTGATCCAATTTGGGTACCTTTCCATTCGGTCACTGAACCAGTCACACATTGGTACTCTTCTTGCCATGTCATTTCGAGTTAGTCTCATCTTGCCATGTAGTATATATATATATGTATATATGTACATATGTATAAATATATATATATATATATATATATATATATATAATATATATATATACATATATATGTATATGTATATATATATATAAAACACAGTTTGTGTGTGTGTGTGTAATGTTACCGATAGACTCCTAAACGGAGAGGCTCACGTGCTTGATATTTGGCATAGACATGGCCATTGAGCCTGGGAAGAACATGGCCTACCTCAAAATATTTGACGCGATCCATATTTTTTATTCATATTTACCTCAGCGCATTTCAGCGAGGAATATTATACACGGAATCTGAGCCGGTGGCAGAGCAGCGTGCTGATTCGCTCAGAGCGATCACGTGATGTTCCATCCCCGCCGCCAGACCATTGAACATAAAACACAGTTTGTGTGTGTGTGTAATGTTACCGATAGACTCCTAAACGGAGAGGCTCACGTACTTGATATTTGGCACAGACATGGCCATTGAGCCTGGGAAGGACATGGCCTACCTAAAAATATTTGACGAGATCCATATTTTTTATTCATATTTACCTCAGCGCATTTCAGCGAGGAACATTATACACGGAATCTCAGCATGTGCCAGAGCAGCTCGCTGATTCGCTCAGAGCGATCACGTGATGTTCCATCCCCGCCGCCAGACCATTGAACGGAAAATATATCGAATCAATGACCATTGCCATTCACACCACATAGGTGGAGATGCAGCTACCGGGCGCCATCTTGGTTGGCACTCGATGCTGGGCGATGGTGATTTCCATCACACGTTTACACGTAATTCAGAGCGAAAAGCGATTGCGTTTTTTCACCTTTTGTGTGATCGTGTTTTGTGCCGATTTTGTGCGATATGAATTAAACGTCTTTGAAACAGCTGTGAAACGTCTTTCCACAACCCTTCCGTAACCGATTGGAGCAGTTTATTGCCGCTCAAAATGGCATTTTAACAGTTGTCTGGCTTTTAAAATCTGGGACACGTTCAAAACAAACGAGATCCGCGAAGCGAGTTTGTCGAGTCGTGCTAACCAAGATGGCGACACGGCGGCTACACTTTTCACGGAGTATGAGCGTTCTATATATTTTCAATTCAGTGCGCCAGACTCGCTCATGTACTTGATTTGTTGGCTAGACATGGCCATTGGGCCTTCACGGTGTAATTTGTGCGAGGCTTTTGTCCGAGTGAGCTTGAGTCGAGAGGGCGAATGTACGGGTTGAGAATGTACGGGTCTCCCTTCCCCCGCCCGGCAACGCTGGTACTGGAGGGCGTCACAGGATCGGCGAGTCTCCAAAATCCGCTTCGTGCTGTTGTTGCGAAGATGCTGGACGATGTCGCGATTGTTGTGCTGCTCTCCTGCCATGAGAACTGCAACGTCATTGTTGACTGGCCCTCCCCTTCCTCCCCTCCTTTCCCCCTCTCCCTCCCCCTCCCCCCTCTCCCTCTCCCTCTCCCTCCCCCTCCCCTCCTCCCCCTCCCCCTCCCTCCCCTGCCCCTCCCTCTCCCTCACCCCTCTTCCTCCCCCTCCCCTTCCCCCACCTCCCCCTCCCCTCCCCCTCCTCTCCCTCCCCTCCCCCTCTCCTCCCCCTCCATCCCCTCCCCCTCCATCCCCTCCCCCTCCACCCTCCCCTCCCCCTCCCCCTCCCTCCCCCTTCCTCCCCCTCCCTCCCCTTCCCCCTCTCCCCTCCCTCCCCTCCCCCTCCCTCCCCGCCCCCTCCTCTCCCCTCCCCTCCCCCTCCCCCTCCCCTCCCCTCCCCCCCCGTTCCCCACCCCTCCCCTTCCCCCTCCCCCCGTTTCCCTCCCCTCCCCCGCCCGGCAATGCCGGGTACTTCTGCTAGTATATATATATATTATATATGTATGTGTATATATATATATATATATATATATATATATATATATATATATATATATATATATATATATATATATATATATATACATATACTGTATATATATATATATATATATATATATATATATATATATATATATATATATATATATATATATATATATATATATATATATATATAGTTGCGGATCTCTACGCTGGCCTTCTCCCCTTCCCAAGGGGGGATTAGTCCCCTTGTCTTTGACTGACCGACGGGACAGGGGACCTATGACATCCTTCGCGGACAGCGCGAAATAGGGTTTTAGGACTAAGAATTCGCTATTACCTAATTACTCGCGCTGCCCAGAAACGAGGAAATAAGCCCCGCACGAATCACGGGTGTTGGTGGATACGCCGAGCGGTAGCGAACCCGTGATCCGAGCCGTTATCAAGGACTAGACCCCGATCCAAGCGGTTCTTATTCGTGCCACGCCTACCCAAGGAGAAATCACAGAAGCGGTCGAATTGGGAAGAAAAGGAATAACAAGATTTATTCACACTTTGTACAATGGTGAGAAGAAGAAGATACAGTGCAGCCTTAATAACAGTCTTAACTTAATACCCCAGACAAACGGGCCCGTCTCACACACAGACACTCACACGGGGATTGCAGATGAAAATCAGCACGTCCAGGGATGGTGTCCGGGCAGCTCTCTCTCCGGTCCCCAGCTCGTACCGCGAAGATGGATAGTAGAGACGGCAGGAGCTCTCCGCGTGTCGTTGACGCGCACGGGATAACACGGGGCGAACGGTAGGGGCTGGGCTCTGGCGGTTACACTGGCGGCTATTGCCACGTTCACTCGCGTGGCTGCGTACGTAATAGTTCAATACAGCGCTAAGCCTCGAAGTGTTCACACAATGAAGTGCTCTCAACCAGCCCTCTTCTCTCGTGCAGGCCCTCACTGCAGTCCTCTCGATACAGCTCCTTCCTCTCGTGCATAGGTTCTCTGGCAAGTCCTTTCTCATAAGTCCTGCTTAAGGGCTTTGTGCGAAGGCTTTTATATCCACGCCCCACGAACCTTCTAGCACTTGCTAGACGCCCTCACCATGCCCTATCACGCCATTCCCTTCAGAGCCCTGGTTGGCTGGTGGCCCTTACCGTCATCGCCTCTGACGTGTTGCTTGACGCCGCCCCACATCGACCCCGTGCTCCTCCCTCTTTTCAGGCCTACCTCGTGTCACTTGACTAGTTCGAGCGAACAAAGTGCAGCGAATGCTGCTGGCAGCCAAAGCGTAACAAACTGCTGCGGGAAGCCCAAAACATAACAAATTGAGGGATAACAAATGGGGTGCGGGATCAATTATGCCCATAGTGGAATTGGAAGGGTGGCGCAAAAATGAAGGGACCTAAACTCATGGCTTTACACAACGCAGATATTACTAGGGAAATGGCCTATACTCACACATACTATGACATAACTAATACTCTAAGTGGGCCTACGTGTTGCTCGTGGACTAACTATGGGAGGCAAACCTTTAACCTTTAATGATGTCATATGTACAAATCTCAAAACCGTAGCAATATATATATATATATATATATATATATATATATATATACACATATATATACTGTATATGCATATATATATGTATATAATGGGATTTAAAGCAAGAAAGTCGAGGAGTGTGGTCGTGAGACGAGGAGTGGTGGATAACATGCACAGATTTGAGCTGGGAGGGGAGGTGGTTCCATCATTGGTGGAGGCCCCTGTGAAGAGTTTGGGAAGATGGTATACAGTGGAGTTGAATGATGTGGGAAGAGTGGGGGAGGTCAGAAACAAGCTTTTGAGAGGTTTGAAGAGGATCGATGGATGTGGTTTGCCAGGTAAGTTGAAGGTATGGTGCTTGAAGTTTGGATTGATGCCACGAGTATTGTGGCCATTGATGATGTATGATATTGCGATTGGGCATGTGGAGAGGATGGAGGTTGTGGTGAACGGGTTTGTGAGGAGGTGGTTGGGAGTGCCACGCTGTTTGACGAACATTGCCTTTTATGGTCAGGTTGGAAAACTCCAGTTTCCCTTGACATCATTAACCGAGGAGTTTAAGGTGGTGATGGTGCGGGAGTTCATGATGTTGCGGGATTCAAGTGATGCAGTGGTAAAGAATGCTCTCCCAGAGAAGAAGGGAAGTCGGAAGTGGAATGCAAGAGCAGAGGTGGACGAGATGGAGGAGCGGATGGAACAGGAGGAGGTCATGGGGATGGTTCAGCATGGGAAGCATGGCTTGGGGTGGATGAAGCATGAGCGATGGGGAAAGGCATGTGTGAAAGAGAGGAGGAACATGGTTGAGAGGGAGGTGAGAAGAAAGGAAGAGGAGGGGAGATATGTGAAAGCAGTCGGTCAGGCACAGCAACGTGCTTGGACTAAGTGGGAAGGTGTGCGGGTGAGGATGTTGAAGTGGCAAAAGATTTGGAGGATGGAGCCAATATTGTTGAATTTCCTGTTGCGGGCAACGTATGATGTGCTTCTGTCACCAGTAAACTTGAGATTGTGGGGGTTGTTGCAGGAGGAGAGATGTTATTTGTGTGGAGGTGTGGGAACGGTGCAGTGCACTGAGTGCATGTTCAGTAGCATTGGCAGCAGGACAATACAGGTGGCGACATGATCAGGTGCTGGCGGTGGTGGTGCAGATGGTGCAACAAGAGGTGCTGAGGTCGAGAGAAAGAAGAGTGGAGAAGGAGACTGATGGGGGCGAGGTGTGGTTTGTCAAAGAGGGCCAAGTGGTAAGAGGTGGAAAGAGGAGGAGGTGGAAAGCAAGAGGGCTGTCAGATGCTTGTGATTGGCAGGTGGTGGCAGACCTGAAGCCACAATTGGTATTCCCAGAGGAGATCTGTGTGACAAGGTTGCAGCCTGACATTGTCATTTGGTCAGGTGCAAAAAGACAGGTCATCTTAGGGGAATTGTCGGTACCTTGGGAAGAGAATATGGAGGAGGTGCATGAGAGGAAGAGAGGAAAGTACACTGAGCTGGAGGCAGAGTGCCGGGAGAAGGGTTGGCGAGTTTCGTGTCAGCCATTTGAGGTGGGGTGTAGAGGGTATATTGGCAATTCCTTTTCTGCATTTCTTGCTCGGCTGGGAGTGTGTGGGACAGAAAGAAGGAGGATGTGTGACAAGGTGGCCCAGGTTGCCTTGAAAGGCCCATTTTGGATATGGAGGAAGTTTATGGAGGCACGTCGAACGGTGTAGGTTTGTTGTGTGTTTTTTGAGGGTTTTTTTATTATTTTTATTTTTACGATTATTATTTCTTATTTTGTGTATATGAGTGAGTGGGTGAGGGTGTGTGTTTTTGCATGAACTAATTTTTGCATGAGTGTGTGTTTTTGTATGTTGAGTGGTGTATGTTGTAAGAGTAGGTGGTTGGTTGGTGTTGTGTGTGTATGTATGTGTGTATGGGTGTGTATGTGTGTGTATGAATGATCTGGTGTGTTTTGTTGGTGAGTGGTGAAGGGTATAAAGGTGGGTGTTTGAGTGTTCCACCATGTTTGTTTGGTGCTGTGGATTCTGGATGTGGAGGTGTTGTAGTCTGCATTCGCACTGGCTGGGGGTGTAGTCCAAGCCATTTAGCATTTGACGGGGAATAAACTGCAACACTACCGATCTCATTAGTATTGATTACCCTCAAGGTACCTTTATAACATACTAAAAGTATAAAGGTCTAAAAATATGGGGTGACTCTCAAATAATGCAATCAAGTTTTCTCCATTTAGCCCCATGTTAAAAGACGTACATATGCCGCATGCTATGATTATTGTCGCTCTCTGAACTTCTATTGCTTATTTTATACACTGGACCTAATCACTAGCACGATATAATAAATAAAGGATATCATACTGTACAATATTGTATATATAAGTGAAGTTTTTACTGTTTTAGTGTCTTATTTAACCACACCCCGTTTTACAAAGACTGCTCACTCCACAGCAAGCGACGGTACATCATTATTTGTTTGTGAACCATATATATCTTAGTTTTTAATCCCATCAATGACATGTATTTAGTATGTTTAGGTCTATTGGCAATAACATACAGTAATAGTATATTCAACTTTTCTATATTTGCAGGTAATCCAACCCTGAAGAATGGCGGCCAATTCGTGTGTGTTCTGCAATGAATCCATCAACAACGATAATCCAGTAGCGACACTTCGTGAAAAGGGAAGTCGGACTATTCATGTTGTTAGTGACCAGCGCAGTGACCCAATACAGACTGTTCCAGGTCAAGTTGTTCATCAAGAATGCCGACGTGTATACTGCAATCCAATAAAGGTAGCACAGAGTATCAGAGATACACACAGACCAGGCCCAAGTGTATCGCTCCGATCAGCAGAGGAAGCCTTCAACTTCAAAGCAGATTGCCTCTTCTGTGGTACAAAGGTGAACTTTGATAACAGGAAACAACAAGGAGATGTCCACTCTATCACATTTACAGAATGTAAAGATAGTCTTCTGCAAAAGTGCTCAACAAGGAACGATGCATGGGCCGATACTGTTCGGGCTCGACTGCTCATTGTGTGTGACCTTCCAGCGGCAGATGCCGTGTATCACCAGGTATGCAGTTCAAATTTCCGGACAGGGAAACTGATCCCTCTGAATTTTGTACATAATGAAACAGTACAGAAGAAACAGAAATTGGGTAGACGATACAAATCACCACACGAATGCGGTCGTCCTGCTCTGGATGACAGATGTCAGGCATTTATAAAGGTGACTGAATTCCTTGAGGAAAATGACGACGAACAAAACACAATCTCTGATCTGGTGGACAAAATGGCCGAGTATCTTGCTGACTCAAATGCCGAGTCCTATTCTCAAAGATATATGAAAGACAGACTGATTGAACACTTTGGTGACAGAGTCATTGTCACAACAGTTAATGGCAAATCGAATGTTGCAACGATGAGGCAAACAGCTGACAGTGTACTTTTGGAGTTTCATGCAAACCAGTCTAAGGATCCTATGATTCAGAAGAAAATAATCCTGGAAGCTGCCGCTAAATTCATACTGGATGACATAAAGCAAGTGGAAACAGGGAATGAAACATACCCAACATCGGAAGACTTTGAGTTCAAAGACGCCAGCCTCAACTTTCTTCCTGATACTCTGAAGATTTTTCTTGGAAAGATCTTGAAGGCAAAAGATGTAGAGCTGAAGATAGCTTCAATTGGTCAGGCTTTAATGCAAGCTGCACGACCACGTGTCCTGATTGCTCCACTGCAAATTGCACTAGGGGTGCAGCTGCAGCACCATTTCGCCTCTCGTTTCCTTATTGATTCACTGTATGCACATGGGTACTGCAGCTCATACAAGGAAGTCACACGTTTCAACCAAAATGCAGCTGTATACCAGGGTACGGACATACCCAACCACAAGGGAGAATTTGTTCAATATGCAGCTGACAACGTCGACCACAACATTAGAACCTTAGACGGACACAACACCTTCCATGGCATGGGGATAATAGCCATGATTACCCCTGGAACAACACAAGGACATCCGATTCCTAGAGCTCAGGTCACTGCCAGCGACATAGAAACAACTGGAAGAATCCAGATACAGTACCATAGAGCTGACGACCAGGCACTTGCAACCTTGACTTATGGGAGCGTGCCTATCATGAGAGCCCATGATCCCACAGCCAACCTTGATGTACTGTGGAAGACGTCACTGCTGTTCAAGATACCAAGACCTGCATGGTCCGGGATGATGCAACTCTTACATCGTGGTGTCCAGCATTCAAAATCGTCTGTCCTGTTTCTCCCAATGATTGATTTGAGCTCGAGCGACACTACATGCATCTACTCCACTCTCAACTACATTGCGCAACATGCTAAACAACATGATGTACCTACCATCATCACCTTTGATCAGCCACTATGGTGGAAGGCATTGTCGATCATTCTCTCGGAGCCAGATGGAAGCCCCATGCGACGTATTGTGGTAAGGCTAGGTGCCTTTCATATGGAAATGAGCTTCCTTGGTTTGCCGCAAGTGGTTCCGCACGTGGCATTGTGGTTCCGCACGGTGTACATGCCGCAAGAACAACTTGGAGTGTTCTCCTGCCTGTGGTCAGTGCCGTGGATCTGGCTGCACCAACTCCGTCCTGGACAGTTTCAGCGACGACGATGACGAGGAAAATGATGATTAGGTAGTGGACTGTTGTTATAGACTATTACATGCAGCTGAATTAGTTAATTGTGGACATTTTTTTTACTTTTAAGCGAATCCTTGACTTCCGACAGTATTTTATGAGTCAGTATTATTAGTTTCTCTATATGTGATTTTATTATGAGTTTGTGATTTTAATCAACAAAATGTGCCATAATTCTGAAACAGTCATGACAAGTGATTCATGTATTTGCATATCAGTGATCAGTATTTAGCTATTGGGAATTTTGTTTACGTGCTTATTTTTTTGTTCCGTACGGGCCGTACTGGGGCTGTAACATGCTGTAATTCCTGAAATTAAAAGTATTATTATATACCATGTGCTCGGAATGTATCGCAAAATGTGAACAAATCGTACCGCAAAAGGATGAAAAGGGGGGTCCATGTACCAGTGATTTTGACAGACACCCCATATTTTTAGAGCTTTAGACTTTTGATATGTTATCTGGTATATATTACTGCATACAATTTCGCACTGATATGTAGTGTTGCAGTTTTTTCCTATCTGGCCCCATATTTGGGCTAAATGGCTTGGACTAGTGGGGGTATGTACGCATCCAGGTGTAGTTGCTGCATGTGGATGTGTATGTGCCCCTGCTGGCCCACCTTAGCTGACCGTATCGAGGTTGAAGGGCCGAAACGGGATGATGCTGAGGACCTCGACTGAGGACCCGGTCAGTGCGGCACACTTGTGACCAGGTGTGTTTTGAACATATATATATATATATATATATATATATATTGTTGCGGATCTGTCGCCGGCCTTCTCCCCTTACCAAGGGGGGATTAGTCCGCTTGTCTTGACTGACCTGGCACAACCCAAGACCTATTACGTCCCTTCCGGACAGCGCTAATTAGGGTTTCGGGACCAAATTCGCTGTTACCTAAGTACTAGCGCTGCCCTGAAGCAAGGAAATAAGCTTCGCACGAACCACGTGTGTTGGTGATATGTCGAGCGGTTGCGTACACGTGATCCGCACCGTTATAGATGGTGGAACCCGATTCAAGTGGTTCTATTCATACCACGCTTAGCCAATGGAGAAATCACGGGAACGATCGAATCAGAAGGAAGAACAGAATTTATTTACACGATACAAGGATTGGTAGAAGGAAAGGGACACAGAGCAGGCCTTATACAGTCTTACTTAATACCCCTGGACAAACGGGCCCGTCTCACACACACTCACACGGGGATTGCTGATGGGCAGGATGATGTTCACCAGCGCGTCCAGGGATGGCTCTCGTGCAGCTCTCTCCGGTCCCCGTCACGTCCCGTGAAGATGGAGGCAGGAGAAGGCAGGAGCTCGTAGCGTGTCGCCTGAACAATCGGGTTATCTCGGGGCGCACGGTAGAGGGCGGACTTTGGCGCGACTGGCGGTTATTCACTCGCTTATTCACTCGCGGTTATCGCCGCGTTCACTCGCGTGGCTGAAATGCGCTATGTTCGTTACCGGCGCGTCTGGCTGCGCCCGCGTACATGTACGGCCAACGCCTCTTCCTCTCTCCCCTGGCGCGCACGTTCTATTGCGAGGGTCAAAGTTCAACAACGGTGAGTGATGCAAATTCTCTGGCTCAGTCCTTTCTCCTCAAGTCCTATTGCGCCACTGGTGCAAGTCCTTTCGAGGGCTTTTCGTATGGGCTTATATAGACCCGCCCCGCGAACCTTCTGGAACTCACCAGACTCTCTTCACCACGCCCTCTCACGCCATTCCGCTCGAGCTCTGATTGGCTGGTGGCTCTTACCGTCCCCCCACGCCGCTCACCCCGACCCCGCTCCCCTCCTTCACCTTCCGAGGCCTACCTCATGTTAACTCCACTAGGGGACAGCCAAATGGGGCGCGGGATGGATTGCGCCCATAGAGGTAGAATGGAGGTTGGAGCAAAATGATTGGGGGGCCTATTCTCCTGTCTTTACACAACACAGGTACGAAGAGGGGAAATGGCCTATTCTTACACATACTAAGACATAACTATACTACAAATGGGCCTATATGTTGCTCGTGTGACTAACTTTAAAAGGGGCAAACCTTTAACCTTTAATGACTTCAATGTGCCAATCTCAAAACCGCAGCAATATATATATATATATATATATATATATATATAGATATATAGATATATATAGATATTGGTAGACATAGGTTTTCATGGTGGCCATCTTGAAAATCAAATATGGCCGCCATAATGTATTCTGAGGAAGTGGTTCCTACTAAAAATGGAAAGCTAAAGCTATGGGTAGCATGTGGGGAGTATTTTGCACTTTTGTCCAGAACGTCCACATCCATTTGCTAAGCTGCCTGACTAAAGCCCTTTGCTATTTTAAAAACCGTACCTGGGTGCAGGCATTCACAAGTAGCACATATATGAGAATCCCAATGCATCATGCCCCCTTCAGATGCCATACCAATTTTGAAAAGGTTTGAAACAGCAAAGTGTAGATTTTAATGACAATTTGTGGCTTATTAGAACATGATATCCATCACTAACTCTCATCATCTTCGAGATAGCATTACAACTGTAACCACATTGTACATTCCAAAATTGCACATATTTGTGCATTTATATGAATTATTGCTGGTACCTGGCCATATTGCAAATACCTGTCCAAATAAGGATCAGTCGAACATCAGGCCTGATCAGCTGGTTTGTCGAACACTTCGGCCAAACTTCCCCCTCAGCTGACTCCACAAAAGAAGGTGGGAATAATAGTGGACATTGAAGAAGTAGTATCAATGTGTGTGTATACTATTACCTTTTATGGCTCTAATTATTTCCATTAAGTCATTGTGGGATCTGGCCAGAAATATTTTTGGCCATGTCTTTCAGGAATTTGCTGGCCAGGCCTGACATTTAACTTAATGTGATTAACATAGGAGTTTGTAGTTTGTTCAAGATGCAGGTGAAAATTCGCCCACTTTTCATGAAGACACTGTGGGATCGTACTTCAGATAATACTAATTGATGGCACACCCAGATTAATGTCCCTCCGAGGGATGGCACACTTGTTGATCCCTATAGCGATGTGACACAGGTTTTATGGGAAAAAGTGCTTTTTCAAGCATCTGCATGTCCTTTTATTACTTTTTAAGAACCTAAGTATGAAAAAATAAGTGTTGCAATAGGCCTGGCTGTTTAAATCGTATCAGGCTTGGGTCATGTTGCAAATGAACATTGGTTTTCCTCTCATATATTCGACTGAAAACAATTCACTTTCTTATAAATTTGTTATAAATTCATTCCCCCTGGTGTTGGCTTAGCAGTTAGGGTGCCGGCTTGGGATCCTAGGATCCTGGGTTCGAATCCCGGTCGATCGCTAAATTAACACCAGGGGGGTTGACTCAGCCTGTCATCCTTCCGAGGTCGGCAAATTGAGTACCAGCTTTCTGGGATGAATGATCCCGGTGTGTATCCCGGTTTAGAATAGGTACACCGTATCCCTGCGCATCGTTAGAGGCGACTAAGGGTTGGCGCCAGGAAGGGCATCCGGCCATAAAAACATTGCCTCAAACAGGGAACCATGATTGTCATGGGGCCCGCAAGGCTAACCCCTGCTCGAGCCGAGAAAATGGCCTTAAAACGATCATTCATTCATTCATTCATTCATACAACAACAACAACAACAACAACAACAACAACAACAACAACAACAACGGGCATTTTAAGGTCATTTTCCCTGCAAGAGCGGGGGTTAGCCTTGCGGTCCCCATGACAATCTTCTCCATTTTGCCCTATTTTCTGCATCTCCCCTTGTTAACCCCCTTGCCTGCATTTCTTCTTCGACCATCTTTAGCCAAGTCTTTCTCGGTCTTCCCCGTCCTCTACTTCCTTCTACATTCATTTCCATCACTCTTCTCAACCAGTCACTTTCATCCTTCCTCAACACATGACCAAACCATCTCAACCTGTTACTCTTCACAGCATCCATCACAGGCTCTATTCCCATCATCTTTCGCAATTCATCATTTGTCTTCCTCTCTCTCAACGATACTCCACACATCCACCGAACCATTCGCATTTCCACCCTTTCCAGCCTTCGTTGCTGCTCTACGTTCATTACCCATGTCTCACTCCCATAAATCATAACACTTCTCACACATGCAGCATACACCTTTCCCTTCAGCTTCAACGACACTCCCCCCCTCGTCAGCATGCCACTCAGTTCCCAAAACTTCTTCCATGCACATCTCACTCTAGCAACTGTTGCCGAGTCTGATCCACCTTCTCCATTCAGCATGTCTCCTAGGTAACAAAATGTTTTCACACCTTCCAGCTTCACGCCGTCTCCAAGATCCGACAACATTTCCTCCATCTGCAGCTCCCTCTGTGCACACCTTGATTTGAACGTAGCTGCCACACTGGTTAATGACCCTCTCAAACCACTACATTTTTGATGAACCCACTCAGCGCACATTGTACATTGAATGGAATTCACTCCGACACCCTTCCTGCACACAGCACACGGCCACTTCCCAGTTCTTTCCAGCTCACCACATGCTTTACCACTTGGCATCACCTTCGTTTTTCCGATATTCACCTTCAGACCTTTTGTCTCCATACATTCCTTCCACTTGTTCATCTTCTCCTTCAGTCCATCCATAATTTCTGCAATCAACACCAGATCATCTGCATACAACAACTCCCACGGTAAACCCTCCTTTACATTCCGAGCCAGCACATCCATCACAGCTACAAATAGTAGTGGACTTAGTACCGACCCCTGATGCACTCCCACCATCACCTCAAACTCACCACTGTTCCCGTCCTTCATCCTTACAGCTGTGCACGCTCTTTTGTACATTGCCATCACTACTCTGATCAACCATTCCTCCACTCCTAACTTCCTCAATGTCCATGTCACAACTTCACGTGGAACCCTATCGAATGCTTTCTCCAGATCAACAAACCCAAGAAACAACTTCTTCCGCTTCTCCATGTACTTCTTCTGCAACTGCCTCACAATAAAGAGCGCGTCTGTCGTTCCACTTCCTGGCATAAATCCAAACTGAATTTCGTCAATCTTCACTCTCTTCCTTATCCTCCTCTCCAACACCCTTTCCAATACCTTCATTCCATGCTCCAATAACTTTATCACTTGATACGAGCCACAGTCCAGAGGGTCACCTTTCCCCTTGTGTAGGGGGACGAGGGTACTCAGCTCCCAATCCACTGGAATGCGGCCTTCTTTCACCACCAGATTGCAGATCATTCTCTTCACAACCCAATTTCCCCTTGCCTTCAACATATCTCCCACAACTCTCGTCGGCCGTCCCGCTTTTCCACTCTTCATTGCTTTCATCGCTTCCTCAACTTCCTTCTCAGTTATCTTCTCTGCCGGTCCTAAAACTGGGTTACTCTCCATGTTGCCATCCCATTCATTCTCTGCATTCAACAGTATTTCCATATATCTCTTCCATCTTCCTTTAATTCCATCTGGGTCCACAACGATTTGTCCCACTTCATCCTTCAAGCAACTCACCCCCATCACATCACACCTCTCCCCCATCACATCACACCTCTCTTTTGCTATCTGCTTTGCAATCCTGAATACCGCTCTCTGACCCTCTTCCAAATCCAAGCGTTCTCCGAACATTTTCCTACATGCCTCCTGCGCCTTTGCTACCTCTTTCTTTGCAGCCTTCTTGGCTGCCTTATAACTTTCATGCTCTGCCTTTTCTGCCCCCATACCCTTCGTCTTCTGCCACTCCTTGAACTTCTTCCTCTTCTCGTCAATCTTCTTTCCAACTTCATCATCCCACCACCATGTTTCCGAGTGCCTCGGTGGTCCTTTTGTCCATCCACATACCTCACCAACGGCTCCCAACAGACTATCTTTCATTGACATCCAACCACTTTCAAGCTCAACCACATCATCCTCTACCACACCCAGCCTCTCTTTTAATGCCTCCCTCACTGTCACCTCTTTCAACCTCCACACCTTCATTCTCGGTTGGTACTTCACCCGCCGAGCTCTCCTCGCACCTTTCACCATTATGTCGCAGACAACCAAGTGGTGCTGTGAAACAGCCTCCTCCCCTGGGATCACCTTTGTGTCCCGGAGGTGCCCCCTATCTCGCTTACGCACCAGCAGGTAGTCAACGGTTGTCGTCGACCCACCTGACGTGTATGAAACAAGCTTATTATCCTCTTTCTGGAACTGAGTATTACAAATCAACAAATCAGCCCCATCAGCAAACTCCAAAATCCTTTCACCTTCTCCATTTCTCACATCATATCCGTAACCCCCATGAAGTCCCTCAAAACCGTCCATACTCCTTCCCACATGCCCATTTAGGTCTCCTCATACCATAACAACTTCCTCATCTTTCACTTTTTACATCAGCTTCTCTATCGCACACCAGAACTTGTCCTTCTCTTCATCGCTCCGACCAACCTGCGGAGCATATCCCGAGATGACGTTCACCAAGAGCTTTCCAATCATCATTTTCACCATCATCAACCTTTCACTCACTCTAGTCACACTCACCACACTGTCTACAAACTCCTCAGAAAACAGGACATCAACACCATTCACGCCCTCCGGGCACCCTTGCCGCACAAACTTCTATTTCTGTCCCTGCCTACCCTTCACCATTCTCACACCACTTCCCTTCCATCTCGTCTCCTGCACACAACATATGTCCACTCTTCTTCTGACCAATACTTCCACCACTTCTCCTGATCTCCCTGTCATTGTCCCTACATTCCATGTCCCAAACCTCAGAAACCGATCTCCACGGCGGGCATCAGACGTTTCGTCGTCATAAATGGAGTGATTTCCACCCTTGCTTCGATCGGGTTCCCCACCTTGGGTTTTGACGAGAGGGAGTGGGGTCTCCCACGGGGTACTTCGGGCTGTGGGCCATGGCCCTTCCTGATGTCAACCCTTTTAGTCGCCTCTTATGACACACAGGGATACGGTGTACCTATTCTAAACTGGGGTACACACCGGGTACTTTGTTATGAACTTCATATAATGAAGTTAAAGATCCTGTCTGTGCCTTCTCTACAGTAAAATTTCTGAGATTTCTAACAGTTCATGGCAAATTGCAGGGAAGATCATGGAATTATTAACCCCTTCAGGACTTCAAAATTACAACTTGTCAATGTTTAATTAATGCAAATGCGGATGAGGAAGCATTGGAATATGGAACGAAAAATATAATATTACATGGCATCACATGACGAAAGAGGATTAGATGAATAATGTATAAGATGTAATTATTTGAAGAATCTAAGTCCAGGTGCTTTTGATCCAGTGGTTTCCAATACACTTTGACGATCTCCTGCCGAGTTCTTAGTGAATCTCAATTTTCATTGCAATACTTTTTGTGTAATGTAAATCCACCCAGGTCGTGGTGACTTAATTCTGCTTGACACAACTAGTTGTGATTCGGTGTGATACTGTGTCGTGTGTCTTCCTTCAGCAATTAAATCGTTGCATGACATTGAAGCAGAACTTGACTGTCACAAATTAAAGCAAGCAGGAAATGGCACAATTTTTGTTAGAGTGTTGTTTCTCAATGCAGGTTTGTATTGGGAAACCTGCAAACATGACTTTTCAATTATATTTATTGGAACAATGGGATTAAGACCGATCTGTTTTCTGTTCTCATGTCTAAGAGATTGTGAAATGTGTTTGGCACATGAAGCGTAGTGATTTGAGCCTTGTTTGTTGTCTTGTCTCAAAGTGACAAATCAAAGAACTAGAAAGCATTTGAAAATGCAAAGCCCGTCCACGTCCGTTTGTAATTAGACGTCTTCTTCTTCTTCCGTATGCTCAAAATAACGAAAACTTAAAAAAAAATACAAAATGAAAATTGATGATTTTATGCAGCCTTGACGTTTGAGCTTTAATTTGAGCCCCCCCAAAAAATCAGCTTCTAGCTTTTGATTGGTGCACCAATTCTGTGAACCGATATACAAAGTCTTAAAATTTCAGGTCAATTGGATGGAAATTGATGATTTTATGCAACCTTGAGATTTGACCTTTTCATCTAAAAAAAACCATCGACTCCTATCTTTTGAGAAGTGAACCAATTCAGTGAGCTGATATGCAAATTCTTAAAATTGCAGGTCAATCTGATGAAAATTGTTGATTTTATGTGATGCTGACCTTTGACCTTTTGACCAAATTATTGATATGCCATCTACATATTCTTGTCATAAAGCATTGGTGAAAATTTGATGACAATAGTTCAAATTGTAAAAAAAGGTTACGTCCTGGACACACACACACACACACACACACACACACACACACACACACACACACACACACACACACACACACACACACACACCTCCCCGTGGGGAATAATATGTGTAATGATGATGCCATACATCGACAAGTAGAACGCTTGATCCAATCAGTATGAAAATTATTGAGCATGATATTGAGATAAATTGGTCATGAAAAAAAATAATTGATGTCATTAGTCATGTGGTTTCAGCATCCATATTTCTACATCCAGAGCACATAGGGCAATGCTGTCTGGAACAGCATTGTCTGTCCATTCGGTGTATGTATGTCCCTCACAAACGTCCACTAGTGAGAGCTGAGGATCTGGTCACATGACAGGGGAACAGCAGATCCTCCACTCAGCAGATGCAAGCCCGGCTATCCCGCTGTTAGGCTATCGGCCTTGTTTGTATATAAGAGAAGCAACAACAACAACAACAACAGCCATTTTAAGGCCATTTTCCCTGCAAGAGCAGGGGTTAGCCTTGTGGTCCCCATGACAATCTTCTCCATTTTGCCCTATTTTCTGCATCTCCCCTTGTTAACCCCCTTGCCCGCATTTCTTCTTCGACCATCTTTAGCCAAGTCTTTCTCGGTTTTCCCCGTCCTCTATTTCCTTCTACATTCATTTCCATTACTCTTCTCAACCAGTCACTTTCATCCTTCCTCAACACATGACCAAACCATCTCAAACTGTTTCTCTTCACAGCATCCATCACAGGCTCTATTCCCATCATCTTTCGCAATTCATCATTTGTCTTCCTCTCTCTCAACGATACTCCGCACATCCACCGAACCATTCGCATTTCCACCCTTTCCAGCCTTCGTTGCTGCTCTATGTTCATTACCCATGTCTCGCTCCCATAAATCATAACACTTCTCACACATGCAGCATACACCTTTCCGTTCAGCTTCAATGACACTCCCCTCCTCATCAACACGCCACTCAGTTCCCGAAACTTCTTCCATGCAGATCTCACTCTAGCAACCGTTGCCGAGTCTGATCCACCTTCTCCATTCAGCATGTCTCCGAGGTAGCAAAATGTTTTCACACCTTCCAGCTTCACGCCGTCTCCAAGATCCAACTCAACATTTCCTCCATCTGCAGCTCCCTCTGTGCACACCTTACATTTGAATGTAGCTGCCACACTGGTTAATGACCCTCTCAGACCACTACATTTTTGATGAACCCACTCAGCACACATTGTACATTGAATGGAGTTCACTCCGACACCCTTCCTGCACACAGCACAGGGCCACTTCCCAGTTCTTACCACCTCACCACATGCTTTACCACTTGCCATCACCTTCGTCTTTCCGATATTCACCTTCAGACCTTTTGTCTCCATACATTCCTTCCACTTGTTCATCTTCTCCTTCAGTCCATCCATACTTTCTGCAATCAACACCAGATCATCTGCATACAACAACTCCCACTGTAAACCCTCCTTTACGTTCTGAGCCAGCACCTCCATCACAGCTACAAATAGTAGTGGACTTCGTACCGACCCCTGATGTATGTAAGAGAAGCAGTGGACATTAATTAAGGGTCATTGGGGATTGTAAAGACAGCATGTCGGTACGTTTTAGGAGACAAAGGTCGGTGTTGGAATGCCACCAGAATCTTCTTTTCTTTCTTCATTCCAAGCTGGTTTTATTCCCCTTGTTAGAAAACTGAATGAAGTCTCTTCACTCCAAAGTGTGCAATAGATTAATATTAAAGCAATTGATTGGCAGAAAAATGTACAGGATGATATACAGTGCATTCAAAAAGTATTCAGACCCCTTCACTTTTTTCACATTTTGTTATGTTGCAGCCTTATTCTGAAATCGTTTAAATTCAGTTTTGCCCTCATCAATCTATACTCAATACCCCATAATGACAGAGAAAACAGTATTTTAGAAAGTTTTACCAATTTATTAAAAAGAAAAAACTGGAATATCACATTTACATAAGTATTCAGACCCTTTGCTATGACACTTGAAATTTAGCTCAGGTGCCTCCCATTTCTCTTGATCATCTTTGAGATGTTTCTACACCTTGATTGGAGTCCATCTGTGGTAAATTCAATTGATTGGACATGATATGGAAAAGCACACACCTGTCCATATAAGGTCTCACAGCTGACAATGCATATCAGAGCAAAAACCAAGCCATGAGGTCGAAGGAACTGCCTGCAGAGCTCAGAGACAGGATTGTGTCGAGGCACAGATCTGAGGAAGCCTACAAAAAAATCTCTGCTGCATTGAAGGTTCCCAAGAGCACAGTGGCCTCCATAATTCTTAAATGGAAGAAGTTTGAAACAAACAGGACTCTTCCTAGAGCTGGCCGCCCGGCCAAACTGAGCAATCGGGGGAGAAGGGCCTTGGTAAGAGAGGTGACCAAGAACCCGATGGTCAATATGGCTGAGCTCCAGAGATCCTGTGTGGAGATGGGAGAAACTTCTAGAAGGACAACCATCACTGCAACACTCCACCGATCTGGAAGTTATGGCAGAGTGGCCAGACGGAAGCCTCTCCTCAGTGAAAGACACATGAAAGCCCGCTTGGAGTTTGCAAAAAATCACCGAAAGGACTCTCAGACTGAGAAACAAGATTCTGTGGGCTTTCATGTGTCTTTCACTGAGGAGAGGCTTCCGTCTGGCCACTCTGCCATAACTTCCAGATCGGTGGAGTGTTGCAGTGATGGTTGTCCTTCTAGAAGTTTCTCCCAACTCCACACAGTATCTCTGGAGCTCAGCCAGAGTGACCATCGGGTTCTTGGTCACCTCTATTACCAAGGCCCTTCTCCCCCGATTGCTCAGTTTGGCCGGGCGGCCAGCTCTAGGAAGAGTCTTGGTTGTTCCAAACTTCTAACATTTAAGAATTATGGAGACCACTGTGCTCTTGGGAACCTTCAATGCAGCAGAAATTTTTTGTAGGTTTCCCCAAATCTGTGCCTCGACACAATCCTGTCTTTGAGCTCTGCAGGCAGTTCCTTTGACCTCATGGCTTGGTTTTTGCTCTGGTATGCATTGTCAGCTGTGAGACCTTATATAGACAGGTGTGTGCCTTTCCAAATCATGTCCAATCAATTGAATTTACCACAGGTGGACTCCAATCAAGGTGTAGAAACATCTCAATGATGATCAAGAGAAATGGGAGGCACCTGAGCTAAATTTCAAGTGTCATAGCAAAGGGTCTGAATACTTATGTAAATGTGATATTTCAGTTTTTTCTTTTTAATAAATTGGTAAAACTTTCTAAAATACTGTTTTCTCTTTGTCATTATGGGGTATTGAGTGTAGACTGATGAGGGAAAAAATGAATTTCAACGATTTCAACATAAGGCTGCAACATAACAAAATGTTAAAAAAGTGAAGGGGTCTGAATACTTTCTGAATGCACTGTAATTACGTCTTAAATCTTTATATTCCACAATCATCCTTCAGGAGCATAAGCAATGACATCGATAATGCGCAAAACCGCAAATGCAGCTGTGATATCTGAGACCATTGTTGAAAACCAATCTTCCCTGGTAATTTGATTGCTCATGTCATTTCTTGACTTTCTTGAATCATAGTTTTCCACTGAAAATGTGACCATGTCATTTTTCAGCTTTTATTTGCCACACAAGTGTGTAATGAGAATCGAAGAAGTAAAATGCCATTGAAGAGTTTGTTTGAAGGCCACTCGGTGTGTTCCGCAATATATTATTGTTTGATAAAATTTCAGCGTTGTTGATTTATGTTGAACATATGCTTTATGTGAAATATGTTGACATATGTTGAACAGCCTGGTGTTGGCTTAGTGGTTTGGGTGCTGGCTTGGGATCCTAGGATCCTGGGTTCGAATCCCGGTTGATCGCTGAATTAATGCCAGGGGGGTTGACTCAGCCTGTCATCCTTCCGAGGTCGGCAAATTGAGTACCAGTTCACTGGTAATTCCCTGTGTGTCACAAGAGGTGACTAACAGGGTTTGTGGCAGGAAGGGCATCCAGCCATAAAACATTGCTTCAAAAAGGGGACCATGGTGCCCAAAAAAGGCCAACCCCTGCTTTGCAGGGAATAATGGCCTCTAAAGGTGGTTCATATGGCCCATTTGAATCATTTTTACTGCATGACCACCATGTCAAAATTGTTGCGGAAACAAGTATGACTTTCTGGGGGCTTGCAGAGTTGGTGAGAAATGTCCGTGCAATTCTCATAATATTCTTGTATTTCAAATGTCTTGGCTCCAAGATAAAATTTGACTTTAGAGAAATTTGGATATTATAACAAACATATTGTCCTGTTTGTTCTTTGTCTCCACATGAGCCTGATACCCGTGCACAGGTGCATTGCTGTCTCTGAATGTCCTTGTACTTGTTTGGTGAACTCATATATTTGCAAGCTCCTCCATGGATTTTGCCTATCAACAACAAAATCGTTATTGTATGCATTTACACATTGCAGAAAACTTCCCAGGTTTATCGACCTCAATTCATTTTCAGCATGAACCAATGTGAAATGATTGGCTAAGCCAGTAGAGACTGGATTTCGGTAAAGGTGTGAATGTGAAGGACGGCACTCGTAAAGTTGGCCAGTTTTCAGCTCGCAAATTGTACAGTTTTATAGAAAATCCAAAATGCCAGTGTAATGTCATTCCTTGCATCGTTAACCTGTGTATTAAGGTTTTGGCTCATATTTTTAGCTTCCAACCAGGGATCATCCTGGCTGTGGGCATATATTTTGGGTTCTGTCAGGCTGCCCATTCATCGCCTCTACTTGAAAATGGCTGCAAGCATTTATTTCATATTTGATTGCATGCGCATGACGCTTAATGTCATGTCTCCTTTATTGGGTCAGAAGGACCATTTCTGATTTTATTATTATGCCTGACAGCAACCCCATCTCCTGGCTGATGTGTAGCAAGACAGAGACAATATGCTAGTGTGGCAGATAACCATTGTTGCTCACAGATCGTGCAGCTTTAGCTTACGTATATGGGACGCGATCTTTGCCTATGTACAGTATGTGTGTGTGTGTGTGTGTGTGTGTGTGTTTGTGTGTGTGTGTGTGTGTGTGTGTGTGTGTGTGTGTGTGTGTGTGTGTGTATGTGTGTATATCTCTATATAATATATATATATATATATATATATATATATATATATATATATATACACACACATATATATACATACACACACACACACACACACACACACACACACACACACACACACACACACACACACACACACACACACACACCGCGAATGGCATGGCAAAATCTGCGAATGGTGATGATTAATCCACGAAGGTCGATGAAAATCCCGTGAATGTATGCCGCGGCATTGTTTCAATGAGGAAAAGGGGGATACGATATATAAGTTCCCGGCGGTTCCTGATTCATAGAGGAAAATTCCTTCAGTTTAAAATGTTTTCGACTGCAAATGCACATGATTACAGTTTCATAAAAAATGCTTACAAATTTCAAAAAAAACGAAAACACCAGGTGCCATTTCCAATTTATTGAAGGAATGCGCTTACAGTTTATTAAAAGTGCTTAACCATCTTAACCACACTGCACCATGAAATGAATAAAACCACAACACCATCATGTTCTTCGCGGCTCGTATAAGATTTTTTTTTTGCATGTGTCCAGCTGCTTTATGCATGGCTGGTAAAAGATGGGTTTTATAAATGTATCAAGCTAGCGGCTCGTGAAAATTTTTTTTTGCGCCCCCAAAAAACCGCAAATTCGCAAAACACGGCCGCAAATAGAAAAAAACCGCAATTTTACGGAACACGGCCATGAATAGAAAAAAAACCCACGAATTTGCGGGACACTTTTCTGCAAATAGAGAAACAGGTCGCATTTTATCAACCATCAAATACACGGAACCCGCGAATAGCGGGGTCCGACTGTATATGTATACATATACACTAAATGACCAAAAGTATGTGGACACCCCTTCTAATTAGGGGATTTGGCTGTTTCAGCCACACCTATTGCTGGCAGGTATATATAATCAAGCACACAACCATGCAATCTCCATAGGCAAACATTGGTAGTGGAATGGGCCGTACTGAAGAGCTCGGTGACTTTCAACGTGGCACCATCATAGGATGCTACCTTGCCAAGAAGTCAGTTCGTCAAATTTCTGCCCTGCTAGAGCTACCCCAATCACCTGGAAGTGCTGTTATTGTCAAGTGGAAACGTCTAGGAGCAACAACAGCTCAGCCGTTAAGTGGTAGGCTACACAAGCTCACAGGACAGGAAGGCCGAGTGCTGAAGCACGTAGCGCGTAAAAATCGTCTGTCCTCGGTTGCAACACTCATTACAAAAGTTCTTACATTACTTATTATATCTTATAATATATCTTATATCATATCTTATATCATATATATATTATATATCATATCTTACATTACTCATTACATTACAAAAGTTCCAAACTGCCTCTGGAAGCAACGTCAGCACAACAGCTGTTAGTCGGGAGCTTCATGAAATGGGTTTCCATGGCCGAGCAGCAGCACACAAGCCTAAGATCACCATGCACAATGCCAAGCGTCGGCTGTAGTGATGTAAAACTCGCTGCCATTGGACTCTGGAGCAGTGGAAACGCATTCTCTGGAATGATGAATCACGCTTCACCATCTGGCAGTCCGACGGACGAATCTGAGTTTGGCGGATGCCAGGAGAACACTACCTGCCCGAATGCATAGTGCCAACTTTAATGTTTGGTGGAGGAGGAATAATGGTCTGGGGCTGTTTTTCATGGTTTGGGGAAGGCCCCTTAGTTCCAGTGAAGGGAAATCTTAACGCTCCAGCATACAATGTCATTCTAGACAATTGTGTGCTGCCAACTTTGTGGCAACAGTTTGGGGTAGGCCCTTTCCTGTTTCAGCATGACAATGCCCCCATGCACAAAGCAAGGTCCATTTACAAATGATTTGTCGAGATTGGTGTGGAAGAACGTGAATGGCCTGCACAGAGCCCTGACCTCAGCCCCATTGAACATCTTTGGTATGAATTGGAATGCCGACTGCAAGCCAGGCTTAATCGCCCAACATCAGTGCCCGACCTCACTAATGCTCTTGTGGCTGAATGTAAGCAAATCCCCACAGCAATGTTCCAACATCTAGTGGAAAGCCTTCCCAGAAGAGTGGAGGCTGTTATAGCAGCAAAGGGGGGGGACCAACTCCATATTAATGCCCATGATTACTCCCGCCAGGGAGTAATGCATTCGATCGTGTCCGTCCGTGTGTGTGTTCTTGTGTTTGTGTGTTTGTGAACAAGATATCTGGAAAAGTTCTGAACAGATTTGGATGAAAGTTGATGGGATGATTGCCCTTGGGATAAGGAAGAATTGATTAGTTTTTGGTGAAGCTCAGGATATTATTCCGGATCCAGGAATTTTTTGGAGGGTTTTTTTACCATTGGAAGATAGGGCTCAGCAGCGGCCACCCACGGCGGGAGTATGCGCTCTACTGAGTGGCGTTCTAGTTTTGGAATGAGATGTTCGATGTTCGGGTGTCCACATACTTTTGGTCATGTAGTGTATGTATGTATATATATATATATTATATATATATATATATATATATATATACATATATATACATATATATATACATATATATATATATACACATATATATATATATATATATATGTGTATATATATATATATATATATATATTGTTACAGACGTGGCTTAGATGTTAGTTTACCGAGCGGTTTTGGTATGACCACGTCTGCACAAGTTACCGATTATACTCGACGTTGACGAAGCCGCGCCACGCTGGCTCAATAAGAAAAAGAAGACACCCGGCTGGGTTATAAAATGACGACACCAGGGATACGGTTCTCAAGACCTCCGGAGGAGATTATATTCGTTACGGAAAAGGTTAGATTACAGGGGCTAGAGGTACAACATAGAAAGACAAGCACTTAGACACAATCTTATATTATTCCCCAACAGACGACAGGCAAACGGGACAACGGCTGACTCACACGGGGGTTGATGGAAAGGACAGGCGGGTAGCGATGGCTCCAGGTGCACCTGTGCTCAAAGGTTAGAATCGACCCGGTCCGGTCCAGAGATGCGGGGAGGTCTCGTCGCAGCGCTCAGAGGTGACGTTCTTTCTCAGGTGGGTTCTCTTCCTCTCAGCGGTCGTAGGCAAGGCAACGTTCTTTCTCCAGCTGGGGGCGCATCTGACGTCACGTCCGCTACGTGGCCGCGTATATCCGGCGGGGAGTGACACGCCCTCGGCTCGTTAGCTCCGCCTCGTGGAATCGGCACGTTGCTTCTCATTGGGTGCGTGCGGGGGGGTTTACCAGGCTCCGCCCTTGACGAGGAGCTGACAAGGAGCCCCTTCGTGGTAACCCCGTGGAGCGCATGGTCTGGAGCGCATCGTCTGGAGCGCATTGTCGATGGCGGCGAACCGAGCCGGTGGGAGGACGCACACTCCCCCTCGCGCAGCGCCGTGCCCCTCTGTTGTTGTAGACGGGGAAGAAGATGGGAGGAGGTATGGGAAAGGTCCTAAACTCACTACTGATGCCATATAATCACATTCTGGTGCAACGAAGAGTCATAATTAATGGAAATGAGGCCTTAACTGACATAGACTAAGAATAACTAGGAAGATGTCCGAAAGTTGTCTACGTGTGGTGCGGTGGACCTGGGCACGACATTTAATGGGGGAATAAGGGGAAGGTCGGCTCTACTGATTGTTATTTACATGCAATGGGACTAGGGAATGGGGGATTGGGGAAAGTTGGGGAGTATTGGAGAAAATAGGGGAATATTTACAAGCGGATATGGAGGCCAAATTCCATATTCGCAACATTGCACCCTTCTCTACCCTCGGGGCGTCCCGACCCGATAAATTTTTACCTACTTTAGTGTGGCACGCAATGTAGTTCCCTCTACTATTAACTCTACCCTGAGTGCGACAGTTTTACAGATATTCACAAATGAGTAAATATGTCCCCCTGCGACGTTGCACCCTTCTCCTCACAGAAACACACCCACAGGATAACCGAATCCGGAAAGAATTCTCAAACTAAACATACAGCCGGTAGGGAGCATTATTTACAAGATTACGCTGATATCTACACTACGATCCAGGACCTGTCTTTGGAGGAACACATGCAGATGTTATGCATAGAGAGAGCGCGCTTGCCAGCATCGATACACCAACCCACGAGTGCTCTGTGGCCGACGGCCTTTAATAACGTGCAGAGCACCCTTTCCGAGCATCAAAAGCACCACCCCACCACCAATCGGTGCAGTCACCATTGTTCATTGGAATAAAAATAAATTCGACAACCCCTAACCCTGCAGGTGTCTCTTGCTCTTCTTGTGGCCTTCAGTGGTGTTAATTAACAGTGGTTCACCTTTATGGCATAGGTGCCACGTTGACCCATAGGTCCATCCCCGGGTGGTGCTTGGCCGCAAACGAACTGCGGTCCATTGTGGGTGGCCACAAACATTGCGGTCCATATGGTGTATCGATCCCGGCAGCAAACAGCGAAAGTGCAGGCCCACAACTGCGCAGCCAGCACCTCTCTCTCCTCTCTCTCTACCCCAAAGCCAGATCCTCGGAGGTGGGAGACAAAAGAAGCAGACAAGTGAGTAAGGTGGTAAGGGCGCAAAAGTGCACGCAATGTAAGGTGATGCACACTGGGGGCACATGGGAACCAGGTGAGACAGGTACGTTCCTATCGTACGCCCCCCCCCCCCCCCACCAGGTAACCTACATGGCCCCTCCCTTACCCCTTACTGTATCCACAAAACACAACACTACCCATAAACATCTACTTTACAAATCAACAAACATCCCTACTGTCTTCCCCGTTCCTCCCATAAACCAAATTCGTCTTCTCTCCCTCCTAACCAATCAAATTTGCCATTTTCAACTCTCATCAAAATTTGCCATTTTCAACTCAACATCAAAATTTGCCATTACCAATTCATCATCAGTCCCTCCTAGGGAGGGAGAGATGGAATCACCCCAATGTCTCATCCACGTCGTGATGCGTCTCACAAATCCTCACAGCAAGCCTTACTTCTGCACAAAACAAAGGAAACACAGGTGTGGAGTCATCATCATCACCTCAGGTAAGTGGCTGCGTATGGTGCGACAGGTTCTTCAATCCTAACTATTTCCTAAATGACTTTAACAACTTTACACTACCCGGGGTCTTTCTCCGGCCAAACCATTGGCCCTCTTACACTATGGGTTCTAAAAAACCAATTCCCATTGGCCAAACTGTGGTGCTTTTCAATTTGGGGTCTCACTCCCCCGATTCATCTCCCGGTGCCCTCGTACAATTTCTGGGCTGCGACGTGTACCTCTCCCAGTGGGTCTACCCACCTGCACACCTCCACCACTGCAGTTGCCTCCGAGCTTACCTGCTCCTTACCCTAACCTAACTACCTGGGGAAGGCCCTCTGGCTCTCTCCCCACTCGGTGCCCTCTCTGGCACTGGGCTACCCGGGTCCGTCCTCCGGATCCTCGGGCCCCATCCACAACTCTACCGGCTCCCAGAGCCCACCTGCGGCCTCACCTGGCCGACATCCTCACAGTGGTGGAGTGCCCAACCAACTACACACACTAACAGGCTACACGCCCAGACATTTCCACAACACTAATGCACCCATTCACAACACCATTCTGCAACCGCACCACAAATGCCAATATCCAACCACAATTTACCTGCACCCTCTACCTAACACGTACACTACCCGCCCCGGGTACTCGTGAAAGGGGGTCCACTCTTCCCCCATCCACACCTTCGCACCATGCACACCACTCCGTACCACTTACTCCAACTCTCTCCACACACCTGTACTTGCACACCTGTGCTCTCACACCTGGTGCCACCTGCACCCTTCTCTCCCCAAGCGCATTCGCGCTGATCCACACACTCACTACTCATACACTGCTCCACACACCTGTCCAGTTGCACACCTGTGCAATCACACCTGTTCAATTCTCACACACACGGCATCATCTCAGCTAACTACTCCCTTCTGAAACTTGCGCTTCCCAGTCGTCCCTTTAACTATTGCGCTCCCTCGTCATTATAATCCACACTAATCTACCTGCGTCCCCACTACAGGTATCAATCACTAACTAAGCTTAACGTTACCTACTGTCATCTTCTAGATCCCTACACACAATATCCTAACCGTCCCGGGCTAGTTTTCACTGCCATACACCCCATAAGCTATTGCTCCTTTGCCCCACATGGGAAGGATGGTGGATTTGCCATCCCACCACATCGGGGGTCTCTCACTACCAATTTTGCACATCGAATTTCAACAAATTAAAAATTTGTCAATCACTGCCCATCATCTGCCAATCACTACTGCCAATCCCTTGCCAATCATCAAATTTTGTTTTTCTCTAATTTTGGGTCCAAAACACTAACCTCATCACCCAGTCTACTCACTAATACCTCTCGGTGCGCCAATTCCTGTCCAAGGCCCGGCTTCGTAACGCCAAGCAATGGATGCTGGTTGTTTAGTGCCTGCGGCTGGATGCGTCCGGCACTCGGTGCAGGGACGGGGGCTTACCCGGGCCGAGATCCCACACATCACCTCGGCGTGGAGCCATCCAATGTCCCGATCTCGACCTGCCGGCATGCCTCAACAAAACGTGGTCGCCATAACGACCCTTCCTATCCAGCCGCCCGCTCCGCCTAGTGGAGCACAGACGCGGCCGTTCAAAGCGAGGCCCAGCACGCACCGAGGGCCCGATTCGGCTATAAGTCGTTCTAAACTCTATCCCGTCTAACGTCGATGCTTCACCTGGACGCTTACACCCCGCAGCCCGTTCCTTGCTCACACATCCAGCCGTGCCCATGCTCCTCGTACCTTTCCTTACACACCCAGGTACACTCATTCCACTCACAGCCTTGGTCACACACCTGACCACCGAACATTTTGGCACACATTCGTTGCTCGCACACCTCACCAATACACCGCTTCGCGCCCCCTCCTCGGTCACCTCCTCTGTGACAATCACAGGTGTGCCCTCATTTGCACACCCAACCACGTGCCTCACCACCAACTCCAGCGTGCATTCCCACTCACGCTCTACCATTCCAGGTGTGCATCCTTCTATTCCAGGTGTACATCCTCGCTCACCTGTCACAACTAACTCACGCTCCATGTCACTCTCACTACTTTCACCTCCATTCCTGACAGCGCACTCATCCTTACTCTTGACAGCGCACTCTTTCCCCATGCACCTGTCCGTCACACACCTTCCTCGCGCACACTCTCCCGTCACACCCTCTGTAACACTCACCACAGGTGTGCATTCTTCCTTGCCTTTGACAGCGCACTCTTTCCCCATGCACCTGTCCGTCACACACCTTCCTCGCGCACACTCTTGCGTTACACCCTCTGTAACACTCACCACCGGTGGACAGTCTTCCTTACTTCTGACAGCGCACTCTTTCCTCATGCACCTGTCCGTCACACACCTTTCTCGCGCACACTCTCCCGTCACACCCTCTGTAACACTCACCACACCACGCTTCCATGTGCTCCCTCGCACACGCGCTACGACCGACTCACTCTCGCCAGCACCCTCACTCCTTGGCACACACTTTTTCCTCACACACCCCAGAGTCGGACTTTCTCGCACACCTCCTCTTTCGCACACCAGACCTGTCATACACCTCACCAACGGCCTTTCACGAACACCCGGATCCAAACCAATCCCCAAGCTTCTTAAATCCCCTGGCGCATCATACGCACGACCATATTGGTCACCACTTACACCGGGTCCTCTTCCTCTTCGCTTCTCCTCCATCACCTGCGAATCCCTCATCCGGTTAATGAGCACATCATCACGATCCAAACACAGACTTTGGACCAATTCTTTTATCTCCTCTTTTATCTCTTTCTTATCCCCTCTCCGTCGCTTCTTAATTTCGCTCATCCCTTCTTCCACTTCTTCTAATTTGTGCTTCACCTCTTTTATTCCCCGGTACGTCTCCTCAAGCTCATCCTCTAAGGCTACCTTGACCGTTTCCATGTGCGTCCTCACCTGCCGGTCCTTCGTCTCCATAACCTCTATCACCTCGTCCAACCTCGTTGTCAGTCCCTCACGTACCATCTGACATTCCCTCTTCGTCGCTACCAAGTCATCTTTTAGTTCTTTCTGTGTCGCCTTTAAACCTCCTAATACCGCAGTGTTCCTTTGAACCTGCTCCACTAACTCCGTCTGTCCCACCGTCAGCTGCTCCACCTCCTGCGTCAGGTCCTCTATGCCCCCTTGTAACTTTACAGTCCCCTTTCTCACCTCCTTTTCCATGTGCTCCTCACAGTGCCTCACCTCCTCGCGCACTCCTCCGACCTCCTCACTCACTCCTCTTCTGATCTCCTCTCCCATCACTTGCATCTCCTGCCCAGATGCCACCCTCATCTGCTCCATTTCCTCCCTGTGAGCATCCAGTTTGGTTTCTACCCCCATTCTGACCCCCTCTATCTGCTGCTCCATTTGTTTAACTTCCCTTTCCGCTTGGTCCCTCATGTCCCTCAATTTGCCTTCCATACTGTTTTCTAACCCCTCTAACCCATTTTTCACTCCCTCTATCTGATTCTCCTGGGCAGCCATTCTATTTTCTACCCCCGTTAACCCATGTTTTACCTCTTTTATCCCGTTGTCTAACCCCTCAAAATTATTGTCTAACTTCCCACTGGTACCCCTCGCTTCGTCCCTCATTACCCCCATTTGCTCACTCAATCGCTCAATTTGGCTCCCCATACTCATCTGTACAGCTGCCTGTAGCTGCGCAATGAGGGCCTGTATGTCAATCGGCTGCATGTTAAAGCCCGTTGATACAGCGGGCTCGGCTACCGCGCGCTCTTGCGAGGCGCCATTTTGCGTGCCTGCTACCCTCGCTGTTTCGCTCTCCTCATGTCCCTCAATTTGGTCCTGGACCGACCCTGCTTCACTCTCCCCTACCGGACCCCAGCCGTCTTGATCCGCCATAGCGCGACTTTCAAAATTCGAGTTTCGTAACACCAATCCAAATTTTGCTGTTATAATTTCGTCGAGCGCAGTAACCGCGGGACCGCGCTCCGGATCGATTTGGTCGAGCGCCGTACGCGCTCCGGCTCGATTTTCCCTCCCAAAATTTGGGCCTAACTAATTTAGTCCCGGGTCCGAATCTCACTCCTCGACACCAATTGTTACAGTACTAACACAATTGGTGTCCAAAATTTGGGCTAAATAAATTTAGTCCCAGGTTCGAATCCAACTCCTGACAACCAATTGTTACAGACGTGGCTTAGATGTTAGTTTACCGAGCGGTTTTGGTATGACCACGTCTGCACAAGTTACCGATTATACTCGACGTTGACGAAGCCGCGCCACGCTGGCTCAATAAGAAAAAGAAGACACCCGGCTGGGTTATAAAATGACGACACCAGGGATACGGTTCTCAAGACCTCCGGAGGAGATTATATTCGTTACGGAAAAGGTTAGATTACAGGGGCTAGAGGTACAACATAGAAAGACAAGCACTTAGACACAATCTTATATTATTCCCCAACAGACGACAGGCAAACGGGACAACGGCTGACTCACACGGGGGTTGATGGAAAGGACAGGCGGGTAGCGATGGCTCCAGGTGCACCTGTGCTCAAAGGTTAGAATCGACCCGGTCCGGTCCAGAGATGCGGGGAGGTCTCGTCGCAGCGCTCAGAGGTGACGTTCTTTCTCAGGCGGGTTCTCTTCCTCTCAGCGGTCGTAGGCAAGGCAACGTTCTTTCTCCAGCTGGGGGCGCATCTGACGTCACGTCCGCTACGCGCTACGTGGCCGCGTATATCCGGCGGGGAGTGACACGCCCTCGGCTCGTTAGCTCCGCCTCGTGGAATCGGCACGTTGCTTCTCATTGGGTGCGTGCGGGGGGGTTTACCAGGCTCCGCCCTTGACGAGGAGCTGACAAGGAGCCCCTTCGTGGTAACCCCGTGGAGCGCATGGTCTGGAGCGCATCGTCTGGAGCGCATTGTCGATGGCGGCGAACCGAGCCGGTGGGAGGACGCACACTCCCCCTCGCGCAGCGCCGTGCCCCTCTGTTGTTGTAGACGGGGAAGAAGATGGGAGGAGGTATGGGAAAGGTCCTAAACTCACTACTGATGCCATATAATCACATTCTGGTGCAACGAAGAGTCATAATTAATGGAAACGAGGCCTTAACTGACATAGACTAAGAATAACTAGGAAGATGTCCGAAAGTTGTCTACGTGTGGTGCGGTGGACCTGGGCACGACATTTAATGGGGGAATAAGGGGAAGGTCGGCTCTACTGATTGTTATTTACATGCAATGGGACTAGGGAATGGGGGATTGGGGAAAGTTGGGGAGTATTGGAGAAAATAGGGGAATATTTACAAGCGGATATGGAGGCCGAATTCCATATTCGCAACAATATATATATATATATATATATATATATATATATATATATATATATATATATATATATATATATATATATATATATATGTATATATATATATGTGTATATATATGTATATATATATATATATGTATATATATATATATATGTATATATATATATATGTATATATATGTATATATATATGTCGGATTCGTATTTAGGACTTGGGACTCAGAAGAACTCAGAAGAAAGGAGCAACGGATATATTTATTGGAACTCGAGTACTCAAGCTTGAGGACAGCAAAGTTGCATTGAAACTCACAAGGAATGACCAACAGTACAACAAGATGCTCTGAAATAATTCAATTAACATTGCTTTATATAAAGGAAAGTCAGGGGTGGAGTTAGCTCACAAGACACAGAGACAGAATGGGCTCATTGGGTCCCCCACCATAGTCCCATCCTGTTGTTCAGTTAATTGAAGGAAGTTCATCCAAGGCCAGTCATGGGTTAGCTTCTGATAAGGAGATGGTCAGCATTATGTGACAACATGTTTACAACTTTCTGTATAGCAGCTGGCTTGGGAAAGTACAAAGGGGAGTGGACACTCGTAAAACTGTCAACTTGCAAGATAATGGCAAAATCAGGAAAAAGGCAAAGAGAGATAAGAGTTGCCTCCAAGGCCTGGAAAGGGGAACTAGAGATTGTGCCCACGCAGGCCAGAGCACACAGGCAGAGAACTCCTTATTAGGATATTACACATCCTCAATGCAGTAAAAAGAACTCAGTATCATAAAAGAGTACAGTAGCAAGTCAAAACAAAACATATAATTGGTTATACTTGGTAATTGGTAAAGCAGCAAGGATATACAAAGGGGGAGGGGCATTACAGCTCCCTACATACCGCCCTTTTGGATCTAAGATACAAAGTTATCTACGAGCCAATCAAAGGCCTTTATTTCAAACAAAAACAGAAAAATCATTCAACATATCACGCGAAGGCAGCCCCGTAAGAATGTCCCGTACCAAAGCACCACACAAACTCAGTAGGATGATTCGCGTCTGTATGTGAGTATGCAATGTAAGGCCGTAAAAGCAGAGTGATCAAATGGCACACAAAATCCACCAAAAGAGGTGGGAGAGAGAGAGAGTGTAACTAAACGTAACGTACCACACGAATGCAGCCCAGTGAGCATGTCCCGTACCCAGTACCGCACAACGAACCCAGCAGGCTGATCCGCGGGTGTGTGGGTGCAAGTGGGTGTAAGTGGATGTATGATGTAAGTCGGGTGTAGATGGGTGTATGAGGTGAGACCGTAGAGACATGAAGATCGAATAGCGCGCCAAATCCACAACGAAGACCTCTGGTTCCACCGGGGTCCACACCCAGGAAGATCTCCGACCCACCCTTGGTCCACAGAGGTGCAGCCGGACTCCTCCCCAACTGGAGCTCGCCCAGGCTTCCCCAAGTGAAATCCTTGTCGATCTTCAGCGCTCAATCGATATTCATGTTCATGAGGTCTCTTACGTGCTGGTGATCTGGGGAAGACACAACATCGTCAGTATCAGGTGGCTCAAACCTATGGCCATGAAATAAAGCATAACGATCCAAAGGTGGGAGAGAAACTTCCTTTGGGTCAAAGTCGAGATCGTCCGAGGCGATGCTGCTTGCTTCGCTGTTATTCAAGGGCGAATCTCCAAAACAATCAGACTCGGAACTCAGAGTATTTTCACGATCGAGTTCCTCTCCATCCGGGCTTGGGTTCACAGCTGGGTCCAAATCCCGAACTGGGTCAGTGGCGTTTGACTCACTGTGGGCTTGTGAGACATAAAGGTGAGCTCGTGAAACATGGAGAGGCAGAGCCTGCATTGAAACATAAACATCAGCCAGGGACCCTCGCAAGTGGCCCACATCATCATTGGTAACATCAACATCATCAGTAACATTATTTTCAGGTGGCGTAGGCCTGCGGAGTGGACGGCCCATAGTCATAGCCACGGCATGGCATATCGTGAAGAAACGAGAGGAATCCTTCAGGAAATCGTCGATTTCTTCTTCCGACGTGTCGGGGCCCAGTTTAAACGGCCTCCTGGTAGCCTGAAATGCTTCGAGGTCCGCATAAGTGTACTCGACGTCATTATCGGTAATATCAACAATGGAAGAACAATCTTCGGAAGCGGAGATCTCATTGTCGCGGCCCAGTGGCTCGTCCGGGTCGTCGTTCCAGGATCCGCGGTCTGCAGTCACGTCGACGGCCAGTGTGTCCTCTGGACCCACGGTCAGCTTTTCAAGCATCACCATGGCCCTTTCTGTTGTCGTCTTCAGTGTCCATCCTGTGGAAAACTTCCTCACACACGCAAGGACTAAAGCCTTGATTATTACACAACAAACCACGATTCCAAGGACTATTGCCAAGGCGGTTAGTACCCACTTTACAATTGTGCCTGTCCACCCCTTGAACCAGTCGGTAAGCCACTGGTGGGAGGCTTCCCGATCCAATCGATCCCTTGTCAATGAGTGAGCGCTTTCCCTTAACGTTATAATAGCAGCACTGACACCCTGTGAGGGGTCAGGAATAAAAGTGCAACATTTACCCTCAATTATCCCACATACCCCTCCTCGTTCTGCCAATAGCATATCTAATGCAACCCTATTTTGCATAACCATTGTACGCAGATGGACAACTGTGTCCAACATTTCGTCGTGTGCTGTAGCGGTGGCGTTGGCCACAGTTTCTAAGATTAACGCAATTTTGTCAATGCGGTAACTGTTCATGACCGTCCCAGCCCATGGGAAGAAGAAGCTAACGGCTTTCTCCCAATCAGCGCCGTGTAAAGTAGTGGTGTCGTCGTCGTGCCAATAGGTGCTTCGTTGTGTCCTTATGAGTGCGGTGGTATTATGCAAGTGCTGTCGCATTTCCATCTCTGGGAAAACTGATCCTAAATAGCAAATTCCTCCCCAATTATCAGGTAAATACGGGTAAGCTTTATTCCCGCATACAAACATGGTCCCGTGCGGGGCCACTAAATGGGTGGTCATGCAAGTGAGAAGACCTGGGATAGTGTTTGTCCCGTTTTCCCCTTTCCATGCCAACTGGAGGTGTGTGAGGTTATGCAAGGGCGAGCTTGTAACGTTCACTAGGAGCGTGTGTTTCCCTTTTCACGGGTCCGCGGGAAGGGTATCTCTACACACGGATTTGCCTACCATTACTTGGCCCTTTCCTTCTAAGCAGAGGGCCCCCCATGCCGGCTTGACCCAAACCGGCGCCGGACGTTCCTCAAAGTGTCGGGACAGAATGGGAGGGGAGTACTGGAAAACTCGTTTACACGCGGTTTCATCAGAACCTTGGCTTGTCAGAGTTGTACTAATGCATTTGGTATCTAGTGGCTTCGAGCACAAATCATTGAGTGATAGGGGTAACACTACCATTGGTATGCCTGCTGTGCTGGTGCGGGGAAGGTGCATACACATCCAACACTGTGTCCTATTCTGTACTGTGGCCATATGCCGTGCGACCTTCCAGTATGTGTTCTCCTCTGGCTTCCTTCTTACTTCCTGGGCAGGAGGGGGTTTAATGACGTAGGCGGCACAACTAGGCCGGAATTGGTGTTGGGTCTCTCCCCTCTTTTTGTTCCTTCTAATCAGCGTGCGCGGGGGCCATATTCCACATTCAAGTATTATCGTGGTGTGTGGGCCGACGAGGGCATGCGACAGTAGGAGAGTAGTATTGTCGATGCCCGTGCCCCATTGATATCCTGCGGCGGCGTGACTATTCACGGTCCCAGTAAACCTTCCATTTTCCACCTGTCTAACTTTAGTTAAGACTATGCGTGGGGTTGTCATGCGTGCCTGTGGTGTCCCATTGTGTACCACCATGGCTTCCATCCATCTTACAGATAACCACTTGAAATGTGTCTCCAACTCACAGCAATGTACTACTATCCCCTGTCCCCGGGGAGCCGTTATGTATTTGACGGAGTAAAGTTTAAATAACGTGTAGTTGTCGTGTCCTGGGTATTTGGGGAGATCCTCTCTCAGTGGGTTAAACTGCAGAAGCCTATCCTTGGCGGGGTTTGTTAGGCAGCTGCCCAGAATTCCCATCATCATGACCGTCATCGCCGCCCTTAGGAGACTGTGGTGCCCTAGACGGTGCATTGTCTTCAGCGGTGTGAGGTGTGGTGTCTGCAGCAATGTGAGGTGCGGTGTCTTGTGTGGCTTGTGGTGCGGGGAAGGAAAACTTACAATGGGTGGCGTGGATCCACGAAGGTTTACCCTCGCAGAAGACTGCCGTCGGTGTGACCAGTAGCACCTGGAATGGTCCCTTCCACCGTGGCTCCAAAGCAGCCTTGCGGGTGAAGTGCTTCACGAGCACCCAGTCGCCGGCCTGAAAGTTGTGGATGGCGTGGCCTATTGGTTCAGGCAGCGCCTCTCGTACTCGAGCATGGATGCTGCGTGCCACATTCGACAAGCCTATGCAAAATCTCAAAAGCATGTCATCCATTACTGGCAAAGCAAGGGTGGACATGTCTGTTGGTGCTGAAACGGGCAAGCTCATAGGTCGTCCCATTAATATTTCGTGGGGGGAAAGGCCCGTAGTGCGACCCGGGGTGGAACGAATGCTCATCAATGCAAGCGGAAGAGCCTCTGGCCACCTCAAGCCTGTGTCTGCGCAAAGTTTCGCTAGTTTATTCTTTAAAGTCTTGTTCGTTCGTTCCACAAGTCCTGAGGACTGTGGGTGGTAGACGCAATGGAAGGATTGTTTAACGCCCAACGCCTTCAGGATGCCCTTAACCACCTGCGCCGTGAAATGGCCTCCTTGATCTGACGAAATTATCTGGGGAATGCCAAATCTGCACATAAAATCCCGCACGAGGCGCTTCACTACTGTCGGAGCATCGGATTTGACGCATGGGTATGCTTCGACCCATTTGGTGAACGTATCTACGATTACCAACACATAGCGAAACGACAAGCTTGGTTCCAATTCTGTAAAATCGAACTCAATAGTTGCGAACGGCCCACTTGGCGGGGGCCGTCCCCCATCATGTGCATGTCTCGGCGGCGCCCCTCTATTGTGTTGCTGGCAGACCACACACGATCGGCACACTTCGGATACAATCCGTGACAGTCCTGGCGCTGCCCAAGTGTAGTCTATCTGTCCCATCACCCCCCTCTGGCACACATGACCATTCTGATGAGCCATGCGTGCCAGCCAAGGCAGTAAAGCCTGGGGTGCTATAGGTTTTTCATCAAGGGTCCACATTTCCCCTGGCCCAGGGCGTATCGCTCCTCGTTTGAGCCAGACCTCGTGTTCGGCCGTCGGTGCAGCATTTTGCAAATTTATGATATCGTCCTTAGTTGGTGTGGCGGGTGGTCCCGCAGTCGGTATGTCAGCAATCTGTGCGGCTGTCTTCTGTGCTCGTGTCACCATCGGCATGTTGCGTTCTATCTGTTGGTTGGCGGCCTTTCCTGCCGCCTCGTCCGCCCTTGCGTTGCCCCGGGCAACGTCAGTGTCCGCCCTTTGGTGGCCACGACACTTAATTACCGCGATAGCGCGGGGAAGTAAAATGCTTCGGAGGAGCCCTTCTACCAGCGCGCCGTTCTTTATCACTGAACCGGCAGATGTGAGAAAACCTCTCATCTTCCAGATGGCTCCTTTATCGTGGACTACGCCGTGAGCGTAGGCCGAATCTGTGTAAATGTTGACGGCAAGGCCTTCCGCCAAGCTGCACGCTCTGGTCAAGGCGCACAGCTCCGCCTGCTGTGCGGAAAATGTAGGTGGAAGACGCCCGCTCTCTACCGTTTCGCTATCCGAGCACACGGCGTACCCGGACAACAGAGACCCGTCCCATGCGCGCCTAGCTGATCCATCGACATAATATATACAGTCGGGGTATTCTAAGGGATTGTCCTTTAAATCCGATCGCACCGTGGAGACTAGCTGCACAACGTCGGAGCACACATGAGGTTCGCCCTCCTCAGGAGTGGGCATCAGTGAGGCTGGGTTGAGCGTCGTGCAACGTTCGATCGTGATGTTGGCTGCAGTGATCAGTGCGGATTCGTATTGCATTAATCTAGTGTTAGACAAATGCTGTGTGCTTCGCTGTAACAACAGCGAAGTGACGCAATGCGGTACTCGTAGCGTTACTGGGTGTCCCATAACAATGTCCGCTGTTCTTTCTACTGCGTACCTGGCCGCTGCCACGGCTTGCAAGCACACCGGAAACCCTTGTTCGACCGGGTCTAACTTTTTACTAAAGTAGGCCACCGGCCGCTCCTTATCCCCATGGGTCTGTGTCAAAACTGACTGGGCGAAACCTCCCACGGCGTGAGTGTAAAGGGTAAATGGTTTCGCATAATCCGGGAGTCCTAATGACGGTGCCGTAACCAGCGCCTGTTTCAGCCCGTCAAAACATCGCCTCAATTCATCCGTCCATATCAATAGGTCCGGGGCATTTGATTTGGTCGCCTCGTACAGTGGTTTAGCCAGCAGCGCAAAATCAAGTATCCAAGTGCGGCAATATCCCGTCATACCTAGGAAGCGCAGCATTTGTCGTTGCCAGCGAGGGCGAGGCAGCTCCATGATAGCGGTCACCCGTCCAGCATCCAATTCTCGTTTTCCATGCGAAATGGCGTGTCCCAAGTAAGTTACAACCTGCCGCACAAACTGAAGTTTTGGTCTGCCTACTTTGTGGCCTTTGGCCGCCAAGGCCTTTAATAGGGCCAAAGAATCCATTT
Organism: Myxine glutinosa; assembly: GCF_964187855.1. Lineage (NCBI taxonomy): Eukaryota > Metazoa > Chordata > Myxini > Myxiniformes > Myxinidae > Myxine > Myxine glutinosa. The sequence continues at coordinate 108,704,488 of NC_136270.1, forward strand.
CGCACGCCTCCTTTGAAGGGGAGCAAATCAACAAATCGTCAACGTATTGCAGCAACACTGACCCTCCCTTCAATTCCACATCCGCCAGGTCGCGGTGCAGCGCCCGGGAAAACAGAGTGGGGCTATCTGAAAACCCCTGAGGTAGTACTGTCCAAGTATACTGGCGCCCCCTATGGGTGAAAGCGAATAAGTATTGTGACTCAGGCGCGATGGGCACAGAGAAAAACGCAGAACAAAGGTCGATGACCGTGAAGTATGTTGCGTCCGGCGGAATTGACATCATGAGGGTTTCTCCGTTTGGAACTAGTGGGTGTATGCCCTGTATCACCTTGTTCACCTCCCTTAAATCCTGTACAAATCTCCATTTGTCCTTTGACGGCTTTTTAACTGGCAAAATTGGTGTATTACATGGGCTGTTAGTTTCTACGATAATCTTCTGTTCCACTAGGGATTGAATCACTGGTGCTATGCCTACGTCGGCCTCAGGTCGTAGCTTATACTGTTTTACGTTTGGCAAGCGCATCCCCGGCTGCACTGCTATCACTAGAGGTTTGGCGTCTCGCATCCGTCCAACCTCACCGTCGCTTTTGGGCCATAAATTGTCTGGCACCTCCGCTAGGAGGTAATCTGACTCACCCGGGTCCGTCAGCACTGCCCTCATGGCATAGGTGCCCTTAGGAGGCAACTCTGTTGCTTCGAACGTTCCATCCCTCCGTTGTGTCTTGAAGTCAATTGTGAACCCTTCGCCATTTTGGAGCCGTTTCAAAGTCCAACGGCCCTTCTTACTCCGATAACCTTGTAGGGGAACTTCACGTAACCTCCCTACCATCCAACCTACACTTTCCGGCGGCCACCCCTTGGCAGTAGTGAGGGTAACATGGGCGGCCGCTCCTTCGGGGTATCGGGTCAATGCACGCTGACTCGAGGTTAGGACTGCCTCGATTCCTATTCCCTCGCGGCCGATCCACATCCGTGACAAGTGTAGAGGCGTGCGCTCGCCCAGCTTTTCCTTAACCTTTTCTCGATAATTCTCGTCGTCGCCCGTTGCATCATAGTACGCAGTGCAATGGGGTGGACTATCCTTTAAGGTTTTTATCGAAATTTCGTGCAGTTGTAGCCAATCTCGCAGAACTGCGTTGTCCAAACACACATTATCTATGATATGCGTCCAGGTAGCCAGAGCCCCTTCATCCATGCGCCACCAATACACGGTGGGGCCGGGCCGAGACAATGCCGTCATTACCAAGTCGCGTTTAGATTCCGCGACGTCTACGAAAACTCCCTCCTCGGTACATGAGATCTGACAGCCCAAACGGCACAATAAATCCCGTCCCAGCAAATTCGTCGGGGCGGTAGTGGTCATCAAGAAAGCATGTTTAGCCTCCAGCGGGCCGCATGTTACTCGCACTTCCTCCGAAATAGGAAGCGCTTGGGGTAAACCCGAAACACCCAGTATTTGAACGTTCCTGGCCGTAGGGCGCAAAGAGGGCAATTGCCCCTTGTTAATTGTGCTGCGAGTCGCGCCCGTATCTACGAGAAATTCTAATTGTCTTCCCTCCACGTCCAACATCATGGTTGGTTCCTCTGCCGGTGTCATGGTCAAGAGAGGACACTCCTTGGGCGACTCGCCAGCGTCCCGTCAATAGGCCCCTCTATTGTATTGGGGCTGAAACCCCTTACGAGCCTTTGGGCAATCACGTATCCAGTGTCCCATCTGCTTGCAATAATGGCACGGTTCCTGCGGAACCGGTGGTGCGGAGGGCATAGGTCGTCCCTCTACAGCGCCCCTTCCGCCCTGCCGGCGTTCTGGCGGCCCCCAATGTGACTGGTTCACTGGTTGCCACTGCGGCGGACCCCGAGGCGGGGCCCAGTTCCCCCTTGGTCCGTTCTGCATCCCACTATTGGGGGGTGGTCCGGGGTTTTGGAGAAGGGGTCTTGGTGGATACCAATTTTGGGGAGGGGGCCCTTGCACAGTCCAAGTTTGAGGGTTTTGAGGAGGAGGGGGAAGAGGGGGTGGTATTGTCCATTGTTGTTTCACCTCGTTCATATTAATTAGTCCAAAATCTTCCTCAGTACAACCGTCGCAGTTCTCATTTTCGTTGTGGATCCACTCTCCGTTGGGGAATTGGCCCTTATAGAAAAGAGGATAACAACTCCTCCTATGTTCCTCTGGACCTCGAACAGGTCCCCACTTCTGGCACTGTTCGTGTATGTAGTTCTGACTCTGATCCCCCTTTTTATTCTGATTAAATTGAGCCCGTTTCTCTTGGACAAACATTTGCAATATTTCCTCCTTAATATCCTTCTTCTCCTCTAGGGAGGAGCCCGGGCATTGTTCCAGTTTGTCGCATAATTCGTTGGTTGTCATTCCCTTCCAGCCGAAGAGGACGGTCTGTACCTGTTTCTTTAACACCGGCCGAAGCCCCTCGATTAGATATTGATTTACCAATGGTTGGGGTAGCCCTCCCAGCTGCATCGGACCCAGTCCTCCCCAGCGCGCAATGGCCTTTTCCAACCTTTCTCGGTACTCTCCAATTGGTTCTCCTGCCTTTTGTTTTATGGCCCCGATCTTTCCCCAATCCGGACCTCCTGCTGGCAACAGCGCCTGCTCAATAGAATCTAGCAGCAGGACCTTTAGAGCATCCCATTGCGCTTGTGTTAACAGGGGGTTTGCACCAGCCCCTGGGTCTGCCACCGGCCAGTGTGCTCTTTGTCTAGCCCTTTCCCATACCTTGGGTGGGAGCACGGACACTCCCATATGGGTTATGTCTCGATAGTCGCACTCGCCATCCAAAACCCAATTCGACATGGTCGGCACTATCTGCCGTGGATCCTCAATAAGCAAATTTTGAATCCTTGCCCGCATTACAGTTAAAGAGGATTCTTTCCAAGGTACTCTTTCCCGAACCCCATGACCTGCTGCGTCAACTCCGATAACTTGTACGGGGCACAATGTTTTCCTTTCCTCTATTTCCTGACATTCCGATGGGGTAGTTTGTGAGGTCCTTTTCCCCTTACAACCTACCAGTGAGGGGTATAACCCATCCGGTCCTATCGGTGGCGGGAACCCTGCGATGTCGGTCCCGTCATCTATTCCGTTAGCCCCGAGTTGTGCAAACG
>NC_136270.1:108712607-108715107 GCF_964187855.1 Myxine glutinosa
ACGCCTGTGGTGAGTGTTACAGAGGGTGTGACGGGAGAGTGTGCGCAAGAGTGTGCGCGAGAAAGGTGTGTGACGGACAGATGCATGGGGAAAGAGTGCACTGTCGAGAGTAAGGGTGAGTGTGCTGTCAAGAGTGGAGGTGAGAGTAGTAAGAGTGACACGGAGCGTGAGTTGGTTGTGACAGGTGAGAAAGGATGCACACCTGGAATGGTAGAGCGTGAGTGGGAATGCACGCTGGAATTGGTAGTGAGGCACGTGGTTGGGTGTGCGAATGAGAGCACACCTGTGATTGTCACAGAGGAGGTGACCGAGGAGGGGGCGCGAAGAGGTGTGTTGGTGAGGTGTGCGACCAACGAATGTGTGCCAAAGTGTTCGGTGGTCAGGTGTGTGACCAAGGCTGTGAGTGGAATGAGTGTACCGAGGTGTGTAAGGAAAGGTACGAGGAGCATGGAAACGGCTGGATGTGTGAGCAAGGAACGGGCTGCGGGGTGTAAGCGTCCAGGTGAAGCATCGACGGTAACCGGTTTAGAGGTTAGAGCGACTTTTAGCCGAATCGGGCCCTCGGTGCGTGCCGGGCCTCGCTTTGAACGGCCGCGTCCGTGCTCCACTAGGCGGAGCGGGCGGCTGGATAGGAAGGGTCGTCATGGCGACCACTTTTTGTTGAGGCATTCCGGCAGGTCGAGATCGAGCCATGGGATGGCTCCGTGCCGAGGTGGTGCGGGGGATCTCGGCCCGGGTAAGCCCCCGTCCCTGCACCGAATGCCGGACGCATCCAGCCGCTGGCACAGAACAACCCGCATTCATGGCTTGGCTGTACGAAGCCGGGCTTTGGACAGGAATTGGCACACCGAGAGGCATTAGTGAGTAGACGGTGTGATGAGGTTAGTGTTTTAGACCCAAAATTAGAAAAAAACAAAATTTGATGATTGGCAAGGGATTGGCAGTAATGATTGGCAGATGATGGGCAGTGATTGGCCAAATTTTTGATTTGTTGAAATTTGATGTGCAAAATTGGTAGTGAGCGATGGGCCCGGTGGGTAAGGGGGGCATCCCTGCCACCCTTCCCATGGTGGGGCAAATGCGCAATAGCTTATGGGGTTGATGGCAGTGAAAACTAGCCCGGGTGGGTTAGGTTATATTGTAGGGATCTAGCGAAGATGACATTAGGTGACGTTAAGTTTAGTTAGTGACTGATACCTGTAGTGGGGACGCAGGTAGATTAGTATGGATGATAATGACGAGGGAGCGCAATAGTTTAAAGGGACGACTGGGAAGCGCGAGTTTCAGAGGGGAGTAGTTAGATGAGATGATGCTGTGTGAGAACTGGACAGGTGTGTGGAGCAGTGAGGGAGTAGTAAGTGTGTGGATCAGCGCGAATGCGCTTGGGGAGAGAAGGGTGCAGGCGGCACCAAGAGTGAGAGCACAGGTGTGCAAGTACAGGTGTGGGGAATATATGGAGCAGAGAATGAGTGGTGTGGAGAGAGTTGGAGTAAGTGGTACGGAGTGGTGTGCATGGTGCGAAGGTGTGGATGGGGGAAGAGTGGACCCCTTTCACGAGTACCCGGGGCGGGTAGTGTAAGTGTTAGGTAGAGGGTATAGGTAAATTGTGGTTGGATATTGGCATTTGTGGTGCGGTTGCAGAATGGTATTGTGGATGGGTGCATTAGTGTTGTGGAAATGGCTGGGCGTGTAGCCTGTTAGTGTGTGTAGTTGGTTGGGCACTCCACCACTGTGAGGATGTCGGCCAGGTGAGGCCGCAGGTGGGCTCTGGGAGCCGTTAGTGTCAGTGGGGCCCGAGGATCCGGAGGACGGACCCGGGTAGCCCAGTGCCAGAGAGGGCACCGAGTGGGGAGAGCGCCAGAGGGCCTTCCCCAGGTAGATAGGTTAGGGTAAGGAGCAGGTAAGCTCGGAGGCAACTGCAGTGGTGGAGGTGTGCAGGTGGGTAGACCTGCGGGGAGAGGTACACGCCACAGCCCAGAAATTGTGCGAGGGCACCGGGAGATGAATCGGGGGAGTGAGACCCCAAATTGAAAAGCACCACAGTTTGGTCAATGGGAATTGGTTTTTAGAACCCATAGTGTAAGAGGGCCAATGGATTGGCAGGGAAAGACCCCGGGTAATGTAAAGTTGTTAAAGTCATTTAGGAAATAGTTAGGATTGATGAACCTGTCGCACCATACGCAGCCACTTACCTGTGGTGATGATGATGACTCCACACCTGTGTTTTCTTTGTTCTGTGTGCAGGAAATGAGAATTGCTGTGTGGATTGGTGAGACGCATCACGACGTGGATGAGACATTGGGGTGATTCCATCTCTCCCTCCTTAGGAGGGACTGATGATGAATTGGTAATGGCAAATTTTGATGTTCAGTTGGAGATGGCAAATTTTGATGAGAGTTGAAAATGGCAAATTAGATTGGTTAGGAGGGAGAGAAGACGAATTTGGTTGATGGGAGGAACGGGGAAGACAGTAGGGACGTTTGTTGATTTGTAAAATAGA
>NC_136270.1:108720107-108922607 GCF_964187855.1 Myxine glutinosa
TCGCATAAACAACAATCACGTGTTCAGTCCACCTCCGGATGGACATATTAAATATCCCTCACTTCCCCTTTCCCTTATTGGATGGATTTCTGGGGTTTTTAGATAAATCAAGGTCACAAAGTTTCAGTCTACCAACCATTAAGAGGAAACATTTAATAATCACTCTGTCAATGTGTCAACTTTGGTGTGTGTAGTTTATTTACTCATTTTTTCCTCAAAAATTGGACTTTATTATATTCCCTGTCCCACATGATGCTAGCCTGTGTTTGATTAGCAATCCGACCATAAACTAACTGTCAGATTTGTCAGACTATTAACGTCAGATGATAAACTTTGCCCCAGGGCATTTTTCCTTGGGTGGATGCTAAGCTGGTGTCATTGGTGGACATTAAATATCTCGTGTTATCCCAGGTACCAAGAGGAGGCGAGTTGTCACTGGAACCAGAGACAAATTATACATTCCTGTCACCTTCAGGTGAACATCAAGCTTGGACAACCAGTTCATAAAATATGTTTGGCTTTCTTGTATATCTGTTGTGCCAGGTCGACCACACAATCAAAAGTGGGAACTAGAACGACACTCGGTAGAGAGCATACCTCCGCCAGGCTGAACAGTTTACGCGTTGTATTCCACTGACCGGCCAAATCTGGATTCGGACCTGAACCAAAGTCTAATCGGCTTGTTGTTGTCACCTAACCAACTCATGCACCTAGTTTTGTCATAAATCGATTACAACTTTTTGAAATATTATGCAATACATGTATCGTTTTTGTCCCTATTACTCATGATGAAGAATCACTTTTAAAAATTTCAACATTGAATCAATTCTTCCTTGACACACCCAACCTGTCCACCAAGTTTAGTCTGAATCCGTCCACAACATTTTGAGATATCGTGCTATATATCGGTTTTAGCGTTATCCCTCAATTGTGACGAATCACTTAAAAATTATCTGATGCAGATATGGATTACAGTCTTCACCAAAATTAAATAAATTCTTCCTCTCCACCAAGTTTCAATTGAATCCATCCACAACATTTTGAGATATCCAGTTCACAGACAGGCAAACAGACAGACAGACAGGGGCGAAAACATAACCTTCGCTTACCTTAGGTGGCGGAGGTAATATCCGCGGTAGTAAGAAGTTAGCCCGGACAATGGCGAATTATTTGTGAAATACCTCAGAATAAATACCTCAGAATCATTGGAATCTCCCACGATGAAGCTAACTCCGAGGGCCTTGCACTCACTCACCGCGGGCAGGTTGGTGGTCTTTCCGTCTTCTACTGACTCCTCTCCGGCCTTGCCGCCCCCAGCTCTCTCTGGGCTCTGTCCCCCAAATATTCCTACAGGTCGCACAAGATCTGCCTGCAACCCTCTTATGGTTAAACTGCCAAAATCAAGACTCTCTGCTCACCTTCACTCCTTCATTCCTCTTTTCTCCCACCTCTGGAACAAACTCCCTCACTCTCTTCAATCCCACTCCACCCTCCAGGTCTTTAAAACAGCTGTTCACCACCATCTCTTATCTTCCCCCATCCAAATCCTTGATCTTTTCTACCCCCGCTAATTTCACCCCAAATCCTCTTTTTTGAAATACCAACTTCTGTCCTGGAAGTCCTTGGTGTCCTTGTGTTTTATATTTCTCTCACCCCCCCCCCCCCTTCCCACGCCTCTTCCCCCCAAGCCCTCTCCCTCCCACACATCTCCCGATGACCCTGCTCTCAAATGTTGTGTTTGTGTGCTTCCCCTTCTCTCCCCATCTTGTCTACCGCTCCCTCTTTTTATATATTTTGTTTGTCTGTTTGATTTGTTTGTGTGATAAATGTTAGCTCTTTCACGAGCCTCGATTCTGTATACAAAAAAATAAAATAAGTAGTAGTAGTAGTTATACTAGTTATATTAGTAGTAGTAGTTATATATTATTGACACATTTGTCAGAAAATAGTACAGACAACACATATAGTAGTCCTAAAGGCAAGACTATGAAATCTGGTTGTTTGAAGAAAACTTCAGGGGTGGTGATGTCAGAACTTTGTTGACAAATACTAACAGTTCTAGTTCCCATTTGCTTATTCACACCTATATGATAAATATCCATGTGTTTTGTCTTGCAGGCATGCGTATCTTGGTGACCCTGCTCTTGGACACCTTGCCCATGCTGGGGAATGTGCTGCTCCTTTGCTTCTTCGTCTTCTTCATCTTTGGAATCATTGGAGTGCAGCTATGGTCCGGCCTTCTCCGCAACCGCTGCTTCCTTGACAGCAATGTCAGCACGTGCGTGTTTAGATTCCACTCCATGCATACTCATCAAAAGTCATGCAAATGCGCTTGAGAGCAGAAGTTCATCACATTCCCAGATATTTGCAAGAAAAATCTTCATTTTTTAATTTTTTCTTTAATTTTTCCAGTGATAAAAGGCTCAAGTACGAGCTTTACATATATTACACATTGGAAATGGACCTTAGGATAATAATCTGAGTTCCCTTCCAAGCAACTTCAATGCAGGTGGATCCTATTGGGCCCATCAAAGCCTGTGCTATGATTGCTAACCTATGGTTGATTGTTTGTGCTATATCCTTTACAAATGCCATGCGTCAAGCAAGGAAGCAGCATGTACCATTTTAAGGTCTTTTTGCTATGACTTTGATGGGATTCGAACCACTGACATCCCAGACTCAGCACAGATGTTCCAACCATTACCCCACAAGTCAGAATGCATGTTTTGGGGGATTTTTTAAAACCCAAGACTTACTGATAGGATGATGCACAGGTAGCCCACTTGACTGACCTATAGAGTCTGAGTTTGATACATGACCCGACTATGAACTACCGACCTGGTGTTTCTCAGGCAAGGCATTTATTTCATCAATTGGTGCAAGATCCGTTGAAGGGATGTTAAGCCGGGTGTTTTGTCTCCTCACATTCCCTGGTGGACTTTTAAAGATCCCATGGTGTATTTTACAAGAGTAGGCCATTGAATGTCACCACCATGGCCAAATTCAAATTTCTAATCGAAAGTGCAGGGACAACCCAGCAGTGGAACAGCCGTTAAATAGAACGGCACTCGGTTGAGTTTTATATCCCACTGATAGGCCGGATATACATAATCGAGGTAAGGGGTACCCATGGCAATCGCTTTGTGATCGTAGATCTCTAGTTCCTCAATACCTCTGTAATTCGAAGCTGGATGGAGGTTATGGTTTCACCCCTGTTTCTATGTCTGTCTGTCTGTCTGTCTGTCTGTCTGTCTGTCTGTCTGTGAGCAGGATATCTCAAAAAAGTTCTGGAAGGATTTGGACGATATTTGATGGACGGGTTGGGTGTGCGCCAAGGACAAATTATTAGATTTTGGTGAAGATCCGGATCTGGATATGAGAATATTTTAATTTTTATGTGATTCTTCACCATTGAGAGATAGGGCCAAAATCGATATATAGTACAATATCCAAAAAGTTATCCACAAGTTATGACATAACGAGTTGATTGAATTAGTTAGGTGACAAGAACGAGCTGATTCAATATTGGTTCAGGTCTGGATCCAGATCCGGCGTATCAGTTGGATACAAAACGTAAAATGTTCAGCCTGGCAGAGGTATGCTCTCTACCGAGTGCCTTCCCAGTTGATGATGCATCAAGTGTGACTATAAATGACCAATTTCATCCATGTCAAATATGCTTCCCTATAGGTAGAAATGGGGACTGTTGCGTTTTAGAATAAAGACACATTTGGCCTCTTTGCTTATGAACCACCTTTGGAGGCCATTTTTCCCCGCAGAGCAGGGGTTGGCCTTATTTGGGCACTGTGGTCCCCTTTTGAAGCAATGTTTTATGGCCGGATGCCCTTCCTGCCGCCAACCCTGTTAGTTGCCTTTTGCGACACACAGGGAATTACCAGTGAACTGGAACTCAATTTGCGGACCTCGGAGGGATGACAGGCTGAGTCAACCCCCCTGGCATTAATTCAGCGATCGACCAGGATTCTGAACCCAGGATCCTCGGATCCCAAGCCAGCACCCTAACCGCTAAGCCAACACCAGGCTCGGCCTCTTTGCTTATCTTGTATGTAAATGCCTTCCACATGGTCGGGTTTGTGGAAGAGAAGGAGTACGAGTAAAATGTTTTTGTGCACAATGTTTCGTCATACAGGAGGAACAAAAGATTAATTAGAATGCAGAAAGTGTGTGCCAAAAATATGATGGCGGTACGGTGTGGGGTGCAAACACTTGTTTTCATGGTAGAATAATTTCTCTGATTAGATTTCTCTTGTTGCAGTTCAAGTTGCCAGTCACGCCGTGTTCCCGACATGCTTGGTGGTTATGCCACGCCCGATACAGTCTTTGCCATGTGCCACTGGCCTTGTACCACCGAAAGGAACAAGGCATTTGTATACACTGTGCATTAATTGCGTTGCTCTCCCTTCCCTTTCCTTTCAGCATAGCATGATGAATTATTTACCCTCTTGGTAAATCTCTGTCTCTATCGAAAATATATGCACTAATACCGTATGAGCCCCATGGATAATGCACTCACCGATTTGTAATGCATCAGTGTCGTCATAATGTTATTATGGGGTATAAGGAATATTTTTCAGCAAACTATTTTCGATGATTTGTAGGCTCTTACACTAGCAAAGAAGATTGCAGGAAACAAAACACAGGAAACATAGGCTTTGAAATTGACCAGGAACCAATGTTGGACATGCAAGTAACAGTCAATATCCACTACAACAGTGTCAAAACTGAAACATAATTAATATATTTACCTTTTATAGGAAGAAGTTAAACTCTGTATTCCTAGTTCACACCTATATATTCTTGCTTTGGTGTCCATGTTATTGGATCCAATGGAAATGCCATCTGGAGCATTGTTAACAATGAGCAAACCTTGAGAGAATCCTCCCTTGGTAAGTGGAAGGCCGACGTTTGAGATCCGCAACAATATATATATATATATATATATATATAATAATAATAATATATATATATATATATATATATATATATATATATATATATATATATATATATAATAATAATAATAATAATAATATATATATATATATATAATAATAATAATAATAATAATATATATATATATATATATATATATATATATATATATATATATATATATATACATACATACAGACTTGGCATTTAATATGGAATATTTTTTTTTTTCTTGACTTGGGTTTACGTTCTGAACTCAGTATATCAATCTGGTGAGTTTCTTTTACCCTTCGGTGATGTCTTTGTTGAAAGAACCATGTCACTGATTGTCTTTCGCAGCAATAAGTCAATAACAGGATTATATCACAGGTGGCGTGACAAAATGTAAGGACAGGTACATTTGACGATTGGCTTCACAATCGGGTATATAAGGGTTGTTGCGTTCTGTATTAGTGGAAAACAACTGCTGCACGTCTACAAAAGTTATTGCCGCTTCCTCTGGAGATGGTCCGTCAACTTGACAATGCTGTTTGTCATGGAGTGGTGGCTTTACGAAATTCTGGCATGAAACAGCGTGCTATTGCTTGGCAGTATGGCATCACTCAAGGTCAGGTGTCAAAGATCCTGAAACGAAATGCTCAGAGGGGTGTCCCTACTCCAATAGCGAGGCCAGGACGTCCACGCAGAACCACAAGGAGAGATGATCGCCAGCTGCACCGGTTAGTCTGCAATGGCCGTACCAAGTCAGCTAATCGGCTTAAGGCTGAGTGGCAGCAACTGACAAATGTGCCTGTATCCAGAAGGCTAGTCAACCAACAACTGGTTCAAGCAGGCTATCGTGCCAGGCGTCCCCTGAGAAAGCCACGCCTGACCAGACAACACAGCCAGCGCCGATTGCAGTGGGCCAGAGAGCACCGTCAATGGCAGCCAGGACACTGGAATCACGTGACCTTCAGTGACGAGTCTAGATTTCTGGTCTATCGTAAAGATGGCCACGTCCGAGTGCGCAGACAAGTGCATGAAGCCCACAACGAAGATTGTATAGTGCCAAGAGTCCAAGCTGGAGGTGGTGGGGTGACCGTTTGGGCTGCTTTTCATGCAGGGGGCAAAACTGACCTGGTTGTTCTGAATGGAAACCTGAACCCGCTCAAGTACAGGGTCATTCTGGAAGAAACATTGCTTCCATTTGCTCGTGCAGCCTTTCGAGGAAACTTTGTCTTCCAAGATGACAATGCACGGCCTCATCGTGCTCGCATGATCCAACACTTTCTTGCTGACCGTGGTGTAGAGCATATGGAGTGGCCTGCCATGTCCCCGGATATGAATCCGATAGAGAACTTGTGGGTAGAATTAACGCGTCAAATCGACAACTTGGACCAGCAGCCTACCTCTGTGCATGAATTGCAGCAGACTATTGTCACTGCATGGCAAGCGATTCCTGTCCAAACCTTGGCAAATCTCGTGAACAGCATGCCTCGACGTGTACGTGCTCTCCTGAATGCTCGTGGGGGTTACACGAAGTACTGAACTGTAATTTTACTGTCTGTAATCCCAGTCCTAATTTACCTTTTATTTTTGTTGAAATTTTTTTTTGCTAATGTGCAAAATAAAGAGATACTTCTGGAAAACGTACAGAAGTTTAACACAGTACTGTCCGTGAATTGAGTTCGATATCAGTTTACATCACTTTCAAGGATCAATTTATTTGCTTCGAAATGTCAAATGTGGTTTTTGTTTCTTTTAAACGTCACATTAACAAAATCTAGAATAATTTCAACATAATTCCAATGAACTTTTGGTTCTAAGTCATCTTGAAAAGTAAGAGTAAGTTCACCCCCACAAAAAAAATATTCCATATTAAATGCCAAGTCTGTATATATATATATATATATATGTATGTATATATATATATATATATATATATATATATATATATATATATATATATATATATATATATATATACATACACACACACACACACACACACACACACACACACACACGCACACACACACACGCACACACACACACACATACACACACACACACACACACACACACATACGAGGTGTGTTCAAAAAGTATCTGACCTTTGTTCATAAAAAATACTCGTATCCAGATACAACAAACTTACACTAATCTCCTTCAAAGTAGTCCCCTTGGGCTGCCACACACTTCTCCCAACGGTTCTGCCACTGTCGGAAGCAGCGCTGGAATGCCTCTTTTGGGATGGCGCGCAGCTGGTCCGTCGAATTCCGCATGATGTCTTCTCTGGACTGAAATCTGGTCCCTTTCAGGGGCATTTTCAGCTTGGAGAAAAGCCAGAAGTCACACGGAGCCATGTCGGGAGAGTAGGGAGCCTGACGAAGCACAGGTGTGTTGTGTTTGGCCAAGAAACTCTGTATCAAATGTGAAGAATGGGCGGGTGCGTTATCGTGATGGAGCTGCCAATTGCCCGCTGCCCACAGGTCCGGCCGTTTGCGTCACACAGCGTCACGAAGGCGACGCAGAACCTCTTGGTAATACTCCTTGGTGATGGTTGTGCCGTGTGGTGCGTACTCGTGATGAACCACGCCACTGGAGTCGAAGAAGACGGTCAGCATGACTTTGACATTGCTGCGGACCTGCCTTGCTTTTTTTGGCCTCGGGGATGTTGGATGCTTCCATTGTGATGACTGCAACTTGGTTTCTGGGTCGTACCCATAAACCCAGGACTCATCGCCAGTGATCACTGTGTTGAGGAAGCTGGGATCGCTGTTCACAGTCTCCAGCATGTCCTGTGCGATCTCCAAATGGAGTTGCTTCTGCTCAATCGTTAGCAGCTTTGGTACGAACTTCGCTGAGATTCTCCTGAAGCCCAAATCCTCCTTCATAATGGAATGAATGGATCCAATGCTGACGCCCACCTCGTCTGCAAGTTCTCTGATCGTGATTCGACGATCCTGCATCACCAGGGTCCTCAATTGGTCAATGACGATCTCATTTCGGGATGTTGAGGGCCTACCCGAACATGCTTCACTCTCCACTGATGTGCGGCCATCTTTGAAGCGGTTGTACCACTCCTTTATCTGTGTGGTGCTCATTGCTTCGTCCCCGAAGGCCTGTTGAATCTTGCGGATCGTTTCCACTTGGGAATCGCCAAGCTTTACACAAAATTTGATGCAGTAGCGTTGTTCAAGTTTTTCCGTCATTTTGTCAAAAACGAAAATCCGACGGTGCTCACTTACACTTCCTCGCTCATCGGCGGTCTGCCGTCGAATGACAGCTTCTGCAGGTGGGAAAAAATTCACGCGTGCGCATTAGGATCGCCTACATACGTGCACCAATCAACGCCTCCCTAGCTTCATTTGTTTACGCACGACAAATTAAGGTCGCATACTTTTTGAACACCTCGTGTATATATATAAATTGTTGCGGATCTCAAACGTCGGCCTTCCCCTTACCAAGGGGGGATTAATCCCCTTGTCTGTTATCTAGCCGACGCGATCCGGGGCTATGACATTCCTTCCGGACGACGTTAGGTAGGGTCGTAAGCCGAATTATTATTACCTAATTACTAACGCCAGCCATGAAGCAAGGAAATAACCCCGCCCGAACCACGGTTTTAGTGGACACGCCGAGCGATAGCGAGCCACGATTCGGGCCGTTAACAGGTACTAAACCCGATTTGAGCGGTTGTGATCGTGCCACGTTTACCCAATGGAGAAATCACTAACACGGTCGAATTAAGAGGAAACAGGAAGAACAGATTGGTTTATTAACTATTTACACAGGAAGAAGGAGAAGTACAGAATACACATGGCAGCCTTAATAACAGTCTTAACTTATTCCTGGACACGGGCCCGTTCGCACTCAGACTCAGACTCACACGGGGGTTGTAGATGGTCGGGTTGTTGGTCCAAAGGATCGCGTCCACAGCTCGCTCCGGTCCCCGACTCGTACCATGAAGACGATGGTAGACGGCAGGCAAGCTCTCCGCGTGTCGTTGGCGCGGATCGGACAATTATCGGGGGAATCGGTAAGCTGGGCGGTTACACTAGCGTGGCCGCGTACGTAATAGATATACCGGCGCTTTATACGCGTTCCCAGTATAGTTCAATACAATGCGCCACTTTCACAAGTCCTCTGCAATGCGCCGCTCCAGCAATGCTTTCACAACGACAAGTCCTTTAACACAGGGCGCTCTCCCAACGAGTCCTCGCAGTTCTCTCAATGCTCATCAATTTCCTGGTACCAGACCTTTGACGCAGTCCAACAAGAGTCCTTCTACAATTCGCAACGCCAGCCAGTCCTTCCAACAAAGCGCCTCTCCCAATAGTCCTTCACCATCCTCATAACACGAGTCCTCTTCGCGCAGTCCTGTGATAAACTGCATAAGTCCTCTTGAAGGGCTTTGCGTGCGCGGTTATATATCGCCGCCCAGCGAACCCTCTCGAATGTCCCAGACACGTTCTCACCACGCCCCTTAGGCCATACCCACTGAGCCTGGTTGGTTGTTGGGGTCTTACCGGCTCCGCCCTTGATGTCTGCTTGACGTGGCCACACCCTCGCCCTCGCGCTCCGCCCCTTTTCCAGGCCTTACCTCGTGGCATTCAGCTGGTTTGAGCGAAACCCCAAGAGCAGCGAACGCTGCTGGCAAGCAAGGTGCATTAGCCGAATCGGGGCACGGGATGGATGCTGCCCAACGAGCGAGGTAGATTTGGAGGGTGGGCCGTAAAATGAATGGGGCCTACTCTTATTTCTTCCTTTACACAACGCAGGTATCACTATTGGAAATGGCCTTGTCTCACATATACTAAGAAATAACTAACGTTCTAAGGTGACCTACGTGTTGCATGTGGACTAACTATTGGGGCAAACCTTTAACCTTTATTAACCAAATATGTGCACTTTCTCAGAACTGCAACACTGCACCCCTCCTTCGCCAGGCTCATTCCCGAGCCGGACCCACACACCAGTGAGCCCTACCGGTTCTGATGCAAGGGTCAGGACTACTTTTTAACAATTAGTGTGACACTTAGGTGTGGTTACCCTCTACATTTAACCTAACACCCTGTGTGCGGCAGTTTTAAAAACTAGATATGTCCCACCTACTTCGTTGTGTGCTAACTATCAGACTCACGCCCACAATTAACCGAATTATGGAAAGAATCCTCAAACTACATGTAAAGCCGGTGGGGAGCATGTTATTGACAAGACTACTACTTATTTACAATACTACAACCCAGGACCTGTCTTTTGTGGGAAAGAGAAGAGATTTTGAAAAGAGGAAACACAGAATGCACTGCACCAATACACCATACACCATATGCACAAAAATACAAAAAATGCACAAAAAGCACCAAAATGCACAATCATCAAAATGCACAAAAACCATTTCATAAACCAATGACTGATGTCTTGTGCTTGGCTGGCTGCTGGGCTGCGACGTCTTCCTGCTTCGTCTTCATTTTGCCATCGTCAAAACTTACAGTCTTCTTGTCCTGACACACCAAAGATGAATAAAAAGGCACAAACCGTGTCCGTTTTTATTTTGGCCAGCAGGGCCAGCTAAGTTGGTCCGACTGCATGGCATTGATGCCACTTAAACACAGTGGTCCGCAGGGCAAGGTAATGTTTGCCGCGATTGTCTGCCCAAGCAAAGGTGCCAGGCCACAGAACGTGTGGTCCATATGGTGTACCGGTGCAGGCAGCAGGGTGCAGCGCAAAAGTGCAGCCGCACAGCTCAGGGTACCTGCACACTCCCCTCAACAAAAGATAATGGGTCCATGGGTGGGGAGGAAAGACAAAGCAGAGGTTAGTGGGGCAAGGGCGCAAGGGTACACGTCAATACAAGGTAATGCGACATGAGGGGCGCGGGAGAGCAAGCGGAGAAAGCTCGTCCCCAGCCGTATGTGACCCCCCATGTCAACCTACTCTACCCTTGCCCCTCCCCGTATTTACACCTTGCAATTTACAAATCCGTCTCTACCGTCCTGTCTCCCATATCTCCCCCTAAACCAAATTCGTCATCCAATCCCTCCCAAGAAGGAAGGGATGGAATTACACACAATGTCTCACCCACGTCATGATGCGTCTTTCCATCCAAACATTTGCAAAAACCTGGTGTGGAGTCCTGTCACCTCGGTGAGTGGGTGTGTATGGTGCAAAAAGATTTCATCCTAACTATCCTCTAATTGGCATTAACTCACTTTACACTACCCGGGGTCTTGCCCTGCCAATTCCATTGGCCTCTTTACACGATGCGGTTCTAAAAACAAATTCCCATTGACCATCCTGTGGTGCCTTACCAATTTAGGGTCTCACTCCCCCATTTTTTCTATCTGTGCCTTCGCACAATTTCGGGGCTGGGTCGTGGGGCTCGACCAGCAGGTCCTACTTACCTGCGCACCTCCGCCACTGAAGTCGCCACCCGAGCTTGCCTAGCTCCCGCGACTACCCTAACTTGGGGAAGGCCCTCCTGGCTCTCTCACCCCACTAATGCCCTCTCTGGCTTTAGGCTACCCGGGTCCTCCCCTCGGATCCTCGGGCCCCGCTGAACACTACACAACTGGACTCTAACTGGCTCCCAGAGCCTACCTGCGGCCTCACTTGGCCGACAGACCACCAATGGCGGAGTGCCCATTTAACCATACTCACCAACAGGCTCACACGCCTAGCCATTCCACTTACTCATGCACCCCTCAAAGCAACAACTCGCTACTCCCTGCACCACAGATGTCAATATCCAAACAATTTACCTACTCCCTCTACCTAACTTTAAACTACCCTCCCCGGGTATTCGTGAAGGGGTCCATCTTCCCCCATCCACTCCTTCGCACCATGCACTCCACACCACTCATTCCACACACCACTCACTCCACACTATTTATTCCACACCATTTATTCACTTGCACCCCATGCAAGTCATTCACTCAACACACTTACACACATCCTCAATACACTACTCATACACTTTCTCCGGTCATCCCAGACCATTGCCTCATTTTCTCACTCTCACCACAAAGATTCTCATTCTCATTTCCTCATTTGCGCCTAAAGGGCATCCTCATACTCACACACAATTTCTCCACACAACTACACACACACACAGCATCATCTAGCTAACTACTTCCCTCTAATACTTGTGCTTTCCCCATCTTCCCTTACACTAACTAAGCACTTCCCTTACACGAAGCACTTCCCTAGTCATTAACATCCACCTACTCTCGCTACGTCCCCTCTACCGGTACAAAAGTCACTACTTAAATCTCGGTCTCCTAAAGTCATCTCTCAGTCCCTAACATTATGCTAGCCCGCCCTCAGCTCGTTTTCACTGCCAAACCCCATAACGTATAGCTCATGTGCCCCAAGTGTGAGGGATGGTGAAACCACCTCTCTACACCGGGTACCATTCACCATCACTATGGCTAACTGTCCAGTGTCCACTGTACTCGAGCCTCGGTGCGGAAATACACTGTCATTACAGCTCGGCTTCGCAAAGCCGAGCAATGCATACTGGTGGCCTGTCTCCTGTTGGTTGGGTCCGTCCGGCATTTTTGATTCTGGGGAGGAGGCATACTTGGACCGAGGTTCCGGGCACCATCCCGGCGCGGAGCCTTCCGGTCTCCGCCACGATGACCCAACCTCCCCCGGTCGGAGCACCGCGCCCGCCAGGGGGCGAAGGTCCGACCTGGCCTACCTCCCCTGGAATCGTGCCGTTTGCCCCGTGTGCCACGGCACGGCACCAACCATACAGGGCGGGGCCCGGCACGAATCGTGCACGCTGCCGCGGCAACGATCCCCGCCGGCCCCCGCAGCACACAAAGAACACCATGCCCCGAGAGCTCGTGTCGGCTATCCGTCGGCCTAAACGCTGCCCGGTCTGCTTCGATGCTCAAGTCGCATTCTCACACCACGCGACCCGTTTCTCACTCGCACATCCCATACACTCCCTTACTGAACTCTCCTGTGCACACTCTTCCGTTCCACACTCAGGTGCACACCACTCAGGCGCACTCACGCTGTTCACACTCTCCCTTAGTACACATCCTCACGCACACCCTGGCGCTCTCATACCACTGTGCCTTTCCCGCTCGACCTGCGGTCTATGTTCTCCCCCATTTTTTCTATTCGGCCACCTATTTTATTTTCAAACCCTTTTATTTCCCGGGTGAATTTGTCCCCTTCTTCTTTCAGGAATGCTTTGAATTGTGCCAGGAGTACTTGCATGAACTCTGGCATCGCGGGCTCGGCTTCCGCCGCCATGTGCGAGGCGCTGCCATTTTCTTCGCCTGCCACCCCTACTGCTGCACCCTCATCAATGTTCTCCTCCTCTTCCCATTCTTCCCGGGGGTCCTGGGTTGATTCTAATTCCTTTACCTCCTCATGTTCTACCCCCACCGGCATCCGACCGCCTTGGCTATCCATGGCACGATTTAATTTAGATGTTAATAAAATTTCGGCCGCTCGTAATTTCGAGTGTGTTAGGCGCACTTCGGGTCCAATCCCACTTCCCTGACACCAATTGTTGCGGCCAATATGCACAATTGGTGTCCAACATTTGGTCTAAAAAATTTAGTCCCAGGTTCCAAACTCCCCACTCCTGACTACCAATTGTTGCGGATCTCAAATGTCAGCCTTCCCCTTACCAAGGGGGGATTATTCCCCTTGTCTGTTATCTAGCCGACGTGATCCGGGGCTATGACGTTCCTTCCGGACGACGTTAGGTAGGGTCGTAAGCCGAATTCTTATTACCTAATTACTAACGCCGGCCATGAAGCAAGGAAATAACCCCGCTCGAACCACTGTTTTAGTGGACACGCCGAGCGACAGCGAGCCGCGATTCGGGCCGTTAACAGGTACTAAACCCGATTTGAGCGGTTGTGATCGTGCCACGTTTACCCAATGGAGAAATCACTAAGACGGTCGAATTAAGAGGAAACACGAAGAACAGATTGGTTTATTAACTATTTACACAGGAAGAAGGAGAAGTACAGAATACACATGGCAGCCTTAATAACAGTCTTAACTTATCCCTGGACACGGGCCCGTTCGCACTCAGACTCAGACTCACACGGGGGTTGTCGATGGTCGGGTTGATGGTCCAAAGGATCGCGTCCACAGCTCGCTCCGGTCCCCGACTCGTACCACGAAGACGATGGTAGACGGCAGGCAAGCTCTCCGCGTGTCGTTGACGTGGATCGGACAATACTCAGGGAGCCTGCTCAGCGTCGACGAGTCTGGCATTTCACTCAGGCCAACTGGCACGGTCTTCAAGCAGCCATCAATCATCTGGACTGGTCTCCCATCTCTACCACCTCTGACATCAACTCATCCTGGGAATTCTTCCAAAGTAAATTGCTCTCTCTCATGCACAGATTTATCCCATCTCGTCTTCAGTTGTCATACCCTTCCTCCCATCCATGGTACACGGAATCTTGTGGTGAGGCTGTTCCCCAGAAACAACTTGCCTTCGTCTCCTGGAAAGCGAATCCAACGGAAGGAAATCTCATTTCCTTTCACAAAGCCCGAAACAAGTGTGTGTCCACCCTCTGGAGAGCCAGGAAACAATATCTCTCCGTTCTCAAGACCGAACTCTCTTATCTGTCTCCCTCTTCCAAATCCTGGTGGCATCTGGTCAAATCTGTTTCTGGTGTTTGTTCCCCCTCCATCCCCTCCCTTACCTCAAACGGCTACACAGCTGACTCCGCACGTGAAAAAGCTGAATGCCTCAACTCTGTGTTTGCCTCTAAATCTTGTGTCCCAAACCCATCCCTCTCTGTACCCACCATACCCAGTCGTACCCAGCTGCTCCTGGACTCCGTGTCCTTTCCTCCTGACAAGGTGGAAAAGTTTCTGTCAACCCTCGACTCTGATTCTGCAACTGGACCTGATGGCATCAGCCCACGGGTCCTAAAATCCTGTTCTTCCGCTCTTTCACTCCTTCTCTCTGTTCTCTTCACCCTCTCTTTTGCTCAAGGTCAACTACCATCTGCTTGGAAATCAGCCAACATCACCGCTTTGCACAAAAAAGGTGCAAAAACAGATCCTAGCAACTACAGACCAATCAGCCTTCTCCCAATTATCAGCAAAGTCATGGAATCCATCATTGCTTCGGATATGAAATCTTTCCTTTTCTCCAATGGCTTGATCTCTGATCATCAATTTGGCTTCAGACCAGGTCACTCTACTCTGGACATGCTGCTTCTGCTGTCTCAACAATGGATGGAGGTCCTCAATGCCAAACAGGAAATTAGAGCCGTCTCCCTCGACATATCAAGTGCCTTCGATACGGTCTGGCACCCCGCTCTGCTCACCAAACTCTCCTCCTTTGGTATCCATGGAAATCTCCATGCATGGCTGGCGGACGTCCTCTCGAGTCGTAGTCAACGTGTGGCCCTGAATGGGTTTCTTTCATCTCCTCTTCCTGTTGAGGCTGGAGTTCCCCAAGGCAGTGTTCTGGCCCCTGTGCTTTTTCTGGTCTTCATCAATGATCTCTCTGACTCTCTTGAAAATCCTCTCTATCTCTTTGCTGATGACTCCACTCTCTGCCGCTCCATTCCTCATCCCTCAGATCGGCAGTCCGCAGCCTCCTCACTCTCTGCAGACATGGACAAAATCACAGACTGGGCAAACAAGTGAACATGTCTTTCAATCCTGACAAATCTCACACTCTTACGATGTCTCTCCGAAAAGACCGACTGGACAACCCTCCCATCTACTTTCTGAATAATCCTCTCCAAGAAGTTCTGTCACTCAAGCTTTTGGGTCTCACTATCTGCCATGATCTTTCCTGGGAAAACCACATTTCCAAGCTGGCCTCCAAAGCCAATCGCCGACTGGGCATCCTCCGTCGTGCGAAGTCCTTCCTTGGCACACCTGAGCTCCTCACCACATACAAGGCTTTCATCCGCAGCTCAATGGAGTACTGCTCTCCCCTCTGGACTGGTGCTCCTGCCTCACACCTAGCTCGTCTTCACGCTGTTGAAACCAAAGCGTTCAGAATCATTGGAATCTCCCGCGATGACGCTATCTCCGAGGGCCTTTCACTTAATCGCCGCAGGCAGGTTGGTGGTCTTTCCGTCTTCTACCGACTCCTCTCCGGCCTTGCTCCCCCAGCTCTCTCTGGGCTCTGTCCCCCAAATATTCCTGCAGGTCGCACAAGATCTGCCTGCAACCCTCTTATGGTTAAACTGCCAAAATCAAGACTCTCTGCTCACCTTCACTCCTTCATTCCTCTTTTCTCCCGCCTCTGGAACAAACTCCCTCACTCTCTTCAATCCCACTCCTCCCTCCAGGTCTTTAAAACGGCTGTTCACCACCATCTCTTATCTTCCCCAATCCAAAACCTTGATCTTTTCTACCCCTGCTAATTTCACCCCAAAGCTACTTTTTTGAGGTGACTTTTGACTTCTTTCCTGGAAGTCCTTGGTGTCCTTGCGTTTTATACCTATCCTGCCTCCCCCCAGGCCCTCTCCCTCCAAAAACATCTCCCGATGTCCCTGCTCTCAAATGTTGTGTCTGTGTGCTTCCTCCCCTTCTCTCCCCATCTTGTCGACCGCTCCCCTTTTTATATACTTTGTTTACTTGTTTGTTTGATTTGTTTGTTTGATAAATGTTAGCTCTTTCACGAGCCTCGACTCTGTATACAAAAAAAAAAAAAAAAAAAAATTATCGGGGGAATCGGTAAGCTGGGCGGTTACACTGGCATGGCCGCGTATGTAATAGATATACCGGCACTTTATACGCGTTCCCAGTATATTTCAATACAATGCGCCGCTTTCACAAGTCCTCTGCAATGCGCCGCTCCAGCAATGCTTTCACAACGACAAGTCCTTTAACACAGGGCGCTCTCCCAACAAGTCCTCGCAGTTCTCTCAATGCTCATCATTCTCCTGGTACCAGACCTTTGACGCAGTCCAACAAGAGTCCTCCTACAATTCGCAACGCCAGCCAGTCCTTCCAACAAAGCGCCTCTCCCAATAGTCCTTCACCGTCCTTATCACGCGAGTCCTCTTCGCGCAGTCCTTTGATAAACCGCATAAGTCCTCTCGAAGGGCTTTGCGTGCACGGTTATATATCGCCGCCCAGCGAACCCTCTCGAATGTCCCAGACACGTTCTCACCATGCCCCTTAGGCCATACCCACTGAGCCCTGGTTGGTTGTTGGGTCTTACCGGCTCCGCCCTTGATATCTGCTTGATGTGGCCACACCCCCGACCTCACTCTCCGCCCCTTTTCCAGGCCTTTCCTCGTGGCATTCGGCTGGTTTGAGCGAAAACCCAAGTGCAGCGAACACTGCTGGCAAGCAAGGTGCATTAGCCGAATTGGGGCGTGGGATGGATGCTGCCCAACGAGGTAGATTTGGAGGGTGGGCCGTAAAATGAACGGGGCCTACTCTTATTTCTTCCTTTACACAACGCAGGTATCACTATTGGAAATGGCCTTGTCTCACATATACTAAGAATTAACTAACGTTCTAAGGTGACCTCCGTGTTGCATGTGGACTAACTATGGGGGCAAACCTTTAACCTTTATTAACGAAATATGTACACTTTCTCAGAACCGCAACAATATATATATATATATATATATATATATATATATATTATATTATATATATATATACATATATTGTTGTTTATACACGTGTATATAACAATATATATATATATTGTTCCGGATCTCGAGCCCGTCGACGTACAGAGGGAAGTTAAACCCTTTTCCCCCTCGGGCCTTCGAGTCCACGAGGCCACTACCCACTTTACACTCGTGGGGCGGATTGCGGAGCAATTCCAGCCTCCACCCCCGTAGCGAGCGTGCCGAAGGGTCTTTGGTCAAATTCCCAAGTACCTTCTATACACACGCCGCCACGAAGATGGGGGCTGAACCTCGCACGAGTCCCGTTAGTCTGATACGCCCGAGCGGTTTGCGTGTCACGTGACTCGTGCCGTTAATGATTATGAACCCGATTGAGCAGTTTTATCTCGTACAATGCGAGGCCAATTGGGAAGAGATGTGAACGGCCAAATGGAAGCAAAAGAACACAGGTTTATTTATAATTGTACAATGGTTAAGGCAAGGAAGAGACACAGGGTAGAAACTTAATCAGTCTCGACTTAATTTTCCAGACAAGGGCCCTTTCACTCACGCGGGGAAAAGGATGAAGAAAAGAGAACGCGCTCAAGCACGGTCGTTGGTGCAGTTCGCCCCGGACAGCTTGCTGGGCGTGTCCCTTGAGATGTTCGTGGCAAGTGCAGGGAGCCCAGGCAGGGAGATCGTTGGAGTCTCGGGCCCCGGGAGAGTTCGTCCTGCGAAAGCGCTTAATACAGGGGCAGAGAGCAGGGGCAGAACGCAGACTACAGAGAGAGTTCGTGCTTTCGACCACAGAGCGCAGAGAGAGCTTAGGAGCTTGGCCACGGAGAGAGCGTTCGTGCTTCGGAGTCCTGTGCTAGAGAGAGTTCGGGGGCAGAGAGAGAGCTCGGGGATCCGGACCGGGTTTTATAGCCCCTCCCAGAGTCCCACCCGAATGTTCGAAGCATCTTCCCTGGCCGCCGTCGCTGGCCACTCCCCTTTATCTCCCATTGGCTGCTTGCCGCTTAGCGGCCACTCCCCTTCAGCTCCTCCCTCGGGCCCCCCAGACTTGTTCCAGGCCCTAGCACATGGCATTCCAGCCCAATGAGGCCTACACTTACTGGCCTGTCTCAACGCATACTAACACAGGAAAGGAGACTATACTTAACATTGAATAAGACATAACTGAACTAAGCGAGGCTACATGTTGTGGTGCAACTAACTAAGAGGGGGCTTTGCTTTTATTTCTCAAAACGATAACAATATCTACATACACGAGTATATACAGGGTGCTTCAAAAAATGTTAACATTCAAATAATGTGCGTACAAGATGAGTCCCAGTCCCAGATATGTGTTACCATTTTTTTGAAGCGCCCTGTATATACTCGTGTGTAATATATATATACAGTATGTATATATATATATATATATATATATATATATATACTGTATATATATATATATATATATATATATATATATATATATATATATATATATATATATATATATATATAATTATATATATATATAATTATATATATATATATATATATATATACACACCATATATGTTTATGATTTGGACTCCATATTGTACCCCGGTTTAGAGTAGGTACACCGTATCCCTGCGCATCGTAAGAGGCGACCAAAAGTTGGCGTCAGGAAGGGCATCCGGCCATAAAAACATTGCCTCAAACAGGGAACCATGATTGTCATGGGGCCCGCAAGTTTAACCCCCGCTCCAGCGGGGAAAATGGCCTTAAAACGATCATTCATATATCATATATATTGTGCTTGCTAAAGGCAGGAGATAATGTCCGTGTGGCAGACAGCACTTATTACTGCCTGGAATTTCCACCAAGGGCTGTATGGGACACATTACTAGAGCTTTCACCACTCACAATATGGAGTCGCACAATAACTGATTTATATATATAAACGGATTTGAATTGATAACAGATAACGATCATTATATTAAAAAAAAAAAAAAAAAAAAAATATATAATTGATATACATTCGTGGCCAAAAATATTGGCACCCTTGCACTTTTTTCAAATAACTCACAATTTTCTCAAAAATAAGTTGAAATTGACAAAAGTATTTGGTCTCCAGAATTCTTTAATTCACTGTGAATATTACAGAACCTTTGTTTTTGATTCATAATTTACTATATCCTTTTCAATCAGAACATAAATAGAAAGGGCATTGACAAAATTATTGACACCCTCTACTTAATATTTGGTAGCACGGCCTTTGGACAAAATAACTGCAGTTAAGTGCTTCCTACAGCCATGAATGAGCTTCCTGCACCACTCTACTGGCAGTGGGTCCCACTCTTCTTGTGCAGACTGCTCCAGTTTTCCCAGATTTGAAGTCTGCCTTCTCCCAACTGCTGTTTTCAGATCTCCCCACAGGTGTTCAATGGGATTTTGATCCGGACTCATTGCTGGCCACTTCAGAACAGTCCAGCGTTTTGTCTTGAACCATGCCAGGGTGCTTTTTGAAGTGTGTTTGGGGTCATTGTCCTGCTGCAAGACCCATGACCTTCGACGGAGACCCAGCTTTCTGACACTGGGTTGAACATTGCGCTCCAAAATGCCTTGGTCGTCTCCTGATTTCATGATTCCATGCACACAATCAAGGCACCCAGTGCCAGAGGCATCACAGCAACCACAAAACATCACTGAACCTCCCCCATGTTTGACTATAGGGAGGGTGTTCTTTTCTTTGAAGGCTTCATTTTGTTTTCTGTAACCATAGAGATGATGTGCTTTACAAAAAAGCTCTAATTTGGTCTCATCTATTCATATATATTGTTACAGATACGACTTTGATGGTATGGTGGGCCGAGCGGGATGGCCGCCGTATCCGTACAAGTTACCCGATTGTGCCCGAATGTTGACTAATCGCGCTACGCTGGCTCAATAGGAAAGAGAAGACACCCGGCTGGGTTATAATGACACAATACGACACCAGGGTTTCGATTCTCAAGTATATTCGTACGGAAAAAGGTTAGATTACAGGGGCTAGAGGTATATTACAGGAAGACAGGCACTTAGACACACTCTTATATTATCCCCGGACAGACGACAGACACACGGGACAAAATGCTGACTCACACGGGGGTTGATGAAAAGGGGAGGCAGGTCGCGATGGCTCAGGTGCACCTGGCTCAGGGACAGAATCACGTACGGTGGTGTCCAGAGATGCGTGAAGGTATCACAGCGCTTGTGGGTCGCGACTTTGGTCTCAAGCTGGGGAGGTCGCTCAGCGCTCGGGAGGGTGGCGTCTTTTCCTTCCAAGCTCGGGGCGCATCTCTCGTCACGTCCGGCGCGGGGCCGCGTATATATCCGGCGGGGAGTGACACGCCCTCGGCTCGTTAGCGCCGCCCCAGATGGCATCGGCCCATGGCTTCTCATTGGGTGCGGGGGTTACCGGCTCCGCCCTTGACGAGGGGCCGACAGGGAGCCCCTTCGTGGTAACCCCGTGGAGCGCGTGGTCAATGGTGGCTAACCGAGCCGGAAGGAGGACGCCCACTCCCCATGCCGTCACCGCGCCGCCCCCCTCTTTTGTTGTTGTTGTTGTAGTTGGCGCTTCTTCATGGGGAAGAGATGCGGAGAGGTATGGGGAGGTCCTAAACTTCCTAACAGGTGCCATATAATCACATTCTGGTGCAACGAAGAGTCATAATTAATGGAAACAAGTCCTTAACTGACATAGATTAAGAATAACTAGCAAGATGTCCTATAAT
This sequence comes from Myxine glutinosa, assembly GCF_964187855.1. NCBI lineage: Eukaryota > Metazoa > Chordata > Myxini > Myxiniformes > Myxinidae > Myxine > Myxine glutinosa. The sequence goes on from NC_136270.1 coordinate 108,741,373, forward strand.
TGTCTACGTGTGGTGCGGGGGACCTGGGCACGACATTTAATGGGGGGATGAAGGGGAAGATCGGCTCTAATGGGTGTTGTTTACAGACAATGGGACTAGGGAATGGGGTAAGGGAGAGTTGGGGAGTATCGGAGAAAATAGGGGAATATTTACAAGCGGATATGGAGGCCAAATTCCATATTCGCAACATTGCACCCTTCTCTACCCTCGGGGCGTCCCGACCCGATAAATTTTTACCTACTTTAGTGTGGCACGCAATGTAGTTCCCTCTACTATTAACTCTACCCTGAGTGCGACAGTTTTACAGATATTCACAAATGAGTAAATATGTCCCCCTGCGACGTTGCACCCTTCTCCTCACAGAAACACACCCACAGGATAACCGAATCCGGAAAGAATTCTCAAACTAAACATACAGCCGGTAGGGAGCATTATTTACAAGACTACGCTGCTATTTACACTACGATCCAGGACCTGTTTTTGGAGGAACACATGCAGATGTTATGCATAGAGAGAGCGCGCTTGCCAACATCGATACACCAACCCACGAGTGCTCTGTGGCCGACGGCCTTTAATAACGTGCAGAGCACCCTTCCCGAGCATCAACAGCACCACCCCACCACCAATCGGTGCAGTCACCATTGTTCATTGGAATAAAAATAAATTCGACAACCCCTAACCCTGCAGGTGTCTCTTGCTCTTCTTGTGGTGCACTTGGTGGTGTTAACTATTAGTGGTTCACCTGTATGGCATAGGTGCCACGTTGACCCATAGGTCCATCCCCGGGTGGTGCTTGGCCGCAAACGAACTGCGGTCCATTGTGGGTGGCCACAAACATTGCGGTCCATATGGTGTATCGATCCAGGCAGCCAACAGCGAAAGTGCAGGCCCACAACTGCGTAGCCAGCACCTCTCTCTCCTCTCTCTCTACCCCAAAGCCAGATCCTCGGAGGTGGGAGACAAAAGAAGAAACAAGTGAGTAAGGTGGTAAGGGCGCAAAAATGCACGCAATGTAAGGTGATGCACACTGGGGGCACATGGGAACCAGGTGAGACAGGTACGTTCCTATCGTACGCCCCCCCCACCAGGTAACCTACATGGCCCCTCCCTTACCCCTTACTGCATCCACAAAACACAACACTACCCATAAACATCTACTTTACAAATCAACAAACATCCCTACTGTCTTCCCCGTTCCTCCCATATTCCAAATTCGTCTTCTCCCCCTCCTAACCAATCAAATTTGCCATTTTCAACTCTCATCAAAATTTGCCATCTCCAACTCAACATCATAATTTGCCATCTCCAACTCATCATCAGTCCCTCCTAAGGAGGGAGAGATGGAATCACCCCAATGTCTCATCCACGTCGTGATGCGTCTCACAAATCCTCACAGCAATTCTCATTTCTGCAACACAACAAAGAAAACACAGGTGTGGAGTCATCATCATCACCACAGGTAAGTGGCTGCGTATGGTGCGACAGGTTCATTAATCCTAACTATTTCCTAAATGACTTTAACAACTTTACACTACCCGGGGTCTCTCTCCGGCCAAACCATTGGCCCTCTTACTCTATGGGTTCTAAAAACCAATTCCCATTGGCCAAACTGTGGTGCTCTTCAATTTGGGGTCTCACTCCCCCGATTCATCTCCCGGTGCCCTCGTACAATTTCTGGGCTGCGACGTGTACCTCTCCCAGTGGGTCTACCCACCTGCACACCTCCACCACTGCAGTTGCCTCCGAGCTTACCTGCTCCTTACCCTAACCTATCTACCTGGGGAAGGCCCTCTGGCGCTCTCCCCACTCCGTGCCCTCTCTGGCACTGGGCTGCCCGATCCACACCCGGGATCCTCAGGCACCCACTCACAACTACCGGCTCCCAGAGCCCACCTGCGGCCTCACCTGGCCGACATCCTCACAGTGGTGGAGTGCCCAACCAACTACACACACTAACAGGCTACACGCCCAGCCATTTCCACAACACTAATGCACCCATCCACAACACCATTCTGCCACCGCACCACAAATGCCAATATCCAACCACAATTTACCTGTACCCTCTACCTAACACTTACACTACCCGCCCCGGGTACTCGTGAAAGGGGTCCACTCTTCCCCCATCCACACCTTCGCACCATGCACACCACTCCGTACCACTTACTCCAACTCTCTCCACACACCTGTACCTGCACACCTGTGCTCTCACACCTGGTGCCACCTGCACCCTTCTCTCCCCAGGCGCATTCGCGCTGATCCACAACACTCATTACTCACACACTGCTCCACACACCTGTCCAGTTGCACACCTGTGCAATCACACCTGTACAATCCTCACACACACGGCATCATCTCAGCTAACTACTCCCTTCTGAAACTTGCGCTTCCCAGTCGTCCCTTTAAACTATTGCGCTCCCACGTCATTATCATCCACACTAATCTACCTGCGTCCCCACTACAGGTATCGGTCACTAACTAAACTTAACGTTACCTACTGTCATCTTCTAGGGCCCTATCAATATAACCTAACCCACCCGGGCTAGTTTTCACTGCCATACACCCCATAATCTAGTGCTCCTTTGCCCCCCTCACATGGGAAAGGGGGCAGGGATGCCACCCTCTCCCACCGGGCCTATCGCTCCTCAATCCCCCAGTCCTCTGGCACTAATAAGCCCCCCTTATTCAGAGGTACTGGGTCCCGCCTCGGCATCTAAAGCCGAGGCGATCCACGGGGGCGCCTGCTCGCCGGTGTAAGGTCTTATCCGGTCGGCGTGGACGATCCGAGGGAGGGCTCGTGGCCCCATTTTGATCTTAAAGACCACGTCACAGATTTGCGACAGGACGACTCCTGGGCCTTGCCAGGGGGAGGTGAGTTTTGGGCACCTTCCCTTCCGCCTCCGGGGATTAAAGAACCAAATCTTCATCCCCGGAGCGTATTGACTCCCCTGGCTCCGGTCGTCGTACCTGCGCTTCATCTTTTCCCCCGCCAGATGGAGTTGGCGGCGGGCGAAGGCATGGACTAGCTCCATGCCTTCCTCTAGGTGACGTGCGTACCCCTCCCTCGGCGGGTTAACCACTGTGTCTGGCACGGGACCGCATAGCAAGTCGGCGGGAGCCCGTAACTCCCGCCCATACATAAGCAACGCTGGACTGCATGCGGTGGCCCCGTGCTGGCTGGTTCGGTAGGCCATGAGCAAGTAAGGGAGATGTTCGTCCCAGTCATCCTGACGGGTGGTGGTGAACAGTGCCAGTTGTTGGATTAAAGTTCGGTTGAATCTTTCCACCATCCCGTCAGATTGAGGTCTTAAAGGCGTTGTCCTGGTTTTTCGAATTGACAGGAGACTGCACACATCTTTTAGTAATTTGCTCTCAAAATTTCGTCCCTGGTCGGTGTGCAACTCCTGTGGAATCCCATGCCGGCACACAAATCCTTCCACGAAGGCCTGCGCTACCACCCCTGCTTCTTGGTTGGGGAGGGCGTAGGCCTCCGGCCACTTGGTGAAGTAGTCCATCACAACGAGGATATACTTATTACCTTGGCGGGTGCGGGGCAGCGGTCCTAGAATATCCATAGCCACCCGCTCAAGGGGGGCCCCCACCTGATGTAATTGAAGGGGGGCCCTCATCCTCCGTGCTGGTCCCTTTTTGGCAGAACAGGCGTCGCATCTCCGACACCAGTCCTGTATGTCGCGCCCCATATTCACCCAATAGAACCTCCGGCGGACCCGAGATATTGTCTTTGTCCTGCCCAAATGGCCGCCGGAGCGGGTACCATGCACCTGTTGCAATATGACGTTCTTGAATTTGTCAGGGACTATCACCAGCCAGGAAGTTCGATCAGAGGGAACCTCCACCCACTTGCGATACAAGATGTTGCCTTTCAATTCCAGGGTCTGCCACTGAGCCCAATATGCCTTTGTCTGCGCCCCGAGGGGGGTGACCTCTTCCCCCTTTGGTCTTTGCCCCAATTTGACCCATTGGAACACCGGCCCCAGAACAGGATCCTCCTGCTGGGCCGTGCTCCAAGCCAACTCTCCAAATTCCTCGTCCGCGGTTAGTGGCAAAATTGGCCCTCTCACCCGGGTTGCCCGGACGACGAGAATCGGGGCGGAATCGCCCAATTGCTCCCTCTCCTCGTGTCTCGCACAAAATTTACAGTTTTCCCCCAGACAAGGACGCCGAGAGAGTGCGTCCGCATTACCATGGGCCTTCCCGGCCCTATGGGCCACATCAAAATCGTACTGCTGCAACTTTTCCAACCACCTTGCAATTTGGCCCTCCGGTTCCTTGAACCGAAGGAGCCATTGCAAGGAGGAATGGTCAGTTCTAACCAAAAATTTCCGCCCGTACAAGTACGGGTGGAAATGGTTCATGGCAGCCAGCATAGCCAATAACTCTTTGCGAGTGACGCAATAATTTCTCTCGGGCCTACTTAAGGCCCGACTATAATAACCAATCACTCTCTCCACGCCCTCCTGTGTCTGAGACAAAACTGCGCCCAATCCTTCCTGGCTCGCATCCGTGTCCAGGGTAAATGTCCCGTCACTAGTGGGGTAAGCTAGAAGGGGTGCGGATGTTAGACACCCCTTCAATTTTTGGAAGGCCTCGTGGCACTCCCGTGTCCAATTAAATCGCGTCCCCTTCTCCGTAAGCCGGTGGAGGGGACGGGCCAACTCCGCAAATTTCGCCACAAAGCGCCGGTAGTAGGAGCAGAGTCCCAAAAATCCCCGCACCTCTTTGATGGTACGTGGTGCGGGCCACTCCTCTACCGCTTTAATTTTGTCTGGGTCTGTTTTTACCCCCTCGCGGCCAATCACGTGACCTAGATAGGCCACCTCTCTTGCAAACAAAGTGCACTTACTCGGGTTCAGCTTCAACCCTGCCTGTCTGAGGCACCCGAACACCTGGTCCAAATTAGCTAGTGCCTGGGGGAACGTTTGGGCATGTACCAGGACGTCATCCAGGTACACCAGGCATGACTGCCATGGCATGCCGCCTAGTACATGCTCCATCAATCTCTCAAAGGTGGCGGGGGCGTTACACAAACCAAACGGCATCACAGTAAACTGATACAGTCCCTTACCTGTGGAAAATGCCGTTTTCTCCTTCCCTGCCCTATCCATCTCCACCTGCCAATACCCACTCTTGAGGTCCAAAGTTGTGAACCAATTGGAGCCCGCAACGGCATCGAGGGTGTCATCAATCCTTGGCAGGGGATATGAGTCCTTGAGTGTCACGTTGTTTAGCTGGCGATAGTCCACGCAGAACCGCGTGGTCCCATCCTTCTTTTTGACCAGCACAACAGGTGACATCCAAGGACTTCCCGAGGGCTCGATCACACCTGCGTCGAGCATTTTTGCAACCTGCTCGTCAGCTTCCGCCCTCTTGCTCCAAGGGAGCCGTCGGGCGGCCTGACGAATAGGCCGGGCCTCACCGGTGTGGATCTGATGTTTCACCAGGCCCGTACGTCCAATATCCTCGGTGGACAGGGAGAAGAGGTCCAAATGGGACCCAACCAGTTTGTGTAAGGCCTCCCTCTGGGTACCTCCCAACTCTACGCTACTACGATTTACCATCTCGCAAATGGGATCGGGCCAATTCCTACTTGTTATTGAAGGCTCCCCCCGGGGTCGGCTCGGCTGGACGTTCTCGCCCCTCACTGTCGCGACTTCCTCCACTGGGGTGCAGCCAGCTACCCTCGTGCCCCTTACTATAGTGCGTGGTTCTGTACTCACATTTACTACTCGGACGGCCACTACCGGTCCGTCCGTTTTTACAAGGGTGCGGCCCACGATTAAACCCGGTATGGACTGCGCTGCCACCGGTTCGACCAGGCCGCAGGACTCCTGCCATGTTGGGCGAGCTGCCCACCGGGCCGGCACTATCGCCTCGGCCCTGGGGGGGATGGTCACGGCCTCGGAAGCCTCCAGCTCCGCTCTCTCGGCCGTGCTCACTCCCCCTAACGGCAGCTCTTCTACTCCCACCTGCAGGATCCCCCGGCACAAGTCGATTTTACAACCGCTGGCAGTCAACAGGTCCAACCCTATTAAACATGGGTCGCACACCTCCGCCACCCAAACATCTATCTCCCTCCTTACCGACCCTAACTTGAGGGTCACAGAACCACGCCCTATGATCGGGGCCGTTACCCCGGTAGCAAGCTGCAAACTATAATTTTGCAGGCGCTGGATCTTATCCCAGCCACCTGCGCTCGAATCAAGGACCACAGGGCTGATGATCGTGGCGCTAGCTCCTGTGTCCACGACGGCGTCTACCCCCACGCCGGCAATTTTGCATCTAATTGTCAGGCTACCGGTTCCAATTTGGCCACAATAAATGACCTGTCGCGTCAATGAGGGCTCTCCTCCATCCTCTGCTGCCGAACACCGCCCTACGTGCCCGACACCTTCTAGTTTCCCGGGGTCTGGCGGGGGGGTGTCTGGGGTCGGCTAACCCGCTCCCCCCTGGGCGGAGTTGAGGACCTCAACTGCCGGGGATCATCCCGGCGCGCGTTTCGACAGTGCCGCGCCAGGTGACCCAGGCGGTTGCAGGTATAGCACCTCACCTGATAAGGTGCTTGCCTCCGGAATTCCAAATTCCCCCCCCTGTAGGTCCGAATTGGATTACCCGCTCGTGGTCCACCGCGGGCCACCTCCGGGGCCGCCTGCCATGGTCCAGGTCCTGCCAGGCGCTGGTCCACCAGCCTCCGGACCATGCCCGCCAGGTCAGGACCCACGTCGGGGGCGGGCCCCCTAAGGGGTCCGCCCTCCATCGGGGGTCCCATCTGGCGGACCGCCATTGCGAGACGCTCGCCCCCCCGGGCCAGGGGCCTCGCTGCTTCCCAACGGGCCGCAGCGTCAGCCGCCTGGCTCAGAGTCTGCGGGCGCCACATGGCGAGCTGTTGCCGGAGCTCAATATCCGGGAGGGCCTGGATAAAATGGTCCAGCGCCAGGCTTTCCCGGGAATCCGCTGCCATGCTAGCATGTGCGATCCCCACTGCGCGGCGAATGTCGTGGGCAAGTTCCCCGATGGCTTCCTGGGGCTTGCGCTTTCGCAGCGCGAGCTGAGCTTTAACAAGCTCGCTCTGCTGTTCTATTCCAAATCGATTAATTAGGGCGTCGCGGAGGGCTGGCAGGGTGAGAGCACCCGCTGGTAATGCCGTCAGCACCTCCGCCGCCGCGCCGCGCAATGCGGCCACCAGGTGTACTCCACCTTCGTCCTCACCCCAACCGTTACCCTTACACACACAGTCGAACTGCGCCAGGTACGCGCGTAGATCACTCTTGCCGTCATACGGCGCGAGTGGGACCTTGTGGGACCACCTCGTATGCGAGTCGTTGCCCGCCGGCCGGACCCCGTGCGTCGCCCCTTGCGGGGTCAGCGCGGGGCCGAACCGGCCGGGCCCCCACAGTACACTACCCCCAAGGGGCTCTCGTGCCTCCCCGGTCCCTCCAACAACTACCCCTGTTGGTGTCGATGCATGGGTCACACCTCCGCAACCCGCTACCCATTCCATACCACCACAACCTTGCTCACCCACACCTCGCACCTCTCGTTCCATACCCTCCGGACCAGCCATACACCTCACTCTTGGCCTCTCACGAACATCCGGGTCTATCTCGACCCCCAAGCTTATTAAATCACCTGGCGCATCATACGCACGACCATATTGGTCACCACTTACACCGGGTCCTCTTTCTCTTCGCTTCTCCTCCATCACCTGCGAATCCCTCATCCGGTTAATGAGCACATCATCACGATCCGAACACAGACTTTGGACCAATTCTTTTACTTCCTCCTTTATCTCTTTCTTATCCTCTCTCCGTCGCTTCTTAATTTCGCTCACCCCTTCTTCCACTTCCTCTAATTTTTGCTTCATCTCCTTCATCTCTTCGTGCGCCCCTTTAAGTTCTTCCTCTAACTCCACTTTATTTTTTTCTATGTGCTCCCGCACCTCCCGCTCTTTAACCTCCATTACCTCTACCACCTTGTCCATTTTCCTCGTCAGGTCCTCATGTACCGTCTGGCACTCTTTTTTAATTACCCCTACGTCCTTTTTCATCTCCTTCTGTGTCGATTTTAAACCCTCTATTACCGCTGTGTTCTTCTTTACCTGGTCCCCCAGCTCCTTTTGTCCCACTGTCAGTTGTTCTACTCCCAGCGTCAACTCCTCTATACCACCTTGCAATTTTACAGTCCCCTTTCTCACCTCTTTCTCCATGCGCTCCTTACAGTGCCTCACCTCCTCGCGCACTCCTCCGACCTCCTCACTCACTCCTCTTCTGATCTCCTCTCCCATCACTTGCATCTCCTGCCCAGATGCCACCCTCATCTGCTCCATTTCCTCCCTGTGAGCATCCAGTTTGGTTTCTACCCCCATTCTGACCCCCTCTATCTGCTGCTCCATTTGTTTAACTTCCCTTTCCGCTTGGTCCCTCATGTCCCTCAATTTGCCTTCCATACTGTTTTCTAACCCCTCTAACCCATTTTTCACTCCCTCTATCTGATTCTCCTGGGCAGCCATTCTATTTTCTACCCCCATTAACCCATTTTTCACTTCTTTTATCCCGTTGTCTAACCCCTCAAAATTATTGTCTAACTTCTCAATTTTCTTGTCTAACTTCTCACCGGTACCCCTCGCTTCGTCCCTCATTACCCCCATTTGGTTTCCCATTACCCCCATTTGGCCCTCTAATCGCCCACTATCAACCCTCATTTGGCCCTCCATCCTATCCATTTTTGCATTCAGTTGGGTCAAGAATAATCTGAGGTCAAACCCGGTTTGCCCAGCGTCCCCAGCCGCCACCGCAGGCTCGCCCTCCGCGGCGACGCTATTTTGGGACCCTTCAACCACGTGAGCGAGCGCGCCATTTTGCGCGCCCGCTACTTCGTGCGTGACGGCGCTATTTTGCGAACCTGCCGCCCTCACTGCTTCGCTCTCCTCATGTCCCTCAATTTGGTCCTGGACCGACCCTACCTCACTCTCCTTTACCGGACCCCAGCCGTCTTGATCCGCCATAGCGCGACTTGCAAAATTCGAGTTTCGTAAAACAAAACAAATTTCGGCCGCTCCAAATTTTGACCAAATTTTTTTTTTCCTCTATTCGTTTTTTTTTTTTCCTTCAAAATTTGGTCGGGCCTCGAATCTCACTCCCGACACCAATTGTTACAGATACGACTTTGATGGTATGGTGGGCCGAGCGGGATGGCCGCCGTATCCGTACAAGTTACCCGATTGTGCCCGAATGTTGACTAATCGCGCTACGCTGGCTCAATAGGAAAGAGAAGACACCCGGCTGGGTTATAATGACACAATACGACACCAGGGTTTCGATTCTCAAGTATATTCGTACGGAAAAAGGTTAGATTACAGGGGCTAGAGGTATATTACAGGAAGACAGGCACTTAGACACACTCTTATATTATCCCCGGACAGACGACAGACACACGGGACAAAATGCTGACTCACACGGGGGTTGATGAAAAGGGGAGGCAGGTCGCGATGGCTCAGGTGCACCTGGCTCAGGGACAGAATCACGTACGGTGGTGTCCAGAGATGCGTGAAGGTATCACAGCGCTTGTGGGTCGCGACTTTGGTCTCAAGCTGGGGAGGTCGCTCAGCGCTCGGGAGGGTGGCGTCTTTTCCTTCCAAGCTCGGGGCGCATCTCTCGTCACGTCCGGCGCGGGGCCGCGTATATATCCGGCGGGGAGTGACACGCCCTCGGCTCGTTAGCGCCGCCCCAGATGGCATCGGCCCATGGCTTCTCATTGGGTGCGGGGGTTACCGGCTCCGCCCTTGACGAGGGGCCGACAGGGAGCCCCTTCGTGGTAACCCCGTGGAGCGCGTGGTCAATGGTGGCTAACCGAGCCGGAAGGAGGACGCCCACTCCCCATGCCGTCACCGCGCCGCCCCCCTCTTTTGTTGTTGTTGTTGTAGTTGGCGCTTCTTCATGGGGAAGAGATGCGGAGAGGTATGGGGAGGTCCTAAACTTCCTAACAGGTGCCATATAATCACATTCTGGTGCAACGAAGAGTCATAATTAATGGAAACAAGTCCTTAACTGACATAGATTAAGAATAACTAGCAAGATGTCCTATAATTGTCTACGTGTGGTGCGGGGGACCTGGGCACGACATTTAATGGGGGGATGAAGGGGAAGATCGGCTCTAATGGGTGTTGTTTACAGACAATGGGACTAGGGAATGGGGTAAGGGAGAGTTGGGGAGTATCGGAGAAAATAGGGGAATATTTACAAGCGGATATGGAGGCCAAATTCCATATTCGCAACAATATATTATTTTCTAATTTGGTCCTATCTGTCCGCAGAACATTCTCCCGAAAGGATTTTGGCTTGTTCAGGTGTGTTTTGACAAACTCTAGTCAGGCTTTCTCACCAGTGGGGTCCTTCTGGGTCTCCTACCATAGAACCCCCTTTAATTGAGTTGGTGATGGATGGTGCAAGTTGAAACTGTCGTACCTTGTGTCTGAAGGGCAGCTTGAATCTGTTTGGTAGTTGATTGAGGTTCTTTCTCCATAATTCGATCAATCCTTCGCTGCAATCTTCGGTCAAGTTTTCTCTTGCGGCCACGTCCAGGGAGGTTGGCTGCAGTGCTATGGGCCTTAAACTTCCTGATAACATTGTGTATGGTGGACACAGGAACATCAAGGTCTCTGGAGATGGACTGGACTTGTAGCCTTGAGATTGTCCATGCTTGACTGCAATCTTGTGTCTGACCTCCTCAGACAATTCTCTGATTTTCTTTCTTTTCTCCATGCTCATTCCGGTACACACAGTGACACAAAACAGCAGAATGACTCCTTTTCTCTATTCAAACTGGTTGAATGAGTGTTTTTTTTATTTATAGTGCAGGCAGCTGCAACTCACCACAGGTGAGTTCAATTCCAAAGTAAAGGAGAATCACCTGCTTGAAATCTAATTATTTCTAACAACTTATAAAAGGTGCCAATCATATTGTCCATGCTATTTTCGGATTTCTGTGTGGAATAAGCGAAGATTTAGTAAGTTTTTGAGCTTTTTTTTTGTTTTTTTTTCCCACTGCAAACCAAAGAAATACATGTGTGGATACCAATAGATTTTTTAATTCCAACAATTTTCTGGAAGAAATGGTGCATTATTTGAAAAGAGTGCAAGGGTGGCAATATTTTTGGCCACAACTGTATGTGGGAAAATGAAATGCCCAGACCAGGAATCGAACCCAGGTCCTCTGGATAACTCTACAATGCTTTGCCATCTGAGCTATCTGTTCGACCCTGACTTAGCATGGAATTTTTCCACACATATGATTGCCACTCTCTTTCACTCTTATATATTAAGAGATTTGGATTTATAATGGCTAACTGTCATTATAGTATATATATATATACAGGCCTTAAATATATATATACTAGCTGAGGTACCCGGCTTCGCCCGGGTTGAATAAGAATAAGACAAATATATGATGAAAAGAACATGTATATTTTAGAGCAATATCACAGTACATTTCCTACATGACGTTTTGTCTCACGCCTGATTTCGCATCGCTCCAGGTTCTTCACCTCACTTCAACCATTTTCACAACCATGCAGACGTTAATCTGGTGTGTGTGTGTAACGTGGATTTGAGTGGGAATTTGCGGTTCGTCGATTGGGAGCCGTTGAACGTCCATACCCGAAGGTGTGATTTCCCAGCCGCCTCTTGAGGACACTTTTGCCTATCTTTGGCAGTGTGACTGTCAACCGAGCGGGATTCTGGTCTCGATACAACATCGTTCTGACGATCGCTTCAACATCACCCGTCCCACAATACCCGACCTGTCCCACAGTACCCGAGCCGTCCCACAGTACCCGACCCGTCCCACAGTACCCGACCCGTCCCACAGTACCCGACCCGTCCCACAGTACCTGACCCGTCCCACAGTACCCGACCCGTCCCACAACACCCGACCAGTCCCACAACACCCGACCCGTCCCACAACACCCGACCCGTCCCACAACACCCGACCCGTCCCACAACACCCGACCCGTCCCACAACACCCGACCCGTCCCACAACACCCGACCAGTCCCACAACACCCGACCAGTCCCACAACACCCGACCCGTCCCACAACACCCGACCCGTCCCACAACACCCGACCCGTCCCACAACACCCGACCCGTCCCACAACACCCGACCCGTCCCACAACACCCGACCCGTCCCACAACACCCGACCCGTCCCACAACACCCGACCCGTCCCACAACACCCGACCCGTCCCACGTACCCGACCCGTCCCACAGTACCCGACCCGTCCCACAGTACCCGACCCGTCCCACAATACCCGACCCGTCCCACAATACCCGACCAGTCCCACAACACCCGACCCGTCCCACAACACCCGACCCGTCCCACAACGATTGAAATGGCAGACTTTGCAGCACCGAGTCAGCTCTGACTGGAGCTAAAAAGCTTTGGACTCTCACAATCGGCAAAGCCAGAGGAGCCCAGGGCCTGGAAGCAGGATGAGGGGAGGTCGGAGGGTACGTTAGTCATTACCGTGTCTGGGAGAGAAGGACTTGCACGGATATGGGTTTGGGAGATTGCGGCTTGGGTCAGATTCCCAGAAGGAATTCGTAGCAATGCCGTTAACCACGATGCCGTTAACCACGATGCCGTTAATCACGATGCCGTTAACCACGATGCCATTAACGGGCATTTCCACTGTGAACACCAACGTGCATTTCCTGGGCTTCACCTGTGCTCCTGCAGTGCCGCACTCTTCCGCATTTGGGGAAGGTCGAGATTAAATCTACCGTCGTTGGTTAACCAAAAAAATATTTCCAACAGTTGAAATAATTATTGTTTCCAACAGTTGGAATTTAATGAAATTTGAATTCGAATAAAATCTCAACTAAAAAAAAAAACCGTTTATTCGTTCTTGGCGCGAAAAAATGGCGCGCATTTTGTCATTATGTGCGACTTTACGTCACTCCTCCGGACGTGAAAACATTTGTTTTCCTTAAAAATATATTTAAAATAAATAAAATAGTACATCAATTAACAATAAAAGAAGCTAAAAAACAATTTAAAATACAATAAAAAGCACATTAAAAATATATAAATATGTACGTACAGTATACTGTACGTACGCGCAACCGCTGCTTCGCATTCAGAACAGAGGCGACGTACAGTATTCCTTTACTCTGTCTGTGTTAGCCATGGGTCCGAAGAAGGATAATGCTAGTGTTTCGAAGCGTAATGTGGTTACGATGGACGATAAGGTAAATCTGATTAAAAGGTATGGAAAAGGTGGAAAAGTGTCTGTGATAGTGCATAGACCTCATCGCGAATCGGAACCGCAATGCATCATGAGATCGGAAAGGGGCAATAGTGCCGCCACAAACTACACCACGGAATTGCAGCTGGCGCGGTTTTTTAAACCATTGATATTAAAATAAAAACTAGCCTATAACCACCAGGATTTTATGCTGATTCCGAATCTGTGTCTAAAACCTTTCTCCGATGTGTAGTTCTTGAGTTATAAGCGGACATCAAGACAGACAGACAGACACTCCTCCTTTATATATAGAGAATATATATATATATATATATATATATATATATATATATATATATATATATATACATACATACATACATACATACACACACACACACACACACACACACACACACACACACACACACACACACACGATAGAACCGAGCTCCACTTGCCATTGCACAGTCACACTAATTAGTTGGCGTTGTACCTCGATGTTCAATAATGCTTTTGCTGATTCGCCAAGTTTGTCATGCGTGTTCCATTACATTTGAATAGTCTTATCCACTATTCAATACATGTTTATTAGCGCTGAGGAAGCGCCTCTAGCGAATGACTTCCAGCCAGTGTAACGCGAATTCCTGTCACAGGAATTCTGAGATCATATAAGTGTGACGTGGCAGTTCCTGATTGGTTCGTGTTGGGGAACCCCTTCTCGCTGCCGACGTGACGTAAATTCGCGCACGCGCACTGGTGAAGCGCGAGATTCGGCCCAAGGTTCTTATTATTATTAGCGCTGAGGAAGCGCCTCCAGCGAATGACTTCCAGCCAGTGTAACGCGAATTCCTGTCACAGGAATTCTGAGATCATATAAGTGTGACGTGGCAGTTCCTGATTGGTTCGTGTTGGGGAACCCCTTCTCGCTGCCGACGTGACGTAAATTCGCGCACGCGCCCTGGTGAAGCGCGAGATTCGGCCCAAGGTTCTTATTATTATTATTATTATTTTTGTATACAAGATCGAGGCTCGAACCATGATCGAGGCTCGAAATTCCATGCCCGAACCTCAGCGCAATCCAAGAGGATTCACTTGTTCGATTTATGAGCAATATTTTATCTTGTGGAGAAAGATATTTGGAGTAGGTGTGATATTTTATAATTTTAATGAAATAATGAAGTTATGTCCAGATCTGCAGCATGGATGAAGAGGCCAGGTCCAGACGTATTGCGGCATACTTGTGCTTTTCCATTTTCCAGCTCTTTTGGGTTCTTTGTACCCCAAATCCTATCACTCACTTTTCCTTTTTGCTCATATTCTCTTTCTTCGAAGATTGCCATCATATTGCTATCTCATTTGTGTAGAGTGTCAGTGTCGTCCTTCCATCTTTATTTAACCTGTGTTTATTCGGTCAGATTTTTTGCTGTTCTTCTCTTCGGACTCTAATCATAGAAATAAACTTTCCTGTGATCGCTCTGATCTTTAAAAAAATATCTCTTGTTTTGCCCTCTGTGTTGTCACTTTCAATCTCCATGAATGCCTTTTTGAAATATTTCTCTTTATCTTTCCAAGCTTGTCGTTGGAAGTCGGCATTTAGCCGCTTAATGTCGTCTCTTGATGTGCCTTTGGTTTTCATCTTTCTTCTTCTGTCTTTAATATTTATTTCCTCTTCTTACAGACATTTAACCTTCTTTCTGCTTGCTCTCTTGCCAAAGTTTGCCTACATTGTGACAACCAAGTCCAGCTCTGCAAAACGTTTTCTTCCCTTAATTTCATATTGTTTATGCTGTATATGTTTTCACGGTCCTATTACAGTCATTGCTGCACAATTTATGACCAACAAGCATCGTCTTCCACACCATCACATTTTCTCTTGCCTCACTACTGCACCGTTAGCATGACACAGTTTTGCATTTGTGAATACAGATTATTATAATCCATTCCCCAACCCTCAGCAACACTGTGATGTCACCAACATGATATGCTATGTGGTGACCCCGAGGGAACGTCTCACAGTGTGAATCAAACCTTTGGGTAATGATTCAAAACACCACAAGCAGAGAAAGTACCAGAGTTTTTGACATGTTTCACCCCTTATTAGAGCTCATCAGGACTATATAATGCTTAAAGTTGTCTGCTTGGGCACGTGTGTGTGTGTGTATGTGTGTGTGTGTGTGTGTGTGTGTGTGTGTGTGTGTGTGTGTGTGTGTGTGTGTGTGTGTGTGTGTGTGTGTGTGTGTGTGTGTGTGTGTAACACAGATCTGCTGGGTCTCGAAGTGTCCACCTCCGTTAGCATGTGTGTATATGTGTGTGCGCATGCTCATGTATGTGTATGTTTATGTGTGTATGTGGTTGTGTGCGCATGATCATGTATGTGTATGTGTGTGTGCGCATGCTCATGTATGTGTATGTGTACGTGTGTGCACGTGTGTGTATTGTGTGTGTATGTGTGTGTTCGTGCATGTGTGCGCATGTAAAATATGTGCAATATGTCACGCACATGACACATGTATACAACATACCACTGTACAACACATCACGCATAACATGTGTATACAATTCAACATGTGCACAATATGTATATGTGTATATAATGCATGAAACATAATTTGTGTGTGCATATAATACAGGCACATGATGTCACGCAAAACAAAGCAAAAGCAAAACCAAAGCCATACATGTGTATAAACCATAATTGTGCATGTGTACGTGCAAATCACGGTGTGTGTGTGTGTGTGTGTGTGTGTGTGTGTGTGTGTGTGTGTGTGTGTGTTGTGTGTTGTGTGTGTGTTTTTTTGTTTTTTTTTATTCGTTGAGCTTTTCCCTGGAAGCTTGTTTGTAAGCTGTTGTCAGGGCCACTGTACAAAGCTCCATTTTGAATGAATGCACATGCATTCCACCTCAATGAAAAGTATCCCTCCATGATTGACCAGCTCATCCCCTATCTTGATCATCTTGCAACGCACTCATTTGCTGAAAGAAAGTATTGGCTGAGTCTTGTCTGTGGGGTTATTGGCAATTCCTGTAGAGTTTGAAATTGAGTCCATGCCAATTTTCACAGGCTTCGTCTGATGCAGTCCAATGATTTTTAGAAGTACGGTTCATATAAAATGAGGTACAGTTCGTCAATAAACAAAATTAGACCACCAATTGTGCGAGAACTGCAGGGCAGAAACTGCAATAAAGCACAACAGACTCATGGATTTTGGCAAAAGGCAGAAGCTCAGAAAGTCCTTTTTCTGGTTGTGCTAAATTGTGTTTTCCACCCTAGGGTTCTCACAGTTTTGGTAATTGATTTAGGACAGTCCCAATTGCAGTATTGTTCTTTGAAAATTATTTCCTAAAGGAAAGTGTGACGTATTCTGTACAATTGATGATGTTGCCGTAAAGACACTAAATATTTTTAAGCAGTGAAGCCGTTTCCAAATTTGCCTTTGTCCATCTGTCAATAATGAAGAAGAAGAACCTTTTTACCCCCCCCCCCCCCCCCTGTTTAATTCTAAGGGGTTCTAAAAGGTCATTATAAAGCGTAATTCTAAAGGGTTTCGTTTGTTTCTTCGCTTAGCCCATTTCATATCAAAAATGCCAAACTGAACCGCTTCCTTCAGACACATGTGCGACTTTTACAGGCCTATCCGCATACACTCCAATCATCAAAAAGCTCTCTGGACATACTGTGTGCTTTTGATACAGTTCTGGCACCCCACCTTACTCTCAAAAACTCTCTACTCATGGCAACCAAGGCTAACTCGACTCATGGCTGGCTTACTGACTTCCTCTCCCTTCGAAACCAACATGTGGTACTCAACGGAATCCTTTCATCTTCTCTCTCTGTCAAGACTGGAGTGTCCCAAGACAGTGTTATGGGCTCAGTCCTATTCCTGATCTTCATCAATGATCTCTCTGACTTTCTTGAAAATCCTCTTTACATATTTGCTGTTGACTCCATCCTCTGCCGTAACATCCCTCATCCTTCAGACAGGCTGCAGACTCCTCCCTCTCTTCAGACCTTGAAAAAAAATCACAAGCTGCTCAAACACTTGGAGTATGTTTTTCAATTCAGACAAATAATCTCTCCAAAAGGACCATTTGGCAAACCCTCCAATCTACTTTTTTAACAATCCTCTTGAGGAAGGACAGTCATGCAAACTCCTGGGTCGCATTACCAGCTATGATCTTTCCTGGGAAAACCACATTTCAAAGTTGGCCTACAAAGCCAGTCACCAACTGGGCATCATCCATCATACAAAGTTCTTTCTTGGCACACCTGAACTCTTGCCCACCTACAAAGCCATCATCCACAGGTTGATGGAGTACTGCTCTCCCCTCCTGGCTGGCTCCCCTGCCTCACATCTTGCTCAGCTTGATGTCGTGGAAATTGAGGACTTTAAGATTATTGGAATCTCCTGCGATGAAGCTGAGATTATGGGCCTGACTTTGCCATGACATTACGTGACTTTGCCATCGCAGAAAGGTCAGTGGTCTTTCTGTTTTCTAACACCTACTTTCTGGTCTTGCACCCTCTGCTCTTTCTGTACTTTATCCCCCTTCCCCTCCTCCCCCCCTCCCACCCTCTCAGGTTTCTGCAGGGCTCACTTCTGGTGAAACTCCCTAAATCCAGGATCACTGCTCATCTCCACTCATTTGGTTCTATTTTTTTTCCACCGATGGAACCAACTTCCACACTCTCTTCAATCTCATTCTTCCCTCCAGGTCTTCAAGGAACTAAAAGGGAGGGGACGAGAGGAGAAATTCTGAGGGTGTCTAGGGAGGGTGACTGGAGAAGAGAGTGCAGTGTGGTGCGTGAAATGTAGGTGGTGCAAGAGAAACTGTGTAAAGGTACGTTATCACTGGTTGTGAGGAGTCAGGTCATGGGAATGCCACCAATCATTGATGCCCTCTTTATTGATGGTGATTCTGCATTCAAAGGAGAACGATAAAATAAAAATAGCTGAGAAAAGAATAAAAAAGAGCAATAATCTACTATGTGAGAACTAAAA
This sequence comes from Myxine glutinosa, assembly GCF_964187855.1. Classification (NCBI taxonomy): domain Eukaryota; kingdom Metazoa; phylum Chordata; class Myxini; order Myxiniformes; family Myxinidae; genus Myxine; species Myxine glutinosa. The sequence goes on from NC_136270.1 coordinate 108,759,631, forward strand.
GATATGTGTAAGCGTGGCTTGGTCTTGCCCTAGCGGTGCGCTCTCCACGGTGCCTGCTCCGCTTACCCAAGGCCTGGCCCCAGCTCCAATCAACCATTGCAGTGACTGTTCCCCCACATTGCTTCTTCTGCGAAGCACCAGTAGCAGACAGGACGAGCACCAGTATTATGTTTTCCGCCAGGCCAAAAACCAATGCGCAGGACCCGAGCCAAGTATCGATCTGTGTCGTTTCCTAGATGGGACCCGTGTCCTAGACGTGACATCCAACAAACGACACAGGTTGATACTGGAAGCATTGCATGTGAAGAGCCAAGAGGGTAGTCTGATTGGGGAGACTGGACAGTGGACATACCCACATAATACACACCTCTCATACAAGTGGCAAAAACTGGATGGTACAAACAACTGGATAAGATGAGCAACAAACACCAACACTCGATCTCAAACACCACACCCACGTGTGTATACACCACCCAACGGAAACTCCAACAATCACACAACCCACACCTCATCACGTCCATCCCGGCCATGAAACCACCCATGTCCATAGCCCAGAAACACAACAACAACAACAACAACAGGCGCACATACATGCTCACGCACACTCATACAACACCAGATCGCGTGCAAGTAAAAACCAAAAAAAGAGCAGAGCAGACCATCAATGATGTGCTTTGACGTTTATTTGCTTGAGGTCTGCAAAAATAAAAAAGAACTCCTCCATCTGACCTCGAGCACTGCACGTGACCGAAACCGGCCACATGGTGAATAAAAACCCAGTACGTGCCAAGGCTCGTGGTCTATTGGCCTGAGGAAGCCTGCTGTGAAGCAGGTGAAATGTCGCCCAAGACCGGGTCAAGCTTATTTGCTCAAATTTGCAGGGTAGGTCTCGATTTTCTTTAGAATTGTATAATCCTAACCGCCCCATAGTTTACTATATATATATATATAAAGGGGGTATAGGTTCCCGAGTTGCGAAAATCCACGAATAGAGAGGAACAAAGCGCGAATGCGAGGCAAAATCCACGAATGGTGAGGCAAATCCCGAGAATGTAAACGATAATGCGCGAAGGTCGATGAAAATCCCAGAAATTGCGAGGTAAATCCCACGAATGCCGGCGATAATCCCGGAAATGAAGAGACAAATCCCGCGAATGTCGATGAAAATCCTGGAAATGCATGCCGTGCCAATTTCAATGAGGAAAAGAGAGACAGCTAATTGCACTAATAGAAACTGTGGAGTGTTTTCATTCTGTACAGTATCTTGCGGGGATGACGTGTCATACAGCTGGTGGGCTATCTCCCGAAGTGCGTCTAAAATTCACGGCGGCGAAAGCCAAGAAAACGCAAAGCACACAGCAGTGAATGTGGAAACGGGTCATGCTCACGGCTCGGAAATGTTTTTTGCGTACGTATGTCCAGCTGCTTTATGCATGATTGGTGAAAGATGGGTTTTATAAACTAGTGAGGTACCCGTGCTCCGTTTGGGTGGGACGCCAGAAGCAAACAGACAATGCAGAAACGGCGAATGCTAAAGCGTGAAACCAATAAATTCCACATTCCTGTAGCACCTTCATTCGCACGTCAGACATGGACAGCAAGTTCGTTAAGGCCTTCCATGAAAAACGTACCCGTTCGCAAACAAAGAGGTACGTGTGTTCCATAACCAGTCAATGGCGAATCTACATATGGCGATCCGCAAATTTCACGTTTAGAACGTAAAACGCAAGTCTGCATATGACGGAAGCCAGACGGAAGCCTCTCCTCAGTGAAAGACACATGAAAGCCCTCTTGGAGTTTGCAAAAAAGCACCTACAGGACTCTCAGACTGTGAGAAACAAGATTCTGTGGTCTGATGAAACCAAAATTGAACTGTTTGGCTTCCGTTTGGCCACTCTGCCATAAAGCCCAGATCGGTGGAGTGTTGCAGTGATGGTTGTCCTTCTGGAAGTTTCTCCCATCTCCACACAGGATCTCCGGAGCTCAGCCAGAGTGACCATCGGGGTCTTGGTCACCTCTCTTTTCAAGGCCCTTCTCCCCCGATTGCTCAGTTTGGCCGGGCGGCCAGCTCTAGGAAGAGTCCTGGTTGTTCCAAACATCTTCCATTTAAGAATTATGGAGGCCACTGTGCTCTTGCGAACCTTCAATGCAGCAGAATTTTTTTTGCCGGCTTCCCCAGATCTGTGCCTCGACACAATCCTGTCTCTGAGCTCTGCAGGCAGTTTCTTCGACCTCATGGCTTGGTTTTTGCTCTGATATGCATTGTCAGCTGTGAGACCTTATATAGACAGGTGTGTGCCTTTCCAAATCATGTCCAATCAATTGAATTTACCACAGGCGGACTCCAATCAAGGAGAAGAAACATCTCAAAGATGATCAAGAGAAATGGGAGGCACCTGAGCTAAATTTCAAGTGTCATAGCAAAGGGTATGAATACTTATGTCAATGTGATATTTCAGTTTTTTCATTTTTAATAAATTTGCAAAACTTTCTGAAATCCTGTTTTCTCTTTATCATTATGGGGTATTGAGTGTAGATTGATGAGGGAAAAAATGAATTTAAACGATTTCATCATAAGGCTGCAACATAACAAAATGTGAAAAAATTGAAGGGGTCTGAATACATTTTGAATGCACTGTGTGTGTGTGTATATATATATATATATATATATATATATATATATATATATATATATATATATATATATATATATATATAGTTGCAGTTTTGCGAAGCCCATTCCCTTACAAAGGGGAGATTAAGTCCCTTTTTCTCCTTGGGTCTTCAAACCGCGAGACTGAGTCGCCACTTCCGGGCAGACGTGGAAAATGGTCTCGGGACAATTTCGCACATACCTTGAGTACCCATGCCGCAGCGGAAGTGGGAACCGAGTCTCGCACGAACCACGCGTAATTGAGTACGCCCGAGCGGATGGCGTACCACGTGACCCGTGCTGTTACCTTTCTTATTGAACCCGATCAGAGCAATCTAATTCGTACCATGCTAAGTCAATGATGGAAGGGACGAAACGGTCGAATCAAAGGAATAACATGATTTATTACACTATTTACAATGATTCGGTAGAAGAAGAGACACAGGGCAGTCTTAATTAGTCGTAACGTAATCCCCAGACAATGGGCCCACTTACACACACAGGGAGATGAAGGAAGAATGCTCACGCGCCGAACGCGCCTGCTTTGGTCGCTCCAGGAACAGCTCACCCGGCGTGGCCCTCTGGCGGTCACAGCACGTATCCCGGCGAAGGCAGGCATGCAGGCGAGAAAATCCTCGCGGCGCGTATCTCGGCAAAGGCAGGCAGAAGGTAATATGCGCGTCTGTGGCCCGGCGCGGGTCTCTCTTTACAACCGTGATTAATACTGCGCGAAGCGCGGGGAGCAGGGCAAAGTTCGTATACGCGGAGTTACTCAGTTCCTCCGATCTGACTCGACACAACGCAATCTCACGCACGTCTTCTCACAACTGAACTCGTCTCAGCACATCTCCCCTCATAACTGAGGTGGGGGCTCTGGGCACAGGGTTATATCGTCCCGCCCTAGCCCGACTCGAACGTTCCAATCCCCGCCTTTTGCCGCAGTGGTAAGAGTCACTCCCCTCGAGCCCTGATTGGCGGCTCGCGCTTACCGTCGGCTCCTCCTCCGCCTTCCTTTGGCCTTGATCGACTTGTTCAGGCCTGCCTCGTGGTATTTCGCGCCAAAACCAAAAGCACCGAGGCATCGTAAAGGACCTAATTCTCATTATCCTACTCAACGCAAAACTAAACACAGGAAAGGTCTACACTTACATTTACTAAGAAATAACTGAGCTTAAACGAGGCTACATGTTGTAGTGTAACTAACTAGGAGGGGAAATTAACCTTTGTTATAAAAACACAAATACATACATATACATACATACGCTGAGTTTTGTTCGAAATTTCATGTGGATAGTTTGTTGGAGAACTAGGTGAAGGGACAGCTGAAGCAGAAACATGATGAGAGGAGACTTGCCATGATATTTCATGGATGATTTGCACTATATTGTGCATTCAAATTGACTGACAAAGTACACTGGGATTAACAATACATTTGCTTTTTTCATCTAATGCCAAGAACAGTGTTTGACCTATTGTGGTAGCAGAGATGCTCAGAGAACATATGCGACATAATAATCTAGAATCTGTATGTTTATCATCCTTAAAGCATGTATGTGGTTAATTGAAAGCTCTGAAAAATATTTGTAGGCTTATAAATTAACAAAGGTTTCTAATTTTCTAGTCTGCTACCCAAGTGTGGGTACATGGTAGGCGATTTCCAAATAGCATTTGCAGTTTGTGTTTTGTGTTTGTTGATTTATTCTGGTAAAATTTTCTATGATGTCACGGAATGTGATTGTTCATGACTTGCTCACATTCTACATAAAAAATGATACATATCTGACTTTGAAGCATTGCCGTAAACTCTGTCATCCCCTTGCATAGCTCTGTACCACAAAGCCATTCCACCCCATTGTCCTTTTGGTATGGTCTTTTGTTGCCAAACGAAACGTATATTTACCCTGCGCTCGCAGATCAAAATTTGGGGTTAAGCAATCGGTTGCATGCTTACGTGTGGCATGCGTACCTGCGTGTCTGCATTTTTAAAATTATTTTTCGCAGCAACCATTTTTTTTTTTTTTTTTTTTTTTTTTTTTTTTTGTATACAAGGTCGAGGCTCGTGAAAGAGCGAACATTAATCACACAGAAAGACAAACCGACACATAAAACATATAACATCGGGAGCGGTAGACAAGATGGGGAGAGAGGGGGAAGGACACAAACACAACATTTGAGAGCAGGGACCGAGAGACATGGAGACATCGAGAGATCTGAGAGAGGGCGAGGGCTTTGGGGGGGGGGGGGGGCATGGGAAGGGGGCGGTGGGAGAGGTATAAAACATATGGACACTGCCAGGACTTCCAGGAAAGAAGTTGGAATTTCAAACAAGGTGGATCTGGGGTGAATTAGCGGGGGTAGAAAAGATCAAGGTTTTGGATGGGGGAAGATAAGAGATGGTGGTGAACAGCTGTTTTAAAGACCTGGAGGGAGGAGTGGGATTGAAGGGAGTGAGGGAGTTTGTTCCAGAGGCGGGAGAAAAGAGGAATGAAAGAGTGAAGGTGAGCAGAGAGCCGAGATTTCGGCAGTTTAACCATCAGGGGGTTGCTGGCAGATCTTGTGCGACCTGTAGGAATATTTGGGGGACAGAGCACAGAGAGAGCTGGGGGTGCAAGGCCGGAGAGGAGTCGGTAGAAGACAGAAAGACCACCTACCTGCCTGCGGTGAGTGAGTGAAAGGCCCTCAGAGATAGCTTCATCACGGGAGATTCCAATAATTCTGAAAGCTTTGGTTTCAACAGCGTGAAGCCGAGCTAGGTGTGAGGCAGGAGCACCGGCCCATAGGGGAGAACAGTATTCCATTGAGCTGCGGATGAAAGCCTTGTATGTGGTGAGGAGCTCAGGTGTGCCGAGGAAGGACTTCGCACGACGGAGGATGCCCAGTCGGCGACTGGCTTTGGAGGCCAGCTTGGAAATGTGGTTTTCCCAAGAAAGATCATGGCAGATAGTGAGACCCAAAATCTTGAGCGACAGAACTTCTTGGAGAGGATTGTTGAGAAAGTAGATGGGAGGGTTGTCCAGTCGATCTTTTCGGAGAGACATAGTAAGAGTGTGAGATTTGTCAGGATTGAAAGACATGTTCCACTTGTTTGACCAGTCTGTGATTTTGTCCAGGTCTTCAGAGAGTGAGGAGGCAGCAGACTGCCGATCTGAGGGAAGAGGAATGGAGCGGCAGAGAGTGGAGTCATCAGCAAAGAGATAGAGAGGATTTTCGAGAGAGTCAGAGAGATCATTGATGAAGACCAGAAAAAGCACGGGGCCCAGAACACTGCCTTGGGGAACTCCAGCCTGAACAGGAAGAGGAGATGAGAGAAACCCATTCAGGGCCACACGTTGACGACGACTAGAGAGGAAGTCCGCCAGCCATGCGTGGAGATTTCCATGGATACCAAAGGAGGAGAGTTTGGTGAGCAGAGCGGGGTGCCAGACCGTGTCGAAGGCACGTGATATGTCGAGGGAGACAGCTCTAATTTCCTGTTTGGCATTGAGGACCTCCATCCATTGTTGAGACAGCAGAAGCAGCATGTCCAGAGTAGAGTGACCTGGTCTGAAACCAAATTGATGATCAGAGATCAAGCCATTGGAGAAGAGGAAAGATTTCATATCTGAAGCAATGATGGATTCCATGACTTTGCTGATAATTGGGAGAAGGCTGATTGGTCTGTAGTTGCTAGGATCTGTTTTTGCACCTTTTTTGTGCAAAGCGGTGATGTTGGCTGATTTCCAAGCAGATGGCAGTTGACCTTGAGCAAAAGAGAGGGTGAAGAGAACAGAGAGAGGGTGAGATAGAGCAGCAGAGCAGGATTTTAGGACCCGTGGGCTGATGCCGTCGGGTCCAGTTGCAGAATCAGAGTCGAGGGTTGACAGAAACTTTTCCACCTTGTCAGGAGGAAAGGACACGGAGTCCAGGAGCAGCAGGGTACGACTGGGTATGGTGGGTACAGAGAGGGATGGGTTTGGGACACAAGATTTAGAGGCAAACACAGAGTTGAGGCATTCAGCTTTTTCACGTGCGGAGTCAGCTGTGTAGCCGTTTGAGGTAAGGGAGGGGATGGAGGGGGAACAAACACCAGAAACGGATTTGACCAGACGCCACCAGGATTTGGAAGAGGGAGACAGATAAGAGAGTTCGGTCTTGAGAACGGAGAGATATTGTTTCCTGGCTCTCCTGAGGGTGGACACACACTTGTTTCGGGCTTTGTGAAAGGAAATGAGATTTCCTTCCGTTGGATTTGCTTTCCAGGAGACGAAGGCAAGTTGTTTCTGTGCAACAGCCTCACCACAAGATTCCGTGTACCATGGACGGGAGGAAGGGTATGACAACTGAAGACGAGATGGGATAAATCTGTGCATGAGAGAGAGCAATTTACTTTGGAAGAATTCCCAGGATGAGTTGATGTCAGAGGTGGTAGAGATGGGAGACCAGTCCAGATGATTGATGGCTGCTTGAAGACCGTGCCAGTTGGCCTGAGTGAAATGCCAGACTCGTCGACGCTGAGCAGGCTCCCTGAGGATGGTCAGAGAGATGTCCACTTTAACAACGACATGATCAGATGATCCGATCGGAGCAGAAGAAGAGCAGCAGACATTTTCAGGGAAGTTAGTCATAACCAAGTCCAGAAGAGAAGATGTTCCGTTGACTGAGATCCGGGTCGGGAAATTGACAGATTGTGTCAGTCCCAGTGAGTCGCAGAAGTCCTTTGCTGAAGAGCCATGGCTGGTGAGAGAGGTACCCACACCCAGCCAACTGGCATGGTGACAATTGAAATCACCACATATGAGGAAGAGAGAGTTGGGATGAGTAGATAGAAGTTGGTCCATATCATCAGACAGCGAGATGTAGATGGAGTCATCACTGTTTGGTGGACGGTACAACACACATATGAACAAGAGGTGGGAGCGAAGGGGAAGCCGTAGCCAGAGGTATTCCTGGGGGTGAGGTGGAGAGAGTGCAGTGCAGGGCGAGTGAGGAAGAGAGTTTTTGATAAAGATAGCAACCCCGCCTCCAGGACGAGGCTCAGGTCTATCATACCGGAGGAGGGAGTAGCCCGGGAGAGATACTATGGAATCAGAGACATCATAAAGGAGGAAAGTTTCTGTTAAGCAGATCACGTCTGGTTTGACAGAAGCAACCTGTATGGAGAGATCAGTTAAGTTTGAACGAAGGCCCCGGATGTTTGAGGTCCATACCGTTAATGAAGAGGAAGGGGGAGCATCAGATACAGAACAGGGGGGAGGAGGGGTAGGGTAAGATGTGGAAGAGGTGGAAGAGATAGGGAGAGCTGTTGAAGGTGTGTCAGAGATTTCAGAATAGCTCGGAGAAAGGGAAGGATGGGGCGGACAAAAGGTTTGATGGTGATTGGGTGAGCCACAATGAGGTGTTATTTGAGGAGGGGGAAGAGCGAGGCAGAAGGTTGGGGGAGATGGAGGTGAGAGTTTGAAGGGGGAAGAAGCGGGGAGGACGCTTTGAGGAGGGGGAGTGAGAGGGGGGAAATTGAGAAGCAATGAGGGTGGGGAGATTTGAAGGGGAGGGGTGAGGGGGGAGTTTGGGAGGGAAGGGACAAGGGGAGGGATTTGAAAGGGATGGGATATGGGGGAGATTTGGAGGGGAGGGGTGAGGCAGGAGTCTAGGAGGGGAGGGGCGAGGGGGCGTCTTGGCGGGGAGGGGTGAGGGGGTAGTTTAGGAGGGAGGGGGCAAGGGGGGAGATTTGAAAGGGATGGGTGATGGGGAAGATTTAGAGGGGAGGGGTGATGGGGAAGATTTGGAGGGGAGGGGTTATGGGGAAGATTTGGAGGGGAGGGGTGAGATTGGATTTTTGAAAGTGTACGATTTATGGGAAACGAACATTTATTGCAAAATGAGTTTCTTGTGACCTTCGAGTTAAAAATACGTTTAAGGACGCTGGATGGAGGATGGAGTGCAGGAGAGTTTAGGGAATGTAGAAAAAAGGCACTATAGGAGATGGATATTTTTTTTGGGATGAATTGATTTGGTGAGCAAGTCGAAAGCAGCCTTTTAAAGAAGAAGAAGAAAAAGGTGTTATAAAATATGACGGAATACATAACTTGAGGGGAAAGTGTAAACATTGAAGGTTAATGAGTGAAAACTATCTGGGGAAATGGGGGAGAAACACGTGGTCGAAGAACGAACGAACGAATAAGAATGAATAAACGAATGAGAACAGAGAAGGAAATGTTTTTTTTTTTTTTTTTTTTTTTTTTTTTTGAGTTGAGATTTACACAAGGAAGTAGGCTATGGGTGAAAAGGCTGGGAATACAGAGAACGAAAGTTATTGGATCACAAAAGACGGACCGCTGAGAGAAAAACAAAGCCTCAAGGTTGTACAGTGCACACTGTACAAGGCCTCAAGACACGACACGGCAAACAGACGATCAATTTATGAAAGATAAACACCGAGAAACAACCAAAGTTGCACACAATAACTTCACACACCGAAAGATAAATACAGTTTCGACAAAATACAATTGTGAACAGACTTAACTTCGAAAAACGTGGAGACCGTGTGGAGCTTCGAAAATCCCTCCCACCGTCTCCGAGATCTCGCGAGATCTCCACGTATCATTGAACCAATTGATACGAAATTTTCACTATGGGACCTTTTTTAAATGCATAATTATTACATCAGAGGTCATATGGTACGGACGCCATCTTGGAAAAACTTTGCCTCTCTATATCTCCGAAACCGCTCAATGGAAAAAAATGGAACATGGCTCATTGTCAAGTAATCCACATGGGGAATAAGATATGCTAGTGCAGATGTCATCGGTGCCTTCATTATGACGTAATAATTCGACAAGTACAACGCTTGATCTGATCATAATGAAAGAAAAATATTCTCTGCAAGTGTTGGTCCGATGGACACAAAAGTTTCATCATAGGGTAAACTGACGCGCCTCCTCCTGTAGAATGTTTTAATGATAGTTATGAGTTATGACGTCGTAGGTGGTACAGGCGTCATCTTGGAAAAACCGAAAAACATTGCACCTCTACTTCTCCTAAACCGCTCCATGGAAAAAATTGAAACGTGGCTCATTGTAAAGAAATCCACAAGGGGAATAATTGTTGTTAACAATGACGTCATTGGTGCCTTAATTATGACGTCATAATTTGACAGGGACAATGCTTAGTCTGATCAGTTTGAAATTTCTTGAGCGTGATCTACACAACAATTATATTAGAGAATGTAAATTTATGATGTCATCGCTCATGTGGCCAGGCAGCCATATTTGATCAATAGAAAAAAAAACCCTTCAAAAACAGAAAAGTTGACTGCGTGGGGTAAGTATTCGATGAATACCATCTAGTTCTGATATATAATGCATGGCAGACCCAACAACATCAATCATAGCATGGTTTATGTACCACAAACTCATGCCTGCAACACATTGCAGACTCCTCACTGTGTCGTGTTTGGCCAAAATAAGTTTCAGCATGAGTACTGATTGGTGGCTGCACAATAATCTCGGGTCGACTGGCCTTTCTTCTTTATCCACTTTGAAAATCACCAGTACCAATGTACACCTGAGACCTTCTTTAGATAAATTATTTGCACCATCCAATGAACAACATAAATCGACTAAGGCCTCAGCTCCCACAACTTTATAAACCAAATGCCCAATCATGGTTATCGCCCTTGATGTCCGGAGCAGTAACAAACTGTCACTTTATATGTAACACTTGTTTGCAAATGGGAATGCAAATGGGAAATTTGACATACCAATTGAACAGAAAAACCTAACTTTATTCCAGCACAATTAATAAAGAGCCATGGCACATTTTAGATCCAACTCAGGTCTCATGCCTGCACTGGCCTGGGTTCCTTTAACCCAATTTGTTTGTGTGATTTATAATTGTTTTAATGATTACTCTGCCATAAATTATTCATACATCCTCCTTTCTCCCCCCACCAAATTGCTCTCCTTCTCATGTCATCCCAATTTCCCTCTCCATTGTCCTCTCCTCTTCACTTCCTCATATTAAATCTTATTACACATATAATACATTAAAGACATAGACATAAGAAAACGACAGACACTTGTATTTGACATGGAATGTGACATGAATAATGTATTTTATTGGTCTCATAAGACACGTGTTCGGATTCCTGAATGGAAAAGTGTTGACTCGGCCAAATACTGAAATTACCCCAGTTTTGCCAGCATAGTTCATATTAGTGCAGGCCCATATGTCATAACAATATTGTTTGTGTTTTTTGTTTGTTAAAATTGATTTAGCAATGGATTCTGCTTCAGAATATTATAGAGATGTAAAAAAAATAGGGTTCCATTTTTTCTTTTACGTCTAATAGGTAGTAATTCGAAGAAATCCAAGATGGCCGCCATAAAATTTGGAAAATACACTTTTGTGCATATCTTTGTATCTAGATATCATATAAACATGAATAATATGTCCTTTTATATGTTTTCAGACCCAAGGAAGCCATTTCTGCCATTGTTTTTACAGAAAAATGCAAGGAAAATAAAATAGTGGACATATACCAGCCAAAGTGGGGTCGGCCGGCATGAAATCGGTTAATTAAGTTTCCACCATCTAGTTAAGGTCTGGTTTTGACTGTGTTGACGAAATGTGAATCTGAATAGTAGTATCTATCTTTGCAGGACCGACGACAGTTCAAGAGTGTCTAGAAAATTACACCTACCTTCAAGATGAGTGACTCACCACCCAGGAAGATTGAGAAGTCAGTAGATTTCGGACTTTGTTTTGTATGCCAAATGGCCATAGGGCAAACAGACTATACAACCTTTGTAACGAAACCAAAACTCTCCTCTGTCGAGAAACTGATGGCAGGTGCTGAGGAACAGTACACGTATGGTGAAACAAAGTTTGCATCATTGAATAGACGTTTGCAATATTCCTCTGCTGAAGAATTGCTCGCAAAAGGTCTCCGCTACCATAAAGCTTGTTACAAAGATGTTACCAATAAGATGCACATTGATCGAGCAAAGGCTAGGTTTGAGAAAGGAACAACATCAGGCAGTGCCGCAGAAATCCGACTGAAAAAGAGAGGACGACCAAGTTCTAGTGATCTAGGGGAAAGCACGTCAACATCCAGAAGGTGTTCCCGAGAACAGACATTTGACGCGCTCAGATGTGTCATATGCCAGGAAGACAGAGGAAGTGAACTACACAATGTGTCAACAAAGAACATGGGACTCCAGATCAGAAACATTGGCCAAGAAACAAGTAATGACAATCTGAAAGTAAGACTGAACAGTGTCATAAGTTCGCCTGACCCATTGCAAGCAATGGCTGAGGACATGAAATATCATTTACCATGTGTAGTTAAGGCCAAACGTGCTATAGTTAAGACGGAAAAACAAACAGAAACAACCAATGTTAACTTTGGTCAGGTGTTATCAGACCTTGAACTCATTGAAATTGTTGAAACTGCGTTGAATGATACTACTGAAAATGCTGTGCTGAATATGAATGAAATTCATGTAACCTATGTCAATTTACTTAAGGAGCACGACTTTCCGGTCTCAGACAACCATAGTTATAAGCCATACCTGAAACAATTGATCCTAGACAACATTGCCGATGTTCATTTCAGCCGGCCCTCAAACAAAACAAAGCCAGAGCAGATTCTTTCCACAAAGCTCAAAGACCACATGATATCAAGCACAATTACAGCAGACAGCATCAAAGACGATTTTAAAGTACTTTTGCGAGCTGCGAAAATATTGAGGAAAGACATCGCATCTTCCCCAGCATGGAAATTTAATGGAACCTTTGCTGATTACAAGCCACCCCCGATGCTCAACATCTTCTGCAAGCATGCAGTCATGGGAACAAGGAAAGTAGGAAATAGCAACAGGGAGGACTCCATTGGTGTGAGTGCATCATTGTTGGCGCAGCACTTTGTCGGTGCTTATAAATCTGACCGACAGGTATCGTACGAACCAAGAAGCGAGGATGGATCATTCAAACAACGATTTGAAACTCCATTGAGTGTGGGCTTAGCTCTCGACATACACAAAAACACACGATCCAAGGCGCTTGTAGAGAAACTTGCACATCTGGACCTCGCCATCTCCTACAAAAAGGTCATGGAGATTGAGACCAGCATTGCCAACTCCGTACTGAAGCAAATGGAGTCCACCGGAGGCATCTGTCTACCACCATGGTTGGTTCAGGACACGTTCGTCTGGTTTGCCATGGACAACATCGATTTTCTAGAGTCAACTCCTTGCGGGATGAATACCCTTCATGGTACAGCAATTGCGATCTACCAGCCTGTATCACCGGAGAAATCACCCATGATACCACCAATTGAACTTGACCGGTCATCCAAAGCTCAAACGATACATGATGCAGTTGGCTGTAAAACGTTGACCTGCAAGAAGCCAGCACCCGAGAAGAGAAAGAGCGACTGCAAGCTGCTCACATCAAAACCCGAGACAGACAAGAACAAGAAAACCGATATGACCTGGATGATTGGATGCCTGAACTTCGAGGAAGAAGGAGAAGTTGACGTCAAACTCACAGCTCCGGGGACGTGGGGAGCCTTCAATTCCTTGCTATCTTCGTCCAGTGAGAAGACCAATGTTGCTCTCGTTCCTCCGTTGATAAGGTCGCCTCCTACAGACTATGATACACTGTACACGGGTCTGATGAGAGCTCACAACATCACAACTCGTGTTATGGGGAGTGAGGCAATCACAGTCATGACTCTCGATTTGCAGCTATACGACCTGGCGATGAAGCTGTGGGTGGAACGCGAGGACATCAGGAAGCAATTCCTCTTCCGACCTGGTGAGCTACATGTTGTGTTTTGGGCCTTAGCTGCATTAGGAAAATACGTGGAAGGGAGTGGAATTGATCAGGCATGGGTCGAGGCTGGACTTTTCTCGCCAACCACAGTGAGCCAAATACTAAATGGGAGGCACTTGTATCGAGCTCTGGAGGCACACATGGTAACACTGATCGCTTTGTACAACCTGTACTTCCAGAGATTCCTGGCAATGGAACCTGAAGAAAGGGCCTATCTGAACGAGTCATCTGTTCGTCTGGGAGAGGCATATCAGAGAGACATCAGCGGGAGCATGGAGCCAGAGAAGAATCTATGCGACATTCTCAAAAAAACATTGGCCATGATGGAGTCCAGAGATATGACCAAAAAACTGGAACAATTTGAGGTCAGCACAAACAAGATACAGCGCTTCATCCTGAACTACATGAAACAGTTTGAGACTATCCTTCTGTTCATTAGAAGTACAAGACAACGTGATCTGCTGCTGCATATGGAGAGCATCGAGTCTCTCACGAAGTACTTCTTCGCTCACGATCATCTAAACTATGCTCGGTTGCTCCCTCTCTACATTTCAACAATGCAGGAGACTGAAAAGCAGCACCCAGAACTGTGGAGGGAATTCATGAAAGGGAACTTCTGTGTGACAAAAGGATTGGCAGGCTTCACATCAATAGCCCCAGACCATGGCATTGAGCAAGAAAACCGTACACTGAAGGTGATTGGAGGAATCGTAGGGATAACTCAAAATGAGAAGGCGCTTGACAAGTTCTTCCTCATTGCACCTGAGCTGTCAAAGTCACTGCACGAGTTTGCGGAGGGATATGGTCTTGGTGAAAACCAGAGCAGAAAACAACACCACGAAATCACGGGGGGAAAGCTTTCCCGGGTGATGAGCCATGCCTCCAAGCTTTCTAGGGTGTTCCGTGAACATGGCGATCCATTTATGGAAGAGGAAGTAGACGAGGTCTACAACCTGCTCACCAAAGAAGTCATGAATGAAAAAGTGTCCAGCGACATCTTAGAGCGCGACGAGATCGGACAACAGATGTTCCAGCAATTTGCCACAGATCGTTTAGCTGAGGGAAAACTTTCTGTGTGGGACAAAATGACGAAAAGAAAACTTCGAACATTCAAGAGTTCGAATGCCACAACAGAAGTGAGATCGGGCGACAAGCTGATCAAAGTCAAAGAAGAGCGAGGATTGTTGCAGAGGTTCATCGTTATCTCACGGAGCCGACCAGAGCTCGACCTGAAAGAATGTATTGGCACCTATGAATTTGGCATCGTTCCACGTTCTTTATTTGCATCTGATGGATCCCTCTTGTTGGCATACGACAAGGCAAAAATCCTTCGTCAACTTGAGCATCTGGCTGAGCCTGAAGAGCAGGATGTACATGATCCACCAGGAGAACCTATTTCGACAGAAATCAATGAGCATCAAGACGCGGGAATTGCCGCTTTGAATGATGCAGCAGCACACGCTGGGGAAGAAACTAATGACCCATCAACTGACTATGAAATCTCAAGCCAAAATTTGCAGGAACCCTCTCAGATCAGCCAAAACCCAGACACAACCACAAGATCAGGAGTGATCAATGAAAACGAGACTACTTCTCGCCATAGAGTGATAATCATTGATGGCATGGCTCTTGTTAACGGGATCTCCAAAACAGAACAAATGATTACATGCAGTGACTTTGCTCAATCGTTCATTGAACGCCTCGAAAATATTGCCGTGCATTATGATGACGTGAGGTTGGTATTCGACCGATACATCGATAACTCACTGAAAGACAAAATGCGCCTAAAGAGGACAAAGGGGAAATCAACATACTATCACGTCAGGGATAGTACATTGATCCAGAAGATTTCACTCAAAGATTTCCTTTCCAATGTGAAGACCAAGGCAGAGCTTACAGAGTACTTGGCTGTGAAGTGTCTATCTTACAGCAAGGCTCATCCAAACAAGTTGAAGAAGTTCATGGTGACATCAGGAACTAAGACCACGGGCAACACTGAAGTTCCAGACAGTCTACTCACGCACAGCCAAGAAGAGGCCGATACACTCTTAATTCTGCATGCTCTCACAGTCGACAAAGATGCAGAAGTTATCATTGATTCGCCAGATACCGATATCTTCCTCCTACTGATTCAGAGATTTCACGATCTACCACCTGCTACGAGGTTTCTCACTGGGAAGGGAAAGTTGAGGAGGAGCATTGCAGTCCAACCTATTCATGGCATGCTAGGAGAGAAACGTGCGTCTGCAATACTTGGATTCCACGCATTCACGGGAAGTGACATGTCTGGAAGGTTCGCTGGCAGGAGCAAGGACTGGTGCTTTAAGGTCTTCATGACATGTGACAACAAGATATGGGAGGCTCTGGAGTCTTTGGGACAAACTGATCCGTCACCAGAAGTGTGTTCCCAGCTGGAACGCTTCGTCTGTCTGCTGTACAAGTCTAAAGTTCACACGAAAGTAAACGAGCTTCGCTGGTTCTTATTCTCCAACCGTGCTGCTGAGGGAGAGAGTCTTCCACCTACCACTGGTTCGCTAAAGTTACACGTTCAGCGAGCACATTATATCGCAATGATATGGAGAAAGGCAGCAGAAAGCCATCCGTCCCTTCCATCACCTGTCGAGTATGGTTGGCAGTTACTTTCGGATGATGGGGTTTATGCCCCAAGTCGATGCCTGAATCCTCCAGCCCCAGAAGCAATAATGAATCTCGTGAACTGTGGGTGCAAGAAAGGGTGTATGGGAAGATGTAGCTGTCGCAATAACAATATTCCTTGTACTGAAGTTTGTGGGTGTGTGGGTTACAGTTGTAACAACAAAGCAAACATCAATGAACCGCGTGTGATAGATATGGATGAGGATGAATGAGGCATTCGTTTATGTGATCGTTTATGTTCATTCATCGTTTATGTTTAGGTGTGTGTGTATGTGTGTGCGTGTGTGTGTGTGTGTGTGTGTGTGTGTGTGTGTGTGCGTGTGCGTGTGTGTGTATTCAAAATAAATGTTATCAGTGAAGATTGTTTATTGAATCGATTCTAATTGGGAAATTATACGATCCGATTTCACGACGGCCGTCTCCATTTTGGCTGGTATATTGCCCACTATTTTAATTTCCTTGCATTTTTCTGTAAAAACAATGGCAGATATGGCTTCCTTGGGTCTGAAAACATATAAAAGGACATATTATTCATGTTTATATGATATCTAGATACAAAGATATGCACAAAAGTGTATTTTCCAAATTTTATGGCGGCCATCTTGGATTTCTTCGAATTACTACCTATTAGACGTAAAAGAAAAAATGGAACCCTATTTTTTTTACATCTCTATAATATTCTGAAGCAGAATCCATTGCTAAATCAATTTTAACAAACAAAAAACACGAAATTACTAATCGCCCTAGACTATATGTTATTCAGAATGTTTACAATAAATATATCGAGTATGTAACTTCAAATATATTGAATACAAGGTTTATATGCTTGACCCATGCAACACATGAGATACACCAGAGACAGAAAATGTTTACAATAAATATATCGATTATGTAACTTCTAATATATTTAAATAAAAGCTTTACATGTTTGACCCATGTAACACATGAGATACACCAGAGGCAGACAATGTTTACAATAAATATATCGAGTATGTAACTTCAAATATATTGAATACAAGCTTTATATGCTTGACCCATGTAACACATGAGATACATGAGACACAGACTATGTTTACAATAAATATATCGATTATGTAACTTCAAATATATTTAAATACAAGCTTTACATGCTTGACCCATGTAACACATGAGATACACCAGACAGAGACAATGTTTACAATAAATATATCGATTATGTAACTTCTAATATATTTTAATAAAAGCTTTACATGTTTGACCCATGTAACACATGAGATACACCAGAGGCAGACAATGTTTACATACTCAAAAGGTGTGCATTATGGCACATTTGGACAACCAAACTTTTCTCCACAAAAATAAACAAATAAATTCACCAACTGAAAACATGAGGATTGTTTAATTAATGAATTGCAGCAAACCAACACAGGTGACTAGATCACACAATCAAATCTAATAACTTTTACTCACATCGATCACATAAATCATATAAGTTTAAGTTCCGTTTCCAATTTAATAAAATTGCATCGTCATTAAGCACAGCCAGATTGGTTCAATAGTACCAACAACGGGGATAATCACAAAGCATCTCAGTATTCCTAAAGGAACTTACCCCTGTTCGACCAGAGTACAGAGCAAAATGAGAAGGCTGATCGATCTGTCCGAATCTTAAATCAGCCAAATACGATCACATCCCCCCTGTTCTTCCAATGGAGACCACATCCCCACGTCATGAGAGATGAAATGGTGGCAGCTTTGTGGACATGCCAGATGTGACATAAGGGAGGTGACTACGTCAGTCTTAAGCAGGATGTGACATATGGGAGGCTGCAAATTAATCACCTACACATGGGAGGCTCGCAAATTAATCACTTGCACATGGGAGGATCGCAAATTAATCACTTGCACATGGGAGGCTCGCAAATTAATCACTTGCACATGGGAGGGTCGTAGATTAATCACTTACAGAATCATAGGATGCTTGTCACAAGAGTTGTGATTACCTCTGCCACCAAAGGTGGATGGAGGTTATGTTTTCACCCCTGTCTGTCTGTCTGTCTATGTTTGTTTGTTTGTTGGTCTGTCCATTTGTGAACAAAATATCTCAAAAAGTTGTGGGTGGCTTCGGACGGAATTTGGCAGAGATGTAGCGTATGTGACAAGGATGAAATGATTCGATTTTGGAGAAGATCCGGATTCGGATCCGGCTACTATAATTTTTTCACCGTTGGGAGATAGGGCCAAAAACGACACATAGCAGGATATCTCAAAAAGTTGTGGACGGATTTCGACAAAACTTGGTGGACCGGTTGGGTGTCTGACAAGGACGATTCGATTCGATTTTGGTGAAGATCTGAAAATGGATTCGGATATGAGAATTATTTAATTTTCTAAGTGATTCTTCACCATTTGGAGATAGGGCCAAAAACAATACATAGCAGGATATCTCAAAAAGTTATGGATGGATTTGGACGAAACTTGTTGGACAGGTTGTGTCTGTGACAAGGAATAATCAATTTAATTTTGGTGAAGATCCGGATCCTGATCCAGCTAGTATCATTTTTAAGTGATTCTTTACCATTGAGTGATATGGCCAACCATGCAGAGGTATGCTCTCTACTGAGTGCCGTTCTAGTTTCATGTGGATTTATTCGGAAAATTACATTTTGAGAAGCCTCGACAAATTTCCTGTCAATGTGGGTGAAAGTTGTGATGGATGAATGAGTGTTCCAACCACCCATGCAATGAACACTTCACTGGCTTATAGATCTGCTTTAGTCCATAGCTGCTGCTCAAACATTGTGCATATCACTTGTGCAGGTCTGGCCAATTATGAAGCAGAATGGTATGTGATCAAAGAAAATTATTAACTTATTGAAAGTCCAGTAAAATAATTAGGAAATAAATCATAAAATCTGAGTACAATTCAAAAAAATGTCCTTTCTGCATACTTGTAGGTTTTGCAATTGTTACCCTCGCCAGTGAGAGGGTATTGCATTTGAGTCCGTTTGTTTGTCAGTTTGTCCGCACAGAATAAATATGATTTTCTCTGCAACCGTTGGTCCGATTGACAGGAAATTTTCACCATACATGCAACTCCACCTGTATAATTTTTTAAATGATAATTATGATGTCATAAGTCACGTGGTTTGGCCGCCATCTTGGAAAAATCATTTAAAATTGCACCTATATCTCGGAAAGCGCTGAATAGAAAAAATTGAGACATGACTCATTGTAAAGAACTCTCCATGGGGAATAAAATATGTTAATGATGATGTCATAGGTGCCTCCATTATGATGTCATAATTCGACAAGTACAAAACTTCATCCTATCAAAGCCTTAAAAACCACTGAAAGCCTTAAAAACCACTGAAAATACATCCTGGCGAGGGTTTGCAATCTCTGATTGCTCTTTTTCTTGTTTTAAAATGTTTTCTGTTTTCAATTTTAGCTGGTAGGATAGTTTGGAGCTGTGCATGGTCAAATCTCAATATATCTCCTTCGTGTTTTGAATCCAGGGCAATCCATAAATGTATGCATTCATAGGAAGGATTCATAGGAAGTCAGAGGAACCGTCTGTTCGGACTGGGGTCGATGCTAGATATTGACGAACCCACAGTGTCTTTTATGAAGAGTAAGTTGATTTATCGCCTGCCCGCTAAACAAATTACAACTTCCTGCCACCTCCAATATTGAGTATGATGTGATGGAGTGGCAATCTGTCCAGGATTGGTTTCGATCCTTGGAACGATTCTGGACTTGTATTGAGCACCCAAGAACTCTGTAAAAAGTACAGGCCTCCAGTAGTAATATTATTACAATCACATTCAACTCAGAAACATTTTCAATCTAGTTTGAAATGCACACCTTGAAAATATTCTTACCTCTGCTATAAAAGGTGGCAGACATTGTGGTTTCACCCCTGTCTGTTTGTTTGTGTGCAGGATATCTCAAAAAGTTGTTAAACGGATTAGCATTAAATTTGGTGGGCAGGTTGAGTGTGTGACAACGAAGACTTGATTTGATTTTGGTGAAGATCCGGATCCAGATTCGGAACCAGATACGATATAAATTTTTACGTGATTCGTCATCATTTAGGGATAGGACCAAAAACGATTATTGTGATGAATCGGAGGCAGATTCTCAGGAGACAAATATAAGTTTATTTCCACCAACATTCAGTCAAGCCTTGAATAGCTGTGCCGCCATTTCACACGCAGGCGTACTCATCCCTCAAGTAGTTCCACCGACAGATTACATCATCATACAAATACCAACGTGACAAAACGTAGTCACGGAAATTATATAGCATAACTAGCTGAAAGCACCCGGCATTGCCCTGGTTATTTGTGAATGAATTTACAACTATAATTCAGCTTTTACTCATGGCCGTAGACGATTGACTACTATAATTCAGCTCAGCTTTTAATTGTGAAATTGGCCCAGCTCGGCCGAGGTGGGCCTCAACTGGCCTCGCCACCTAGCCTATAACATTCTCGGGGCCTGTCACGACATTTTTGGTTCTTTTTGAATGAATTTACTACTATAATTCAGCTTTTACTCGTGGCCGTAGACGATTGACGACTATAATTCAGCTCAGCTTTTAATTGCGAAATGGGCCCAGTTCGGCCGAGGTGGGCCTCGACCGGCCTCGCCACCTAGCTTATAACCTTCCCGGGGCCTGTCCCAACATTTTTGGTTCTTTTTGAATGAATTTACTACCATAATTCAGCTTTTACTTGCGGCCGTAGAAGATTGACTACGATAATTCAGCTCAGCTTTTAATTGCGAAATGGGCCCGGCCCGGCCGAAGCGGCCTCAACCGGCCCCGCCACCTAGCCTAAAACCTTCCCGGGGCCGTCCCGACATTTTTTGTATTAGAGGTTTCCTCCTATCTTTCACCATTCAGGAGATTAGCTTGCGCAGACAAACAAACAAAAACTTTCTTTTATAATATAGAGAGAAGAGAGATATATCAAAAAGTTATGGACGAGGTATGACAAAACTAGACGGATTAGTTGGTTAGGTGACAAGAAGAAGCCGATTAGATTTTGGTTCAGGTCCGAATCCAGATCTGGCCTATCAGTGGGATACAAATGGAAAATATTCAGGCTGGCGGAGGTTTGCGCGCTACCGAGTGCCGTTCTAGTTTCCAATTAAATTACAGGAAAATGCCTGATTACTCAAACCCCACTAAATGAATGGAGTCCTTTTTCAAATTCACTGATGAATAGTCATTGTGGAATATATTTCATGATGCAGTAAAAATAAATATGGTAATTAGTAATTAAGATTATCATGAAAGTTGAGATGGATACATGAAACAAACACTGAAGAAAGAAGCACACAGATGATTTATTCTCTCCTGACAAGAGTGTATCACCATCAATGAGGCTGTTTTGGAATTTCAGCTGCAAACATATAATGAGAGAAAGAGAATGAAAATGAATGAATGATCGTTTTAAGGCCATTTTCCCCGCTAGAGCGGGGGTTAGCCTTGCGGGCCCCAAGAGCGGGGGTTAGCCTTGCGGGCCCCATGACAATCATGGTTCCCTGTTTGAGGCAATGTTTTTATGGCCGGATGCCCTTCCTGACGACAACCCTTAGTCGCTTCTTACGATGTGCAGGGATACGGTGTACCTATTCTAAACCGGGGTACACACCGGGATCATTCATCCCAGCAAGCTGGTACTCAATTTGCCGACCTCGGAAGGATGACAGGCTGAGTCAACCCCCCTGGCGTTAATTCAGCGATCGGCCAGGATTCGAACCCAGGGTCCTAGGATCCCAAGCCGGCACCCTAACCGCTAAGCCAACACCACCAACACCAAAGAGAGAGAGAAAA
Organism: Myxine glutinosa; assembly: GCF_964187855.1. Taxonomy (NCBI): domain Eukaryota; kingdom Metazoa; phylum Chordata; class Myxini; order Myxiniformes; family Myxinidae; genus Myxine; species Myxine glutinosa. Next base: position 108,781,575 of record NC_136270.1, read on the forward strand.
TTATTGACAGAGATTTCATGATGGAAATTCATGCATGTGGTGTGTTGTTCTGGCTTTTTCTTCTTGCCCCTACAAGCAAGTACAGAGAGAAGTTTTTAAAGTTTCCCTATTTTTGTCAATGTGACTGGCAATAGAAAACAAATTGGTCGGAATCGCCTTGATTATGGGATGTGCCTGGAGACGCATCTCACTTTTATTAAGTTGTGCTGGATCTGAATCTTATGACAAGTGTTGGTTGACTTTCTCATAGTTACCCACAGAGAATGAAAGGAGATACAGGAACTGCACGTTGGTTGAACAGAAAGCCAAATTGACTGACTCCACTTGCCTCAGAGCTAAATTACCATTTATGTCAAGATTTCAAAATCTCCTTGACAGAACAAACCACCTGGGTAAAAAGTTAATGAATGGCTAGCATTCAAGTTCGAAGTTAGAGAGGGATGAATTATTGCCACTTACACTTGTAGACGAAATGGTCTGCGTGACAACCTTGCATAGTAGAATTTCAAGCAAGAGTGGTTGATTGATGCAAGCTCTCTCTCTCTCTCTCTCTCTCTCTCTCTCTCTCTCTCTCTCTCTCTCTCTCTCTCACTCACTCTCTGTCTCTCTGTCTCTCTGTCTCTGTCTCTGTCTCTGTCTCTCTCTCTCTCTCTCTCTCTCTCTCTCTCTCTCTCTCTCTCTCTCTCTCTCTCTCTCTCTCTCTCTCTATTTTTTTGTATAGTAAATATAGCTAGCTGTCAAGAATGTTTCACATAATCCAAAAAACCCTGAATGCTGTTAACCATGATGTTGTTGAGGCAAGTCATATAGTATGCCTCCTCCGTGATCTTAAGATATATTATTTACATTTATTAATAAGGCATGTTGCATCATGTTTCAACAGTTTCAAAATATGTGACATACATATACATGCCATGGTCTGTTAGACCCCCATGGACTGTTATGCCATCACTTAATGAGAATCATCTCTCAACATGTGTAAAATACTTCAATGGCTGAGTGTCTCAAACAGGCTCTGACAGTCTAGCCTCATACTGGACTTCTCGGAGCACGATTCTTCTCACTAATGGGTGTCGTGGTATTTAAAAAAAAAAAATGCAAATTTTTTTATATTAAAGGTCAATCGGGTGAAAATTGCCAATTTTATGCAACCTTGACCTTTGACCTTTTCATCTAAAAAAAAAAATCAGCTTCGAGCTTTTGATTGGTGAACCAATTCAGTGTCCCAATATGCAAATTATTAAGATTTCAGGTCATTCCGATTAAAAATTGACGATTTTATGTGTTGCTGACCTTTGACCTTTTAACCAAATTATTAATTTTCCTTCTCCATATTCTCATAGTAAAGCTCTGTTGAAAATTTGTTGACAAAACTGAAATGGTAAATTGAAATTTCAGATCAATTGGATGAAAATTGATGATTTTATGTGATGATGACCTTTTGACAAAATTATTAATTTGTCTTCTCCGTTGTTTTGATGAAAATTTGATGACAAAACTCAAATGGTAAAAAAGTTATGGCCTGGATAGGCACACACACACACACACACACACACACACACACACACACACACACACACACACACACACACAACAGAAATGCTTACAAAACCTTCACTAAACCTCTCCTTATAATGGTAAAGAATCATAAATATTTTTTTTACAATTCTCATATCCAGATCCAAATCCAGATCTTCACCAAAATTGAATCAATTTTTCCTTGTCACACACCGAACGTGTCCACCAAATTTTGTCCGAATCCATCCACAACCTCTCGCCATATCTTGTTCACAAACAAATAAAGAGACAGACAAATATTGAGATAGGGGTGAAATCATAACATCCGCCCACCTTCAGTGGCGAAGATAATTAGACCACCATGTACAACAGAAGCGCTCATGCTGAAACAGAAATAGTCAGACTTTAGACACATCATGCATGCAGAAAACAAAAGTATGGACAAATCAACCATGCTTGGTCTGGTTATGGGAAGAACTAAACTGTCTCTGCCACAACTTGAAGAAGCAGTGCAGGAGAGAGATGTTTGGAGAAATCTGATCATGAATAACACCGGAAGTCGGAAACCACTTGACAGAACTAGATGACATAGAAATATATACACACACACACACACACACACATATATACACATATATACACGCAGTCACGTGAAAAAGTAAGTACACCCCATGTAAAGTTTTGACTTCTTCAACATATTTCAACATACAGCTATTTGATCTTCATTTCAACAATATTGACAGATAAAGGTGATATAACATAACAAATATCATGAAACATCTACATATTGTAGTCCATTGTATAATTTAAATAAACATAAATGCAAATTTTGCATGTGGAAAAAGTAAGTACACCCTTGGCTCTAGTAGGTGGTATTGCCCCCTTTGGCAGAAACAACCTCAAGTAGGCGTTTCTTATCGCAGTCTACCAGTCTCTGACATCGACTAGGAGAAATTTTTGCCCACTCCTCCATGCAGAATTCTTTCAGCTGTGCGATATTTGAGGGATTTCTTGCATACACAGCCCGTTTCAAATCCCCCCACAACATATCGATGGGATTTAGATCCGGGCTTTGACTTGGCCATTCCAGAACCCTCCATTTCTTTCTTTTCAGCCTTTCCTTGGTGGATTTACTGGTATGTTTAGGATCATTGTCATGTTGCAAGGTCCACCTTCGATTGAGCTTCAACTTTCCGACAGATGGCCTCACATTATCCTCAAGCACCCTCTGGTACAATGAAGAATTCAGAGTAGATTATATGATGGCGAGCTGCCCAGGCCCTGATGCAGCAAAGCTGCCCCAAACCATAATATTTCCACCACCATGCGTTACAGTTTGTATCAGGTTCTTGTGGTCAAATGCTGTCTTTGGTTTTCGCCAAACATGTCTTCTGGTACTGTAGCCAAATAGCTCTACCTTTGACTCATCTGTCCAGAGCACATTGTTCTAGAAGTGCTAGTCTTTGCCTATGTGTTCATTGGCAAACTTTAGGCTTTCCCTAATGTTATTTCTGGACAGCAAAGGTTTCCTCCTGGCACACCTCCCATGTAGATCAAATTTGTGCAGCCTCTTTCTAATGGTAGACTCGTGCACTTTGACATCAACAGTGGCAAGAGCTACCTGTAGGTCTCGTGATGACATTCTGGGGTTCTTAGAGACTTCTTTCGGCATCTTGCGGTCTGCTCTCGGGCTGAACTTGGTGGGACGGCCTGGTCTGAACAAGTTGGCAGTTGTTTGGAATCTACTCCACTTGTAGATTATCTTCCGGACAGTCGAATGATTGATTTCAAATTGTTTGGAGATCTATTTAAATCCCTTCCCAGACTCGTAGGCATCTATAACCTTCTTTCTGAAGGCCTCAGAGAGCTCTTTTGATCTAGGCATGGTGATGCCGCACACTTCAACAACAAAGAGCAAACCAAACTAAATGTCTGAGGTTTAAATAAGACAGGTTCCTCCAAGATCCTCTCTAACGATGTTCTAATCATTTGCACCTGAGCTGGTGCACCTGATTCTGATTTTAGGTCTTTGAAGTAGTGATAAATGCAGGGGTGTACTTACATTTTCCACGTGCGAAATTTGCATTTATGTTTATTTAAATTATACAATGGACTACAATATGTAAATGTTTCATGATATTTGTTATATTATATCACCTTTATCTATCAATATTGTTGAAATGAAGATCAAATAGCTGTATGTTGAAAAAGTCAAAACTTTACACGGGGTGTACTTACTTTTTCATGTGACTATATATATATATATATATATATATATATATATATATATATATATATATATATATATATAATAATAATAATAATAATTCATTTATTTTGTATAGCGCTTTTCCAGAAGCCCAAAGGCGCTTTGACAGAGTGGCAAACATAATGCATCACAATACATGAAAACATAATGCATGCATGATGCATAATGCAAACATAATGCATAACAATACATGAAAACAACAATTGCAAAAAGACAAGAATCAATAGGGAAATATTTAAAGCAAAAGGAGGGAGAAGGAGAAGAGATAGTCAGGGGTTAAATGCTGTGGGTTGAAAGTTGAATGCAGTGTTGAACAGGTGGGTCTTTAGTGATGTTTTGAATGTGGTGAGTGAGGAGGAGTCTCTGATGGTGTGAGGTAGTGAGTTCCAGAGGGTGGGAGCAGCGATGGAGAAGGCCCTGTCCCCCCAGGATCTGAATTTGGTCCGGGTGGAGGGGGTCAGGAGGTTGGTACCAGCAGAGCGGAGGTTGCGGGTGGGAGTGTGTCTGGAGAGGAGGTCAGCCAGGTAGGATGGGGCCAGGTTATGGAGGGCTTTGTATGTCAAGAGGAGGATTTTGTACTGGATTCTCTGGGGGATGGGGAGCCAGTGAAGCTTGTAAAGGACGGGGGTGATGTGGTCACAGGTCCGGGAATGGGTGAGTAGACGGGCAGCGGAGTTCTGAATGTATTGGAGTTTATTGGTGATTTTTGAGGGTGAACCATAGAGGAGGCTATTGCAGTAGTCCAGACGGGAGGTGATGAAGGCGTGGATGAGGGTTTCTGCAGCCGTGGAGGAGAGGGATGAGCGGAGACGGGCAATGTTTTTCAGGTGAAAGAAGGCTGACTTTGTGATCTGTTTAGTGTATTTGTCGAAGGAAAGGGTTTGGTCAAAGATGACGCCAAGATTCCGGATGTGAGGGGAGGTGGATACTGGGATACCGTCGATGTTGAGGGCAAAGTTATGGGTGGATTTTGTGAGCGTTTTTGGGCCAATGATGATTATTTCAGATTTATCACAGTTAAGCTTGAGGAAGTTGATTTGAAGCCAGGATTTTATTTCAGTGATGCAGTTTGTCAGGATAGAGTGGGTGTCGGTGGAGACGGACTTGGTGGAGATGAAAAGCTGGATGTCATCGGCGAAGCAGTGGAATTGGAGACCATGACGGCGGATTAAGTGACCGAGCGGGGACAGGTAAAGGATGAAGAGGAGGGGGCCAAGAACTGAACCTTGGGGGACACCTTGGGGGAGGGGAGCAGTGGGGGATTTGCAGTTATTGATGGAGATGAACTGGCATCTGTCAGAGAGGTATGATTTAATCCAAGAGAGGGCAGTGCCGGTAACGTTAAAGGTGGATTCAAGTCGGGTGAGGAGGATAGTGTGATCGATGGTGTCAAAGGCAGCGCTGAGGTCGAGGAGGACGAGAATGTTGAGGTTGCCAGCGTCAGAGGAGAGGAGAAGGTCATTGGTGATTTTGAGGAGAGCAGTTTCAGTACTGTGGTTGGACCGGAATCCGGATTGGAATGTTTCATACAGGTTATTGGCAGAGAGATGATGTTTGAGTTGAGTGGCTACAGTGCGTTCCAAAACTTTTGACAGAAAGGGTAGGTTGGAGATGGGTCTGAAGTTGTTTAGGGTGTCAGGGTTTAGACCAGGTTTTTTTAGAATGGGGGTAACAGCAGCAATTTTGAGGGAAGGTGGGACGATGCCTGTAGACAGGGAGGAGTTTATTGTTGCAATGATAAGTGGAGAGAGAGCAGGGAGGGAGGCTTTGACAAAGCTGGAGGGGATGGGGTCAAGAGTGCAGGTGGCAGTTTTCATTCCTATGAGGAGTTCAGAGAGGTCAGTAGGGGAGATTGGGGAGAACCGAGACAGGGGATGGCAGGACAAGGGGGGGCAGGCGGTTGGAGGGGGAGCGGGTGCGGCGGTGGTCAAGCTGTTGTAGATGTTGTCAATTTTGCGTTGGAAGAAAGAGAGGAAGGAGATGCAGTTGTCTACTGTGAATGACTGGGTGGTGGTGTTCAGGGGGCGGAGGAGTTTGTTTATTGTCGAGAAGAGTGCTTTTGGGTTTCCGGAGCCAGAGTGGATAATTTGAGAGTAGTAGGCAGAGCGGGCGCGGGAGAGGGCATCTTTGTAGTGTTGTAGGTGGTCCTTGTAGGCTTGGGAGTGAACTGTGAGACCCGTTTTATTGCGGAGTCTTTCAAGTTGGTGAGCACGAGTTTTCATCAGGTGGAGTTCAGGGGTAAACCAGGGAGCAGAATGGGTGAAAGAAACTGTTTTGGTTTTTACAGGCGCAAGCTGGTCAAGGCAGGAGGAGAGAGTGTGGTTGTAGTAGTCAGTGAGGTCGGAAGGGGTGTGGAGGTCAATGAAGGGAGAAGTGGACATTTTTTCAGAGAGGGTGGATGAGAATGAGGTAGGTGAAAGAGCGTTTAGCTTACGGAAGTTGATTGTGCGATAATGCCTTGGTGTTGGGGCGGGGATGTTGATGGTCAGAGTGATGGCTAAGTGGTCAGAGAGGGTGAGGTCGGAGCCATAGAGATGGTGCAAATTTAATCCAGTGGAGCAGACAAGGTCCAAAATGTGACCACGGATATGGGTAGGAAAGTCGACATGTTGAGTGAGGTTAAAGCAGGTGAGTAAATCAGTGAAGTCAGTGGTTATTGTGGAGTCAGTGGAGTCCATGTGGATATTGAAATCACCAAGGAGGAGGATTGAGGGGGAGAGGGAACATAGCTGGGTCAGAAAGTAGGAGAAGTCAGACAGGAATGATGGGTGTGGTTTGGGAGGGCGGTAGACGACAGCCATGACTGACTGCGTGCGACCATAGAGTTTTAAAGCCAGGTGTTCAAATGATGGAGCAGATGAGATGGAGATGAGGTTGGTCTTGATGTCTTGACGGTGGATAACGGCAATTCCACCACCTCGGCCCTCCGAGCGTGGTTTATTGACGTAGGAATATCCATTGGGTGTGGTGAGGTTAAGTGTGTAGTAGTCCAGTGGTTGTTGCCAGATTTCGGTGAGACAGAGAAAGTCCAGTTTGTTATCCAGGATGTATTCGTTCAGGATGAGGCATTTGTTGTTGAGGGACCGGGTGTTGAACAGGGTGAGCTTGATGTTGTTTTGAACAGCAGGGATGAATTCAGGTGATTTAGCCAGGGTTCGTAGGCAGGAGGTGCGATCGTGTGCATTGCTGTGACCAGGTGCGCTGGGACGAAGAGTGAGAGTGCGCTGAGCCGACCAGAGGACGGGGATGGAGTGACCTGATTGCAAATAAACAAACTTACGACCGGAGCCACGGTGAATGTACCTGGGTCGTCGGAGGAGTCCATTTGATTTAATGGCAGAGATGCATGATGGGGTGGAGCGGGTACCGAGCAGAAGAAGCCCTGCGGCGGAGTACCTCAGAGCCATGCCAGGCAGGAGCGAAGGGACGAGTACGAGGCCAAGGTCGAGGAGGCAAAGCGGCAAACGCAGCGGCAAACGACTGCAGCCGCTAATCAAGACCACAGCGGCAAACAGCCACCGCCGCAAACAACGGGAGCGGGCCTGAGGAAACAGTGGAGGAGCCGGGCAGGCGAAGCCAGGAGCAGAGCCGGGACCGAGCAGAGGGCAGACCCAACGGTCAAAAATCCGCCACGACCACCAGAAAAGCAAACTATGTACAATGGCCCAGTCGGAGAAGCGGTGAACAAGTAACGCCAGCGTCCTCTCCAGACCGGACCGGAAGCGGAAGTCGAACTGCCGGAAGCCGAACTGCCGGTGCAATTGGCGGCCGCTACGCTGCGCTGACCGCCTCCAACACGACAACCGGGCCTCCACCTGACCAGGCGTGGTGTTACTACCATGCCAGGTTCGGACAAAAGGCCCGGACATGCCGACCCCCGTGCACTACTGTATATATATATATATATATATATACATATATATATATATATATATATATATATATATACTGTATATATATATTGTATTTATATATATATACAGTATATATATATATATATATATATATATATATATATATATATATGTATATATATATATATATATATATATGTATATATATATATATATATATATATATATATATATACACACACACACACACACATATATATATACACAGTGCATTCAGAAAGTATTCAGACCCCTTCACTTTTTTCACATTTTGTTACGTTGCAGCCTTATGCTGAAATCGTTTAAATTCATTTTTTCCCTCATTAATCTACACTCAATACCCCATAATGACAAAGAGAAAACAGGATTTTAGAAAGTTTTGCAAATTTATTAAAAAGAAAAAACTGAAATATCACATTGACATAAGTATTCATACCCTTTGCTATGACACTTGAAATTTAGCTCAGGTGCCTCACATTTCTCTTGATCATCTTTGAGATGTTTCTCCACCTTGATTTGAGTCCATCTGTGGTAAATTCAATTGATTGGACATGATTTGGAAAGGCAAACACCTGTCTATATAAGGTCTCACAGCTGACAATGCAAATCAGAGCAAAAACCAAGCCATGAGGTCGAAGGACCTGCCTGCAGAGCTCAGAGACAGGATTGTGTCGAGGCACAGATCTGGGGAAGCCAACAAAAAAATCTATGCTGCATTGAAGGTTCCCAAGGGCACAGTGGTCTCCATAATTCTTTAATGGAAGAAGTTTGGAACAACCAGGTCCTCTTCCTCGAGCTGGCCGCCCGGCCAAACTGAGCAATCGGGGGAGAAGGACCTTGGTAAGAGAGGTGACCAAGAACCCGATCGTCATTCTGGCTGAGCTCCAGAGATCCTGTGTGGAGATGGGAGAAACTTCCAGAAGGACGACCATCACTGCAACACTCCACCGATCTGGGCTTTTTGGCAGAGTGGCAAGTCGGAAGCCAAACAGTTCAATCTTGGTTTCATCAGACCACAGGATCTTGTTTCTCACAGTCTGAGAGTCCTTTAGGTGCTTTTTTGCAAACTCCAAGCGGGCTTTCATGTTCATGATTTCATGATCAGTGGAGTGATCATATATATGGAGGTATATATATATACGTATATACTTAAATATATAGTGCCTATAGAAGGTCTAAATTTCCTTTCAAAATTTTCACCTTTTGTTGCCTGATAACCTGGAATTAAACTGCATTAAATCAGGCTTTTCCACCTTTATTTCCACATCGTAACCCCCAACTTCCGAGTGAAAAACAAATTCTACAAATTTCAGAAGATGAATTAAAAAAAATACAAAACGAGATTATTGGTTGAATAAGTCGCAAAATGGCACAACTGGTGGCTTGCATGATAAGCGGAACCATGGACACGTTAGAGACAGAGGCTGTCATTGTATTTTGGGATACAATCCTTCAAAGGATTAACGCAACAAGAAAAGCACTTTGGAGTTCAGGTAGAGTTGGGCATCAATAGCACACTGTTTAAGTCACTCATCGATACTCTTTCTGGGATCAGAGGCAACTTTGACACTTTATAGAAAGAAGCTAAAAGTCTAATGGAGACAGACAGCTACACGGCCAATTCCAAGCAGATAAAAACAAACAAGAGAATGTTTGGCGAAACGGCGACCAGGTGAGACCAACGGGACAGTTGTGCAACATTTATCGTGCATTTATCGTGAAACGAGAAGCATTATCGTGAAAACTCTCTCCAGAATCTGTGACTGCCCCACCGAGGAATTGCGGCGACATATCGCGATTTACGAAGCACTGGACAGAAAATTCGGATTCATATTCAAAGGTTGTTCTCCAAGCCACATGGAGATAATCAATACCACCAGTGAGTAGTGCATATTTATCCACGACATTTTGAAATGTGGCTCACAGACAAATTGTGCCATTTCAAGTCAATTCTTGATGACAAGGATAGCCCTACATCTGCCACGAGATGCTCAAGAAGAGGAGAGATCTCAACCTGTTTAATTCGTTGTCAAACATTGACATTGTAGCGGTTGCCGCTGAACATACACAATCGCCTTACACCTGCCGAGGACGCAACCACGGAGCGATCGCTGTGCCGGGCTCGCCCAGACCACCCGGAGACGCTCAGTCTCGCCTTGCCCGGGCATGCCCAGTCTCGCCGTTCCCGGGCATGTCCAGGCATGCCCGGCCCATCCGGCGACACCCAGTCTCGCCGTTCCCGGGCATGTCCAGACTCGCCCAGGTCTCCCGGACACGCCCAGTCGCGCCTTTTAAGGGCAAACGCTCCGGCATGAGATATTCGAGTGCTTGTATATAATGCTGCCCGATAAACTGGCTTTTCAGAGTACCCGAGTTGATTTGATGCAAGAAAGAAACTCGGACGAATTCCAGCTTTTTGTCGCGTCCATTCTTTCGATTGGAGTTGGAGCACAGCTCCTTCATTGGTGACCTACCGACATGGACACGGCAGTTGCCCTCAAACTGCCTACCTTCTGGGAGGCTCACGCGGCGGTTTGGTTCACCCAGGCGGACTCCCAGTTCGCCCTGCGAGGCATCACCACCGACGACACCCGCTTCCATCATGTGGTAGCAGCACTCGGCTCAGCCACCACGGCCCGTGCCCTCAGCCTCCTCCAGCACCCGCCAGCCGCTGACAAGTACGGCGCGATCAAGAAGCTCCTCCTCGACGCTTTCGCCCTCTCATCGGCAGAACGCGCACGGCGCCTGCCCGAGCTCGGCGACACGCGCCCGTCCGAGCGAATGGATTACATGCTCTCGTTGCTCGGGGAGCACGCCCCGGATTTTCTTTTTCAAGAGCTGTTCCTCCGTCAGCTGCCTAGCCAGGTACGCCTCGCCCTGGCAAGCACGCAAATCACGGATCCCCGCGCCCTCGCCAGGGAAGCCGACAAGATCTCCTCGGCAGGCCAACGCATCGGGGCAGTGACCTGGAGCCTGCCGCCGTCCGAAGCAATGCCCATGGTGCCCGAGCACCCGGCACGGTCGGCGGCCGAACTGCCGGTGCAATTGGCGGCCGCTACGCTGCGCCGACCGCCTCCAACACGACAACCGGGCCTCCACCTGACCAGGCGTGGTGTTACTACCATGCCAGGTTCGGACAAAAGGCCCGGACATGCCGACCCCCGTGCACTTTCGGCAAGTCGTGAAACGGCCGGGCCGGCGTTCATTACCAGCCATGAGCGCCGGCCACACGGGCAACTTACTTTTTATCAGGGACAAAGCGTCCGGACAGCACTTCCTGTGTGACACCAGCGCCCAACTGAGCGTCATACCCGCCTCCGATCAGGACAGGCAGTCCGCGGTTTGCGGCTCCTCCTTGGTGGCGGCCAACGGATCGGCCATCCGCACCTTCGGCCCGCGCAACGTCACCCTCTGCTTCTGCAGCCAGCGCTTTCATTGGACTTTTGTGACCGCAAGCGTGCCCATGTCTCTGCTGGGCGCCGACTTCCTCTGCGCACACGGGCTGCTGGTTGACGTCAAACGGCGTCGCCTCGTCAACGCCGAGACCTTCAGCTCCCTGGCATGCACGTTGAGCAGCTCCGCGCTGACCGAGCTAGCATGCGCCCTCCCGGCGGCGAACGAGTTTGCTCGCCTGCTCGCGGAGTTCCAGGCCCTCATGCGGCCGACGTTTTCGGCCGTCGCGGTACGACATGGTATCGAGCACCACATACCAACTACGGGCCCGCCGGTCTACGCCAGAGCCCGCCGCCTCGACCCAGCCAAGCTCGCCATGGCCAAAGCCGAGTTCGACGCTTTGGAACACCTCGGCATCGTGCGGCGCTCCGATAGCGCGTGGGCTTCGCCACTACACATCGTACCGAAGCCGGGGGGCGGCTAGCGCCCATGTGGCGACTACCGCTGCCTTAACGACGTTACCACCCCGACAGGTATCCGATCCCGCACATTCAAGACTTCTCCGCCCGTTTGGCAGACGGGTCATTTTTTCGAAGATCGATTTGATACGGGGATACCACCAGGTACCTGTCAGGCCGGCCGACGTCCCAAAAACAACCGTCATCACGGCGTTCGGCTTATTCGAATTCCTTCGAATGCCATTTGGCCTCAAGAACGCGGTTCAGGCGTTCCAGCGCTTGATGGACGGCGTGCTGCGCGACCTGCCGTTCCTCTTCGTCTACCTGGACGATATCTTCGTCGCCAGCGCGTCCCGGGCCGAGCACCTCCTCCACCTCCGAACACTGTTCGGGCGCCTCAGCGAGCACGGCCTAATCATCAACCTGGCCAAATGCCACTTCGGCACGATGGCCGTTGCTTTTTTGGGCCACCACATCACCAAGAACGGGGCCGTGCCGCTGCCTACCAAGGCCGAGGCCATCACTGCGTTTCCGCGTCCCCGCTCCATCAAGGCCCTGCAGGAGTTCCTCGGAATAGTGAATTTCTATCACCGCTTCGTGCCCCGTGCTGCTCAGCTCATGCGGCCCCTCTACGAAGCCCTCCGGGGCAAGCCGGCCAAACATGACGTTGTCTGGTCCGCAGCCATGGACGCGGCATTTACAAGCTCAAAGCGGGCCCTCGCCGACGCAACACTGCTCGCTCACCCGGTGCTCATCGCTCCCATCGCCCTCACCACGGATGCCTCCGACTACGCGGTGCGCGCCGTACATGAGCAATGGGTGAACGGGGTTTGGCAGCCACTCGCCTTTTTCAGCCGGCAACCCCGGCCGAACGAGCTCAAATATAGCACGTTTGACCGCGAGCTCCTCGGTCTACACCTGGCCGTTCGCCATTTCCACCACCTCCTGGAGGGCCGACCCTTCACGGCTTTCGTCGACCACAAGCCGTTGGTTTACGCAATGGCCAAAGTCACGGAGCCGTGGTCGGCCCACCAGCAACGCCACCTCGCCGCCATGTCGGAGTTTACCACGGACATCCGGCACGTCGCCGGCAAAGACAACGCCGTGGCCGACTGTCTTTCTCGGGCCAGCGCGAACGCGGTCCACCTCGGCATGGACTTCGCGCTTATGGCGGTTGACCAGACCACCGACACCACGGTGCAAGCCCTCCAGGCGGCGGGCACGGGCCTCCGCCTGGCCGACGTCCCCTTCGCGGACATTGTCCTGCTCTGCGACGTCTCCCAAGGCCAGCCTCGCCCCATCGTGCCCGTTACCTGGCAACGCCGCATCTTCGCCTCCCTCCACGGCCTTTCCCACCCGGGCCGGAAAGCTTCCCAGAAGCTGGTGTCGGTGCGATTCGTCTGGCACGGCCTTCGACGGGATGTCCGCGATTGGACCAGCACCTGCACGGCCTGCCAACAGGCCAAGGTCCACCGAAACACCCAGGCCCCGCTGGCACCTTTCACCGTGCCCGAACGGCGTTTCGACCACGTAAACGTGGACTTGGTGGGCCCCCTCCCCCCATCACGGGGTTTCACACACCTGCTCACCATGGTGGACAGGACCACCAGGTGGCCGGAGGCCGTTCCCCTCGTCTCCACCACCACCGCTGACGTGGCGCAGGCTTTCATCGCCACCTGGGTCGCCCGTTTCGGCGCACCGGCGGACATCTCTTCGGACCGCGGGCCGCAGTTCACCTCCGAGCTGTGGGGCACGGTCGCCCGCAACCTGGGGGTCAGGCTCCACCGTACCACGGCCTACCACCCCCAAGCCAACGGGTTGTGTGAGCGGTTCCACCGTTCCATGAAGGCCGCGCTCATGGCCGGCCTTCAGGACGGCGGCTGAACCGACCGGCTACCGTGGGTCCTTTTGGGCCTCCGCACGGCCCCCAAGGAGGACCTCCGGGCGTCCACCGCCGAGCTGGTCTACGGCCAGCCGCTACGCGTCCCGGGCGAATTTGTGCCCGACGCTACCAGTCCCTGGTCCGCAGCTCGCCAGCGCTTGGACCTCCAGGAGACCGCCCGATGGTTTGCCCCCGTGCCAACGTCCCACCACGGTGACCCCCAGTCCTACTTCCCCCCAGCGCTTCGCACAGCGGTGTACGTTTTTGTGGGTCATGATGCACACCGGGGGCCACTCAGGCCGCCGTACGACGGACCCTTCCGGGTCCTGCGACGGGACGACAAGTCCTTCGTCATCGACGTCGGCGGCAGGTCGGACCGGATTTCGGTGGACCGCCTCAAGCCGGCGCACGTGGACATCGACCAACCACCTCGGTTGGCCCTTCCTCAGTGGCGAGGCCGCCCCCCGTCCACGGTGCCTCCCGCTCAACCACCCACCCCCACACCGGACCCCCCCCCCCACGACCCTCCAGGGGTCGCTTTGTCGGGTCATCAGGACCCCTCTTAAATTGACCCTGCCGGTGCAAGTCGATTCTGGGGGGGCGTGTGTAGCGGTTGCCGCTGAACATACACAATCGCTTTACACCTGCCGAGGACGCAACCACGGAGCGATCGCTGTGCCGGGCTCGCCCAGACCACCCGGAGACGCTCAGTCTCGCCTTTCCCGGGCTCGCCCGGCCTGTCCGGCGACACCCAGTCTCGCCGTTCCTGGGCATGTCCAGGCACGCCCGGCCCGTCCTGCGACACCCAGTCTCGCCGTTCCCGGGCATGTCCAGACTCGCCCAGGTCTCCCGGACACGCCCAGTCACGCCTTTTAAGGGCAAACGCTCCGGCATGAGATATTCGAGTGCTTGTATATAATGCTGCCCGATAAACGGGCTTTTCAGAGTACCCGAGTTGATTTGATGCAATAAAGAAACTCGGACGAATTCCAGCTTTTTGTCGCGTCCATTCTTTCGATTCGAGTTGGAGCACAGCTCCTTCAACATTAGTTTGAAAGTGTACCTGTGCATCCCTTTGTCTAACCGCTCAATGGAAAGGTCTTTTCAGCTCTGAATTGTGTGAAGAATCATCTGCGGTCAACAATGAGCCAGAAAAGCTGAATGGCATTAGTTTACTTGCAATTGAAAACACATTCATGACATCCCAGTCATTTGAATGCATTGTTGAGGAATTCTCCATCAGCAAGACATGGCAGAGGCTTCTGTGATCTACAGGTCAAACAGGTAAGAAATGATGAATTACCGGTAATTACCCTGCGCTGGCGAAGCGAAAATCAGGGTTAAGCATTCAGGTGCGTACGTGTGCCATGTGCCGCACGTGTCTGCATTTTAAAAAATCATTTGCTCAGCAACCGTTGGTCCGATTGACACGAAAGTTTACCATAGAAGCACCTCCGCCTGTAAAAAAAAAAATTATTCATAATTATGACGTCATAGGTCACGTGGTATGGACGCCATCTTGGAAAAACGTTACACCTCTATAATCTCTCAAACCGCTCAATGGAAAAAATTTAAACATGGCTCATTGTCAATTACTCACCATGGGGAATAAGATATGGTGATGTCATCGGTGCCTTCGTTATGACGTCATAATTCAACAAGTACAACACTTATCCGATCATTGTGAATTTTTTTTCTCAGCAGCTGTTGGTCTGATAGGCATGAAATTTTCACCATTGGAATGCCTCCTCATGTAGAATATTTTAATGATAATCAAGATGTCATAGGTCATGTGGTACAGGCGCCGTCTTGGAAAAACCGAAAAATGTTGCACCTCTATATCTGCAAAACTGCTGCATGGAAGAAAATGAAACATGCATCATTGTAAAGAACTCCATGTGGGGAATAGGTGTTGTTAACGATGACGTCATTGGCCATAATTATGACGTCATAATTCGACAGGGACAACGCTTAGTCTGATCAGTTTGAAATGTATTGAGCGTGATCTATGCAACAATTATATTAGAGAATATAAATTTATGATGTCATCGCTCACGTGGTCTGGCAGCCATATTGGATCAAAGGAAAAAAACTGTAAAAAAACAGAAGAGTTGGCTCACAACAAGTTGACTGCGCAGGGTAAGTATTATATGAATACCATCTAGTTAACTAGATGGTATTCATAGAATACTTACCTCGCACATTCTTGAGAAGGACTTGATGGGAGCCAACTCTTTTTTTTTCTTTTTTTTTGAGGTGGCAAACTTGTAATTGCATCTATCTACACTTCCGAGGTAAATGGTGCAAATTATACTTTGAAAAGTCTGCTGTAGAATACATTCATAAACCTCTACAAATAAATTTTTATTCCCGTTTGAGTGTTTTCACAACTACCGAGGCTGATAAAGATGCCACGATGGATCACCAAAGTATAAATCGGGAGATTGTTAAAATGGCAAATTGTACTTCTTCACTTTTTTCACCAGCTTTCACCAGCGATTGCAATAATTCTAATTTCACATGATTTTCAATGTACAATCAATATGTGCTATATCAAATGGTCATGTCACATGAGGTAAAGTTTCAATTTCCTCTGTTGAACAGTTTTCGATGTACATACACTCATGAAACATGTACATACATTCTTGTCTTTTTTTTTTCTTTTTTTTTTATACACTCAATATGCGCTATATCAAATGGTCATGTAACATGTGGTAAAGTTTCAATTTCCTCTGTTGAATGGTTTTCGATGTACACTCAATATGCACTATATCAAATGGTCATATAACATGTGGTAAAGTTTCAGTTTCTTCCATTGCACAGTTTTCAATGGATACTGAATATGCGCTATATCAAATGGTCATATAACATGTTGTAAAGTTTCAATTTCTTCCATTGCACAGTTTTCAATGTACACTCAATATGCACTATATCAAATGGTCATGTGGTAAAGTTTCAATTTCCTCTGTTGAATGGTTTTCGATGTACACTCAATATGCACTATATCAAATGGTCATATAACATGTGGTTAAGTTTCAGTTTCTTCCATTGCACAGTTTTCAATGGATACTGAATATGCGTTATATCAAATGGTCATATAACATGTTGAAAAGTTTCAATTTCTTCCATTGAATGGTTTTCGATGTACACTCAATATGCATCATATCAAATGGTCATGTAACATGTGGTAAAGTTTAAATTTCCTCCGTTGAACGGTTTTCGATGTACGCTCTTTAAAAAATTCAGACACGTATGTAACCAATTGCTTAACCCCGTTTTTCGCTTCGTGAGCGTGAGGTGTGCTTTGGTTTCTTAATTAAGTAGTTTATAGTCATTCTATGCATGCTCTGTCCTTCCTGACTCACTAGATGTCCGGGTTGTATTGTGTTTAGGATAGGATTTATATGCTCAATATCTGTGCACGTGCGGTAATTAGCGGAGAGGAATGCCTGAAAGGATCTTACCCCTACTGTCAATTTAACCTTTCTCTTCCATGAGCCTCACTCTTGCAGAAAAAAAATGACCACTGTAAATTTGATGATGGTGTTTGCCTTAGTGCGGTGCTTTTTCATTTGCACTGGATATTTGCACAATTGGCTGAAAATGTTGAACAAACAATTGTCAAACTCAAAACACTCCACAAAACGCTACCCAGACAAACACTCCATCTCCAGCTATTCGCAGAGTGAAAACACCACAAGGAGAATTTGCTTGTAAACTTTCATCTTTATCCTTGGACAAAATATACCTCACACTCTGACACAGCGCAGCAGAAAAAGTAACAACACATGTGGCATCAACAACTGCGACATCAAAAACAATAAACAACAGCAGCAGCAGTTCACACGTGACAAAGCATTGGGGCGCTCATGCCAAGTCCCAAACACATCAAAGGTAGCATTTATTCTGTACAAGTCATATATGATCCATGACTAGATACAGAAATTTATACTGACGAGCTATGGGTTTTAAGGTTTGTTTCTACAATTGGCATCTCTAATTTTAATGGCACTACAGAATTTCTTGAACCCCATAGGTGTACTTAACCACTATTTAGAAAAATAATAATCTTACTGCACTCTCAACACTCCAATTTTCCAAACTGTATCAATTTCTGAGTTGTATCTCAGGGCTAGATGGGACTTTTGAAATGAAATTTGCATCAATGATGTGAATAGAAAGTATGCGGGGTTGGCCTATTTTTATTACCTTGACCTACTTTTAAGGTAATGACCTAATTATCGACAATTTCACATTTTTCACCATAACTCGACTAAGGTTTGTCTGATCGGAGCAAACTTGCTGTCTCAAGATTTGCTCCCTTGCTTAGAGCAAGACACATTCATGCTTAATTTACATCACCCTCCATGTCAAAGGTCAAGGTCTTATACCCCTAAAAGTATGAAATCACCCTTTAGGCTTTTCTCCCCTTTTTCTGGCCAAGGACTTTTGAATGAAAAATTTCCCTAACAATGGTAATACACGGTGAGTGGGGTTGACCTAGTTTTTTTACCTTGACCTAATTAAGGTCATGATACAATTATAGACATTTTACCATTTTTCACCAAAACTCCACTGAGGTTTGTCTGATCAGAAAGAAATTGGCCTTTCTAGATAGCCTAGTGTTTAGTATCAGGATGGAAAGCATGGTTCAATGGTAGTAGCGGGGGGAAGAGGGCAAGGTGGGAGGTGGAAACAAGATTAGAGTTCAGCATAGTTGGCATTCACTCTTGTTGTTTCATACAGTCACGTGAAAAAGTAAGTACACCCCATGTAAAGTTTTGACTTTTTCAACATATTTCAACATACAGCTATTTGATCTTCATTTCAACAATATTGAGAGATAAAGGTGATATAATATAACAAATGTCATGAAACATTTACATTTTGTAGTCCATTGTATAATTTAAATAAACATAAATGCAAATTTCGCATGTGGAAAAAGTAAGTACACCCCTACATTTATCACTACTTCAAATGCCTAAAATTAGAATCAGGTGCACCAGCTCAGGTGCAAATCATTAGAACATCGTTAGAGAGGATCTTGGAGGAACCTGTCTTATTTAAACCTCAAACATTTAGTTTGGTTTGCTCTTTGTTGTTGAAGTGTGCGGCGTCACCATGTCTAGATCAAAATAGCTCTATGAGGCCTTCAGAAAGAAGATTATAGATGCCTACGAGTCTGGGAAGGGATTTAAAAAGACCTCCAAACAATTTGAAATCAATCATTCGACTGTCCGGAAGATCATCTACGAGTGGAGAAGATTCCAAACAACTGCCAACTTGTTCAGGCCAGGCCGCCCCAACAAGTTCAGCCCGAGAGCAGACCACAAGATGCTGAAAGAAGTCTCTAAGAACCCCAGAATGTCATCACGGGACCCACAGGTAGCTCTTGCCACTGTTGATGTCAAAGTGCACGAGTCTACCATTAGAAAGAGGCTGCACAAATTTGATCTACATGGGAGGTGTGCCAAGAGGAAACCTTTGCTGTCCAGAAAGAACATCAGGGCAAGACGAAAGTTTGCCAATGATCACCTCGGCAAAGACCAGCACTTCTGGAACAATGTGCTCTGGACAGATGAGTCAAAGGTAGAGCTATTTGACCACAATACCAGAAGACATGTTTGGCGAAAACCAAAGAAAGCATTTCACCACAAGAACCTGATACCAACTGTAAAGCATGATGGTGGAAATATTATGGTTTGGGGCAGCTTTGCTGCATCAGGGCCTGGGCAGCTCACCATCATAGACTCCACTATGAATTATTCATTGTATACCAGAGGGTGCTTGAGGATAATGTGAGGCCATCTGTCGGAAAGTTGAAGCTCAACCGAAGGTGGACCTTGCAACATGACAATGACCCGAAATATACCAGTAAATCCACCAAGGAATGGCTGAAAAGAAAGAAATGGAGGGTTCTGGAATGGCCAAGTCAAAGCCCGGATATAAATCCCATCGAGATGTTGTGGGGGGATTTGAAATGAACTGTGCATGCAAGAAACCCCTCAAACATCGCACAGCTGAAAGAATTCTGCATGGAGGAGTGGGCAAAAATTCCTCCCAGTCGATGTCAGAGACTGGTAGACAGTTATAATGATAAGAAACGCCTACTTGAGGTTGTTTCTGCCAAAGGGGGCAATACCACCTATTAGAGCCAAGGGTGTACTTACTCTTTCCACATGCGAAATTTTCATTTATGTTTATTTAAATTATACAATGGATTACAAAATGTAAATATTTCATGATATTTGTTATGTTATATCACCTTTATCTATCAATATTGTTGAAATGAAGATCAAATAGCTGTATGTTGAAATATGTTGAAAAAGTCAAAACTTTACATGGGGTGTACTTACTTTTTCACGTGACTGTATGCAGCCTGCGGCTGCTTGGCTTCATCATTTTCTGGAAGTGTGGCTGTGTCACTGACGCAGTGCCCCTGTTACCTTTAAGCTGGTACTCATTTTGCCGACCTCGGAAAGATAACAGGCTGAGTCAACCCACCTGGTGTTATTTCAGCAGAATGACAGGGGCTCGAACCCAAGAACCTAAAATTTTAAGCCTGCCACTTTAACCGTTAAGCCAACACCTGGCTTCTGCGGTCACTCTGATGCTCTTCTACACTTGTGTGCAGCTCGTCTTCGATGGCTACAAAACTATCTCCAGCACGACACACACTGAATGGCTCCACAATGATCACTGACAGGCTTCTGTCCCTTTAAGCTACACTTGTGTTGCTGTATATCACCTTCCCTTCGAAACATAAAGAATTGTCTGAATTGTCTTCCTGTTCAAGAATTGAGTGTTATGGAGCTTTTCATGAAATTTCCAGACTTTGACAATAAGAGACTTGCCAAGCCTGTCTCGAAGTGGTAGCCACATTGATACATTGGTATCACCACTCATATTCTGATACCATGATCTCCTTTAGATCACTCTGAAATGCATCCCTCCATCTCCTTCTGGTCTACCTCATGGGTGTGGTTGAGGCCCCATCATTGCCTGATATTAGTTCAGTAAAATTTGGGCATTTATGGCCAAAGATCTGAAAGAATTCGGGGAGAGATGAAAATTGGTGGATACTTTCCTTGACATCTCCTAAACATAATACTAAAAGTCCCTGGAAATCTTATGTGAGCAATTGCTGTTGGAGGGCCAAATCCAAGATAGCCACCATTCTAACTAAATGTTACATATCTTTGCTTCTAGATTTGATAGAAAGGTGATCTTAGTATCTAAATATAGGTTTTTGGCATCAAGGAATCCATTGAAAGGTAAAAGATATGTACTACTGGCATATTTCACCCAATTGTTAGGAAAATCCAATATGGCTGAGATGAAATGAATGTGTTTTTCTTTTTCAGATGATGGAAATCAGATGATGAACAGGACACCTGTTTGCCTCACAGGGAGAGGCAGTGTCTGTCACGAGGGGGCTATACACCATCATAAAAAGCAGCATAGGAAGACGAGATGGCCTTGCTGAAAAGCTACAAGGACTCTCTTCCTTTTGTGTCAATGTAATGATGTAAAAATTACACGACAGTCTACGATCACTTCTGTTCTTCACCCTTCTTCAAATAAATTGCTCCAATCTCTGAGGTCATCAGTATATCCCCATTCGACTTTAAATGTCACTGCTTTTTCTGTGATGATGAATGTGATGTATCAGTTGACAAAAAGCAACGAGTAATGAAACAAGACGTCCAGCAGGTGTGGACATCATGCAATCCATCAATCTGCAAGGCAGCAGATCCTAGGAATGATTATTTGGGGTGCACAGTCAGAGCCCGCCTGGATTTGTTATTGATTTGGTTACTATGCAACTGTTCAATAGAATAATTTGCCTGGTAAAGTCTGGTCCAGATTTAGCTTTACAATATGAATTGGCTCCACTACGTCTCGCATTGTTTGATGAAGTATCCATGAGAAAGACAAATAAGGCTGTCATGTACAGAGTGATTGAACCAATCGTTGAATGTGAGCATACATATCCTAAAGATAGTGCTTTCGTCATAGATTGAGGATATCTCTTGAGACAGATGATATTGCCTCAACATGGGCTATACAGTGACCTGTACAGACCATACGTGTCTTACATATGATAGCACTTCCATACAAATTTTTACATCATCTCTGATGGATACATTGATGCCCCTAGCACCAATGGTGCTGAGCAAGAACAAAGAACTATGAAATTTCAGTCTGCTGAAATTCAGTTCACTGATGAAATGCCTATCGCCATTCGTCAAGATCGATTTTTTGCCAGCAAAAAGAACAAGGCAAGACTCATTAAGGCTTTGGCAGAACACATGGAACGGGCTGGAATAAGGGTGAGGCAAGCTGTGGCAGATGCATATACATTGATTGTGTGCACTGCAATATAACTGAGGAAGAATGAAATGATGTAGGAATTGATGTAGACCTACTCATTCTGCCGACACAACATTCACCACCAGAGAACAGCCTTTATCTGTTTAAACCTGGGAGTCGGAAGTATCCTGACAGGGTCTACAACATCAAAAGTGTTCAGAACGGTCCAGGTGATAACTGTAACATTCTGTTTTTCTTGCACGCAATGACTGGTTGTGATACGACCTCAGCCCCGTACTGACAAGCTAAGAAGAAGACCTTCACCCAACTTAATAAGGATGCAGGGCTGAAGAAATGTGTGGAGGTCTTCAATGACTCTTCTTCCTTAGGAGAATGTGTCATATCAGCTGGAGAAGAATTATTGTTCGTCTTTTATGGAGCAGCGAAGAGCACATGATCACTCAACAAGCACAGACGCCTCTGTTTCACTAAACCTGTAGCCAAATGCCCAATTCACACAAAACTCCAACTCACAGCGGTTCCTCCAACATTTGCAGGAGCAAAATAACATTCCTTGTGTGTGTATCATAAACTCCAAGAATGGTTATAGTGGGGCAACGTAGCATAACAATTGTGCATTTTGTGAGGAAAGCACCAAATTTGGCACACTAGTAGACTATCATATCATGAAAAGATCTGGATATTGGGCCATCTCAGATTCAGAGTTTGATTTTTGCAAGATTTCGATTCGATTGGGATCGAAGAGAACACCTTCTTCGTCTTCTGTACAGTGAAGTTGCCAGCCCTGAATTATCTGGCTACATCTGGGTGCTTCATTGGGAGTGCAACCATGTCCCTCAGGTGAACAGGGACCCACCTGGCATAGTGTGTGTGGTCTAAGGCATGGAACCATGGGACCAGTTCCGTCAGGGCATCAAGGTACATCGTGAATGAAGCCTGCCGCAGAGAACGCACGTAGACCAGTACCAACATCTATAGTTCCAGCACAGTTGCCCAGTACTGAAAGTTTGGAATGTCTTCTCCTCTCTGGTGACACCAGTCTTCGAACTCAGGCAGGTCTTCTGCATCATCAGCATATGTCATACAGTGGCGTTCATACGCACGGTGTTGCAGGATGTGCAGTGCCGCTGCAGTGATTTGATGAGCTCTTCTTGTGCGGGTGACGTGGGCAGCTCGCAGGAAGGAGTCGGCCGTCCCTGGCGTTGCAATCTCAGCTTGCAAATCTGCAAAATCTGCAAATCTTGCAAAAATCAAATCTCTGAATCTGAGATGGCCCAATATCCAGATCTTTTCATAATATGATAGTCTACTTGTGTGCCAAATTTGGTGCTTTCCTCACAAAATGCACAATTGTTATGCTATATTTAGCTTAGTTGCCGGACTATTAGGACATAACCTACGACCAACTGAGTGGGGTTGGTACTTGGGCAATGGACAGCTACATCCAGTTTCGACACGCCAATCGCCTGCTCCAGATGCACTTTTAAATCTAGTTTCGTGCAACTGTAAGTGTGGTTGTGAGCAAGGTGGTAGTTGCAGAAAGACTGGCATTTACCGTTCGGTGATGTGCGGTCAGTGTCGTTATTGGCTGCAGCAATTCTGGAGCACCACAAGTGTGTGAACAAGACATTGATGTGGATGATCATTGTTGTGCTCCACACAATAAAGAGCATCACCATGTACAATCTCACGATAAAGAGCAACAGCAATCTCTCTCCCCAGTCACAAGACATGAATCAAAATTAATATGGTGACAAATAATGTTGCATTATGTTTATTTCCTTGTTTTCCAAATGTATGTCTGAAATTATTTGAAATACTAGGGCATGCCCGTACTATATATAAGCTAGGACGTGCCCGTACGTGGGTGCCCGTTCCTTGCCAAAAAAAAAAAAAAAAAAAAAATTTGTGTAGGGGTGTGTGTGTGTAAACATCCTAGGGCGTGCCCGTACGTGGGTGCAAAAAATCATGCGTGCAAACAACAACAACAAAAAAAAACTTTGAAACCACGTGGCAGTAACGACCACAGAACCCCCCCCTCTATTTACATGAATGGTTTGGTCCATTCGCAACGACCACAGAACCCCCCCCTCTATTTACATGCAATGGTTTGGTCCATTCGCAACGCCAAAGCGAACGGCGAACGGCTAAATCGCCATAGCTCGGTAAGTACTTGTCCGATTAATTTCAAACCTTGAAAAGGCACATCCTCGGGTCCCCAGCAATATACCTGGCAAGTTTCAAGTATATCGGACCGGTAGTTGTCGAGAAATCGTTGTCGCATACATACACACACACATACACACAGAGATTACTGGAATTATAGATAGATGCCAGTATTGTTTTTCTTTTACCTTTAAATTAATTTCCTGTCCCTAAAAACCTATATTTCGATACCAAGATCACCTTTCTATCATATCTAGAAGCAAAGATATGCCTCATTTAGTTGGAATGGTGGCCATATTGGATATGGCTCTCTAGCGGCAATTGCTCGCATGAGATTTCCAGTGACTATTAGGAGATACTGATGGAGGTCTCCACCAATTTTCATCTCTCCTCCATTTTTTACGGACCAAAAGTTCGAATTTATGTTCTGATGTCATGCGCTGCAACCTTTGTTGCTTGTTTGTGAGGCCTAAGGTTATTCTCATGTGTATGTTGTGGAAATAATTCAGCTTTCTTATTGTCTCCTTCGATGGTATCCAGCACTCAGCTCCATAGTGTATTATGGAGAGCACACAAGGCAGCTCGCTCTTGGCTAGTTCTTGAAGTCTCTCCAGAAAGACTCAAGCAACAAGTTGCCAACAACATCCAACATTATGATACCTCGCCAATTGTCACACTTGTTCAACTCTCCGTTTGTGTGTACAGGAACGATCACAGCATGTTTGTTGTACCTTACCTTCCTTCCATATGGTGTGAACAAGATCTCGTAGAAACTCAATAAATTAATTTTCACAACATCCTGTTTCGACCATCTCTGGCAGGATGCAGAATGCCAGAGGTGCCTCCAGCATGGCCATTCTTGAGTCTGGCTATAGCCGCTTCACTCTGCCGTAGTGAGCAGTTCAGCCATTTGCGAGTGAACAAGTCTCTGAAGGGCTTTCTTGAGTTGTTCAATATTTAATTAATTCTGGATGTTTAGAATTTTAGTGAATGCCTTATCCACCACTGATGTTGCTCATCAGCTGTAGTGCATGGGTAGTGATTCTCGTCATTGACTGTGACTAACACACACAAACACACACACACACACACGCCACACACACACTTTTCCTCATTACTGTAATAAACTAGAAAGCAAATGAAAATGCAAAATCCCGTCCATGTACGCTTTGTATTCAGACTTCTTCTTCTTCTTAAATGTTAAACATGACTAAAAAATAATTTATGATTTAGGCGACCCTGTTCTTTTGACCTGAAAAGTAATAGGCTTCAGTGGTGCAATGTGCAAACCCTGCTCAAATTTCAAGTCATTCGGATGAAAATGGACGATTTTATGTGATGCTGACCTTTGACCTTTTCATCAAATTATTAATTTGGCTTCTCCATATTTTCATAATGAAGTTTTGCTGAAAATTTGATGGAAAAAACTCAAATGGTTAAAAAAAAAGTTCCGATCGGGACAGACACACAGACAGATGTGCAGAAGTGATTGCAACTAGAACAGCACTCAGTAGAGCGCAAACCTCCGCCAGGCTGAACAGTTGACATTTTGTATCCCACTGATAGGCCGGATCTGCATCCGGACCTGAACCCAGATCTAATCAGCTTGTTCTTGTCACGTACACAACTCATCCACCAAGATTCATCCATACCCGTCCATAACTGTTTGATATACTACATATTGTTTTTGGCAGCCATCTCTCAAAAGTGAAGAATCATTTTTAAAAAATTTGAATTCTCGTGTCTGCAACCGGATCTTCACCGAAATATACTAATTACCTCCTTGTCACACACTCAATCTGTCCACCAAGTTTTGTCTGAATCTGTCCATAACTGTTTGAGATACCCTGTTCACAGACAGGCAGACAGCCAAAGAGGGGTAAAAACATAACCTCTGTCAAGGGCTTCGGTGTTGGACGAAATCAATACATAACATTCTCTGTCTGTGGTCATCCGATGCTCATCCAGATTGATGGATGATTTCACAAGTTTCGCCAATTAAGCATCAGGGTTGAATTTATTTGTTTTCTTCCTTTTTTTTTTGTCACGCTCTTTATACACACCTGGAATGTTAAATATCCCACTGTCTCTTATAGAAAGATATGTTATTCTGCTCATCCGCTGAGCATATTGTTACAGATACGACTTTGATGGTATGGTGGGCCGAGCGGGATGGCCGCCGTATCCGTACAAGTTACCCGATTGTGCCCGAATGTTGACTAATCGCGCTACGCTGGCTCAATAGGAAAGAGAAGACACCCGGCTGGGTTACAATCACACAATACGACACCAGGGGTTCAGTTCTCAAGACCTCCGGAGGAGGTTATATTAAGGCGGAAAAGGTTAGATTACAGGGACAAGAGGGAAACATAGGAAGGTGGGCACTTAGACACAACCTTATATTAACCCTAGACAGACCACAGATAAACGGGACAACGCTGACTCACACGGGATTTGATGGCAAGGAAAGCGGCAGTCGATGGCTCAGGTGCACCTGGCTCAGGGACAGAATCACGTACGGTGGTGTCCAGCAGATGCGGGGAGGTCGCTCAGCGCTCGTGGGTCGCGACTTTGGTGGAGATGCCGGGGAGGTCGCTCAGCGCTCGGGAGGGTGGCGTCTTGTCCTTCCAAGCTCGGGGCGCATCTGACGTCACGTCCGGCGCGGGGCCGCGTATATCCGGCGGGGAGTCACGCCCTCGCTCGTTAGCTCCGCCCCATATGGCATCGGCCCATGGCTTCTCATTGGGTGCGGGGGTTACCGGCTCCGCCCTTGACGAGGGGCCGACAGGGAGCCCCCTTCTGGGTAACCCCGTCGAGCACATGTTCAATGGCGGCCAACCGAGCCGGAGTGAGGACGCAAAGCCGCTGTTGTTGTGGTTGTTGTTGGAGCTTGAGATGATGGGAAGAGATGCGGGGAGGTATGGGAAGGTCCTAAACTCCTACTGGTGCCATATCATCACATTCTGGTGCAACGAAGAGTCATAATTAATGGAAACAAGTCCTTAACTGACATAGATTAAGAATAACTAGCAAGATGTCCTATAATTGTCTACGTGTGGTGCGGGGGACCTGGGCACGACATTTAATGGGGGAATGAAGGGGAAGATCGGCTCTAATGGGTGTTGTTTACAGACAATGGGACTAGGGAATGGGGTAAGGGGAGAGTTGGGGAGTATCGGAGAAGATAGGGGAATATTTACAAGCGGATATGGAGGTCAAATTCCATATTCGCAACATTGCACCCTTCTCTACCCTCGGGGCGTCCCGACCCGATAAATTTTTACCTACTTTAGTGTGGCACGCAATGTAGTTCCCTCTACTATTAACTCTACCCTGAGTGCGACAGTTTTACAGATATTCACAAATGAGTAAATATGTCCCCCTGCGACGTTGCACCCTTCTCCTCACAGAAACACACCCACAGGATAACCGAATCCGGAAAGAATTCTCCAACTAAACATACAGCCGGTAGGGAGCATTATTTACAAGACTACGCTGATATCTACACTACGATCCAGGACCTGTCTTTGGAGGAACACATGCAGATGTTATGCATAGAGAGAGCGCGCTTGCCAACATCGATACACCAACCCACGAGTGCTCTGTGGCCGACGGCCTTTAATAACGTGCAGAGCACCCTTTCCGAGCATCAACAGCACCACCCCACCACCAATCGGTGCAGTCACCATTGTTCAATGAAATAAAAATAAATTCGACAACCCCTAACCCTGCAGGTGTCTCTTGCTCTTCTTGTGGTGCACTTGGTGTTAATTATTAGTGGTTCACCTGTATGGCATAGGTGCCCCGTTGACCCATAGGTCCATCCCCGGGTGGTGCTTGGCCGCAAAAGAACTACGGTCCATTGTGGGTGGCCACCAACATTGCGGTCCATATGGTGTATCGATCCAGGCAACAAGCAGCGAAAGTGCAGGCCCACAACTGCGCAGCCAGCACCTCTCTTTCCTCTCTCTCTACCCCAAAGCCAGATCCTCGGAGGTGGGAGACAAAAGAAGCAGACAAGTGAGTAAGGTGGTAAGGGCGCAAAAGTGCACGCAATATAAGGTAATGCACACTGGGGGCACATGGGAACCAGGTGAGACAGGTACGTTCCTATCGTACGCCCCCCCCCCCCACCAGGTAACCTACATGGCCCCTCCCTTACCCCTTACTGTATCCACACAACACAACACTACCCATAAACATCTACTTTACAAATCAACAAACATCCCTACTGTCTTCCCCGTTCCTCCCATATACCAAATTCGTCTTCTCTCCCTCCTAACCAATCAAATTTGCCATTTTCAACTCTCATCAAAATTTGCCATCTCCAACTGCACATCAAAATTTGCCATCACCAATTCATCATCAGTCCCTCCTAAGGAGGGAGAGATGGAATCACCCCAATGTCTCATCCACGTCGTGATGCGTCTCACAAATCCACAACAATTCTCATTTCTGCAACAAAACAAAGAAAACACAGGTGTGGAGTCATCATCATCACCACAGGTAAGTGGCTGCGTATGGTGCGACAGGTTCATCAATCCTAACTATTTCCTAAATGACTTTAACAACTTTACACTACCCGGGGTCTTTCTCCGGCCAAACCATTGGCCCTCTTACACTATGGGTTCTAAAACCAATTCCCATTGGCCAAACTGTGGTGCTCTTCAATTTGGGGTCTCATTCCCCCGATTCATCTCCCGGTGCCCTCGCACAATTTCTGGGCTGCGGCGTGTACCTCTCCCAGTGGGTCTACCCACCTGCACACCTCCACCACTGCAGTTGCCTCCGAGCTTACCTGCTCCTCACCCTAACCTAACTACCTGGGGAAGGCCCTCTGGCTCTCTCCCCACTCCGTGCCCTCTCTGGCACTGGGCTGCCCGATCCACACCCGGGATCCTCAGGCACCCACTCACAACTACCGGCTCCCAGAGCCCACCTGCGGCCTCACCTGGCCGACATCCTCACAGTGGTGGAGTGCCCAACCAACTACACACACTAACAGGCTACACGCCCAGCCATTTCCACAACACTAATGCACCCATTCACAACACCATTCTGCAACCGCACCACAAATGCCAATATCCAACCACAATTTACCTGTACCCTCTACCTAACACTTACACTACCCGCCCCGGGTACTCGTGAAAGGGGTCCACTCTTCCCCCATCCACACCTTCGCACCATGCACACCACTCCGTACCACCTACTCCAACTCTCTCCACACACCTGTACTTGCACACCTGTGCTCTCACACCTGGTGCCACCTGCACCCTTCTCTCCCCAAGCGCATTCGCGCTGATCCACACACTCACTACTCATACACTGCTCCACACACCTGTCCAATTGCACACCTGTGCAATCACACCTGTTCCATCCTCACACACACGGCATCATCTCAGCTAACTACTCCCTTCTGAAACTTGCGCTTCCCAGTCGTCCCTTTAAACTATTGCGCTCCCACGTCATTATCATCCACACTAATCTACCTGCGTCCCCACTACAGGTATCAGTCACTAACTAAACTTAACGTTACCTACTGTCATCTTCGCTAGATCCCTATCAATATCCTAACCCACCCGGGCTAGTTTTCACTGCCATACACCCCATAAACTATTGCTCCTTTGCCCCACCATGGGAAGGGTGGCAGGGATGCCATCCCACCACATCGGGGGTCTCTCACTACCAATTTTGCACATCAAATTTCAACAAATCAAAAATTTGCCAATCACTACCCATCATCTGCCAATCACTACTGCCAATCCCTTGCCAATCATCAAATTTTGTTTTTCTCTAATTTTGGGGCCAAAACACTAACCTCATCACCCAGTCGACTCACTAATACCTCTCGGTGCGCCAATCCCTGTCCAAAGCCCGGCTTCGTAAAGCCAAGCAATGGATGCTGGTTGTTTTGTGCCAGCGGCTGAATGCGTCCGGCACTCGGTGCAGGGACGGGGGCTTACCCGGGCCGAGATCCCACGCATCACCTCGGCGCGGAGCCATCCAATGTCCCGATCTCGACCTGCCGGAATGCCTCAACAAAAAGTGGTCGCCATGACGACCCTTGCTATCGGGCCGCCCGCTCCGCCTAGTGGAGCACGGACGCGGCCGTTCAAAGCGAGGCCCAGCACGCACCGAGGGCCCGATTCGGCTAAAAGTCGACCTAACCTCTAACCCGTTTAATGTCGATGCTTCACCTGCATGCTTACATCCCGCAGCCCGTTCCTTGCTCACACATCCAGCCGTTTCCATGCTCCTCGTGCCGTTCCTTACACACCCAGGCACACCCATTCCACTCACAGCCTTGGTCACACACCTGACCACCGAACACTTTGGCACACATTCGTTGCTCGCACACCTCACCAATACACCGCTTCGCACCCCCTCCTCGGTCACCTCCTCTGTGACAATCACAGGTGTGCCCTCATTCGCACACCCAACCACGTGCCTCACCACCAACTCCAGCGTGCATTCCCACTCACGCTCTACCATTCCAGGTGTACATCCTTCCATCCCAGGTGTACATCCTCGCTCACCTGTCACAACCAGCTCACTCTCCTTGTCACTCCCAATACTCTCACCACCACTCTTGACAACGCACTCACCCTTACTCTTGACAGCGCACTCTTTCCTCGTGCACCTGTCCGTCACACACCTTTCTCGCGCACACTCTCCCGTTACACCCTCTGTAACACTCACCACAGGTGGACACTCTTCCTTACTTCTGACAGCGCACTCTTTCCTCATGCACCTGTCCGTCACACACCTTTCTCGCGCACACTCTCCCGTCACACCCTCTGTAACACTCACCACACCACGCTTCCATGTGCTCCCTCGCACACGCGCTATGACCGACTCACTCTCGCCAGCACACTCACTCCTTGGCACGCACTTTTTCCTCACACACCCCAGAGTCGGACATTCTCGCACACCTCCTTTTTCGCACACCAGACCTGTCGCACACTTCACCAACGGCCTCTCACGAACACCCGGGTCTATCTCGACCCCCAAGCCTCTTAAATCACCTGGCGCATCATACGCACGACCATATTGGTCACCACTTACACCGGGTCCTCTTCCTCTTCGCTTCTCCTCCATCACCTGCGAATCCCTCATCCGGTTAATGAGCACATCATCACGATCCAAACACAGACTTTGGACCAATTCTTTTATCTCCTCTTTTATCTCTTTCTTATCCCCTCTCCGTCGCTTCTTAATTTCGCTCACCCCTTCTTCCACTTCTTCTAATTTGTGCCTCACCTCTTTTATTCCCCGGTACGTCTCCTCAAGCTCGTCCTCCAAGGCTACCTTGACCGTTTCCATGTGCGTCCTCACCTGCCGGTCCTTCGTCTCCATTACCTCTATCACCTCGTCCAACCTCGTTGTCAGTCCCTCACGTACCATCTGACATTCCCTCTTTGTCGCTATCAAGTCGTTTTTTATGTCGTTTTGTGTCGCTTTTAAACCTCCTAATACCGCAGTGTTCCTTTGAACCTGCTCCACTAACTCCGTCTGTCCCACCGTCAGCTGCTCCACCTCCTGCGTCAGGTCCTCTATGCCCCCTTGTAACTTTACAGTCCCCTTTCTCACCTCCTTTTCCATGTGCTCCTCACAGTGCCTCACCTCCTCGCGCACTCCTCCGACCTCCTCACTCACTCCTCTTCTGATCTCTTCTCCCATCACTTGCATCTCCTGCCCAGATGCCACCCTCATCTGCTCCATTTCCTCCCTGTGAGCATCCAGTTTGGTTTCTACCCCCATTCTGACCCCCTCTATCTGCTGCTCCATTTGTTTAACTTCCCTTTCCGCTTGGTCCCTCATGTCCCTCAATTTGCCTTCCATACTGTTTTCTAACCCCTCTAACCCATTTTTCACTCCCCCTATCTGATTCTCTTGAGCGGCCATTCTGTTTTCTACCCCCGTTAACCCATTCTTTACTTCTTTTATCCCGTTGTCTAACTCCTCAAAATTATTGTCTAACTTCTCAATTTTCTTGTCTAACTCCTCAAAATTATTGTCTAACTTCTCAATTTTCTTGTCTAACTCCTCAAAATTATTGTCTAACTTCTCAATTTTCTTGTCTAACTCCTCAAAATTATTGTCTAACTTCTCACTGGTACCCCTCGCTTCGTCCCTCATTACCCCCATTTGGTTTCCCATTACCCCCATTTGGCCCTCCATTCGCCCACTATCAACCCTCATTTGCTCACTCTGAGCATCCATCCGGTTCCCCAATTGGTTACTCTGCAGTTTGAGGGACGCCTGCATTTGCGCCATAAATTGCTCCATGAGGACCTGCATCTGGGCCATCCCTCCCACTTGTGCAGCGGGTGCGGCCGCCGTAGCTATGTGCGAGGCGCAATTTCGCGCGTCTGCTACCCCCGCTGTTTCGCTCTCCTCATGTCCCTCATGTCCCTCAATTTGGTCCTGGACCGACCCTGCTTCACTCTCCCCTACCGGACCCCAGCCGTCTTGATCCGCCATAGCGCGACTTTCAAAATTCGGTTTTTATTTTTTATTTTCGTAAAACAAATTGAAATTTCGCCGTTATAATTTCGCGCGGGAAACGCGCTCCGAATCGATTTTCCCTCCCAAAATTTGGGCCTAACTAATTTAGTCCCGGGTTCGAATTCCACTCCTCGACACCAATTGTTACAGATACGACTTTGATGGTATGGTGGGCCGAGCGGGATGGCCGCCGTATCCGTACAAGTTACCCGATTGTGCCCGAATGTTGACTAATCGCGCTACGCTGGCTCAATAGGAAAGAGAAGACACCCGGCTGGGTTACAATCACACAATACGACACCAGGGGTTCAGTTCTCAAGACCTCCGGAGGAGGTTATATTAAGGCGGAAAAGGTTAGATTACAGGGACAAGAGGGAAACATAGGAAGGTGGGCACTTAGACACAACCTTATATTAACCCTAGACAGACCACAGATAAACGGGACAACGCTGACTCACACGGGATTTGATGGCAAGGAAAGCGGCAGTCGATGGCTCAGGTGCACCTGGCTCAGGGACAGAATCACGTACGGTGGTGTCCAGCAGATGCGGGGAGGTCGCTCAGCGCTCGTGGGTCGCGACTTTGGTGGAGATGCCGGGGAGGTCGCTCAGCGCTCGGGAGGGTGGCGTCTTGTCCTTCCAAGCTCGGGGCGCATCTGACGTCACGTCCGGCGCGGGGCCGCGTATATCCGGCGGGGAGTCACGCCCTCGCTCGTTAGCTCCGCCCCATATGGCATCGGCCCATGGCTTCTCATTGGGTGCGGGGGTTACCGGCTCCGCCCTTGACGAGGGGCCGACAGGGAGCCCCCTTCTGGGTAACCCCGTCGAGCACATGTTCAATGGCGGCCAACCGAGCCGGAGTGAGGACGCAAAGCCGCTGTTGTTGTGGTTGTTGTTGGAGCTTGAGATGATGGGAAGAGATGCGGGGAGGTATGGGAAGGTCCTAAACTCCTACTGGTGCCATATCATCACATTCTGGTGCAACGAAGAGTCATAATTAATGGAAACAAGTCCTTAACTGACATAGATTAAGAATAACTAGCAAGATGTCCTATAATTGTCTACGTGTGGTGCGGGGGACCTGGGCACGACATTTAATGGGGGAATGAAGGGGAAGATCGGCTCTAATGGGTGTTGTTTACAGACAATGGGACTAGGGAATGGGGTAAGGGGAGAGTTGGGGAGTATCGGAGAAGATAGGGGAATATTTACAAGCGGATATGGAGGTCAAATTCCATATTCGCAACAGCTGAGCATATTTAAAATTCTCCATATTGGCTTTTTTATCGGTTTGTCGGCCGGGTGGAAAATTCACACTTATGGGTAATCGAAGAAGCTCCTTCAGCTGCACCAGTTACCGCATTCATGGATGCAAAGGTTTCCTGACCCCAAACAGCAATGTGTACTGCATTATAGACACCTTGTTTTTATTGTTATGTACGGCATGCTTAACACTGATTTTATGCATTGTTCCTATGGGGTATGCAGAAATCATGATTACGATGTGACATATTGTATTGAACATATAACGGTGAATATCCTAAGCTCCATGGCATCATTCATCCGTCACTTTCAGTGAGATGTGAATGCTGATGAATCAGCTGTTTACTCTTTTGTATGCAAGCGATTATTGAAATCTGTTGTTATTACCTTCGCCACCAAAGGTGGATGGAGGTTATGTTTTCACCCCTGTCTGTCTGTTTGATTGTGAACAAGATATCTCAAAATGTTGTGGACGGATTTGGACGAAATTTGGCAGAGAGGTAGTGTAAGTGATAAGGACGAAATTATTCGATTTTGGTGAAGATCCGGATTCGGATCCGGCTACTTGAATTTTTTAAGTGATTCTTCAGAATTGGGAGATAGGATCTATGCCCGAAAACGATACAACGCAGAAAAAAAGTACCACCTTTAGAGGCCATTTTTCCCTGCAGAGCGGGGGTTGGCCTTTTTTTGGGCACCATGGTCCCATTTTTGAAGCAATGTTTTCTGGCCGGATGCCCTTCCTGCCACCAGCCCTGTTAGTCACCTCTTGGGACACACAGGGAATTACCAGTGAACTGGTACTCAATTTGCCGACCTCGGAAGGATGACAGGCTGTCAACCCCCCTGGCGTTAATTCAGTGATCAACCAGGATTCAGAACCCATGATCCTAGGATCCCAATCCGGCACCCTAACCACTAAGCCAACACAAGACTAAAAAAATACAACGCAGGATATCTCAAAAAGTTGTGGACGGATTTGGACGAAATTTGGTGGGCCGGTTGTGTGTGTGACACGGAACAATCGATTCGATTTTGGTGAATATCTGAATATGGATTGGGATATGAGAATTATTTAATTTATCAAGTGATTCTTCACCATTGAGAGATAGGGCCAAAAACGATACATAGCAGAATATCTCAAATCTAGTTGGAAACTTGTTGCTTGAGTCTTTCTGGAGAGACTTCAAGAACTAGTCAAGAGAGAGCTGCCTTGTGTGCTCTCCATAATCCCCTATGGAGCTGAGTGCAGAATACCATCGAAGGCGACAATAAGAAAGCTGATTTTGATTAAATGTGATTCTGTATTGTGATTTTCTGGTCTACTCTGGGATACAAAACGTAAACTGTTCACTTGGTGGAGGTATGCTCTCTACTGAGTGCCGTTATAGTTGCTGTTGTTATTTAGTGGTAAAAGCAATTGCATCAAAATAATGGCTCCATACAACTTTTCTAAATTCTTCTGCCCTGTAGGTTATTGAATACGAGCCTCCTTCCACCTTACTACCGTACGCAAGCCGAGGCAGAGAGTCCGTTCATCTGCTCCCTGCCGCAGGACAATGGCATGCAGCGCTGCGGAGATGTTCCACCATCTCAACACGCAGGTTTGCGATGTCAGGCACAACCCTCGGGGGCCGCGCCTTTCCAGCCTCTTGCCCGCACCATGCCATTCATCACCGCACGACTGAATGGTACTTTTGAGAACAGTTCGTGCATGGACTGGAATCAACTGTACAGGGTGTGCCAGGCGAGCTCTGTGAACCCACACAATAACGCCATCAACTTTGATAATATCGGATACGCTTGGATCGCCATCTTTCAGGTACCACACAGATTGGCACGCACTCCTTTTATTGCCTCCCACACATCTGTAAGGAATCTTCTTACACCAGAAGTAGCTCGATAGAGTTTTGTTTTTTACAAGTATTGATCAAAATTTGAAAGGATCATAGGTTGCTCCACAAGGGGTTTTAATGATATAGAGGACACAAAAACATGGCTCGACAGAATATCTGAGAATGAGTGGTAGCTCCTTGCTTCTCTGGATTGCTATTTGCTTCGCAGAAATATTACCTACAGAAGAAGTACTACCATTGGACCTTCTCAACCAAATAACAACATGACTGCCTTATAGGTACAATATTAAAGGTGTACTCTGCAATAATGATGAATGGTTTCCTGCATTTTTGCCTCCATCATAATCATTTGCCTCCTCTTTTTGACAACTGTGAAATGCCCTTTTGCCTAAAGAAATGCTTCAAAGACTGAGAGCAGTGGGTTCATGGAATTATAGAGAATCAAAGGGGAACAGAAAAACAAAGGCATCACACAGGAGCTGATCCTTGATGGAAACCAAAAAAGCGGAATGAATTGAAGAGGGTCAGCGATTGTCGAATGGAGCAGGAGTATGTAACAGGGGAAAGTACGAGATGGCACAATGGGCAGAATTGTTAAAGTATTGGATGGCGGGCCACGAGTTACCAAGCAGGGAGTCAGTTTCACTTTTGAGATAAAAAATTTGAGATAAAAGAAGGATTAAAGAATGGAGGTGAGCATTCACCTTCAAATTGGGAAGCGTGACCAAGTGTCGGATTCTAAGACAACGTCTTAACGTGTTTCGTTATCAATGTTGATTTTTTTTTTTTTTTTTTTTTTTTTTACAACTTCTGCAACTGTCCAAGCTGTTAACTAAGGAAAATATTCTGTTGCCTTCTCTTTTCTACTTGCTTCACATAAATATTAACTACAGGAGAATTACTCCTATTAGACCTTCTCAACCAAATAACAGTATGACTGCCTTGTAGGTCAAATTCCAAATTCCTTGTATTGTTAGCAGGCAGAATTTACCTCTTTGCCCCCTCAGCACTATTTCCTGCTCCTTGTTTTCCATCCCGTGTATTTTTGGCTGGGACTCCATCATTAATCTATTCCACTGATTGCATCATTACTGATATGCCGCTGTGCCACTCATACTGCGCCCCTGTCGATTAGGAAGGAAATTTAGTTGTGGCACTGGTGCACAATTATGTCCCCTTTTCGAAAGACAATGTGGGGACTTTGACATCCACCTGCAAATGGGACATTGAGCTCAGCAGCCTCTGTGGGACGACATGCGTATTGATGCAGCATCAGGATGACAGTTGTCTGACCAGGAATTGAACACAGAATAGCTCAGAGATGAGCATGCTCCTTCCAGAAATCTGGTTGTGAAGTTCATCTAACAGCTACCAGTGTGCAGCCATTTCAGAAACTGATGTGCACAGGGAAAAGGGTCAGTGTATGGAGGCAAGGACTGTTCCTCGAGGTTTCAACAGCAATTCCATTCAAGGTGATGTACACTGCTGTGGCAGCGCTATGAAAGCCATTTTCCTTATTTCGTCCCTCATTCCATAATGCATAATCAAAACCTTTTTAATTGTTGTCAAGAAATTATGGAGCCATGAGCTAGCAAGACTGCTGCAAATTGCCTTTTGAGGAATCTGATTTTGTAGCTTTCCTGGTTTGCCGTTTTGCATCCTGCACTTGTCCGATTCCAATTGATAGCTCGACAAGCCAGGTGAACGGTCAGTGTTGTGCCATCCTGGGAGTAAAAGCATCGTATCCAATAACACTGTCAGAGGAGGAGAGATTTACACCTGTTGTCTGCCGTGTTTTATGCATTCTCACATCGTCTCATTCGCTGCCACTGTGAATCTGTCCAGTGGAATGGCTGCACAGATTCCTTGAAATATGTCATCCCGAGAATTCTACTGTCCACTAACTGAGAGTATGTTATCCCAGTAATCAGTTAATTATTTCGTGTACCAACTGAGAGTACAACATCACAGGAACTAACTGGAGTACGTTATCCCAGTAATTATATTCTCCACCCATTCTGAGAATGTCTTTCAAGGAATTTTACTTTCCACCAATTAAGAGTACATCATCTTAGGAATTCCACTGTCCACCAACTGAAATTGTAACTGTTTACAAACTGAAAGTATGTTATCCCATTAATTCTCATCTCCGCCAACTGAGAATATATTCCGAGGAATTGTACTGTTCGCCAACTGATAGTATGTCATCCCAGGAATTCTGTGAAGCAACTCAGAGTATGTCATCTGTAGATTGCTGCTCTCCACCCCCGAGAGTGCATCATTCCTGGAATTATAGCATCTGCCAATTGAAAGTTTGTTATCCCAGTGAATCTATTCTCCGCCGACAGAGAATTCTTCATCACAGGAATTCTGCTGTCTACAAACTGAGAGTACATCATCTCTGGGATTATATTCTAGAAACTGGCAGTTCATCATTCCAGACTTGGATTGTCCACCAACTAAATGTAAAAAGCTTTTTGGGGGAAACAACTCACTGCCATGGAACATATTACACCAAATCGTTCACACAACATAAACAGTGGTTTTAAAGCTGCTGAAAGGAAAAGAGTGATCGAGAGAAGATAAAACTGGGCGATGGATGATTAGTTGAACTGACCACAAGAGACATAATAGCAAACGATTCTGTCGCAAGGAACACACAATGCACCTGATAACAACTCCACTAGCAGCATTACCTGTGCAGTGTTGCAGTGAACATCATGACCCCTTTCCCGCTGCAGGTGATAACTCTCGAAGGATGGGTGGACATAATGTATTTTGTCATGGATGCACACTCTTTCTACAACTTCATCTACTTCATTCTGCTGATAATAGTAAGTTTTTCACGGATGTCGATGTTGTAACCTTGACGTCCTTGTTTTTGAGCTATTGCTATCGTAAAGGTGGAGAGTTTTGTGATTGAGAACTCACATTAAATTGAGATGTTTGCTTTTGAAACATCTGAATTTAGTGTGAGTTCTGAATTATAGAACTTCATCCTAAGATCTAATGTGTTCATACAATTGACCAATTATGACATTGAAATATTCAAATTCAATCAATCAATCAATCAATACTGTATATCTATATGATATTTATTTCCTTCAACAAAAGCAACACAATGTACAAAAAGACATTTAAATGGCCTAAGGAGGCCGAGTCCCAAACAACATAGCTTGAAGACGTTACACATTCAGGTCATATTCAAAATAACTATTAAACAACATATAATTCAATAATAATAATAAATATTAAATAATAAATGGAGGTTTAATTTCCATACTCTGTGCAAGGGTAAGTAAAAAAAACATTAATAATAATAATAATAATTCACATTTGTATAATAGTGAGTAGAGGGGCATTTCTAGGAAGCTAAAGTTTGTTGAATGCCTTAAACAGCAAATAATCAACTACCAGACAGGAAGTATAAACAAATGACTAGCATGATTAAAAGTGAACACAAGAATGAACAAAATACTAAGATACAATAATTATTTAGACATCATCAGGAGTATATTTTGCACTATAGACATACATGTTGGGAAATGAGAAATTTCTTGAAAGAAGATTTTAATTTGTTCACGGAATGCTGGGTTTTCACTGCTCCATCAACAGTGTGCCAGAGACGAGGCTCATAAAATATCATTGTATTCATGGAGTATGACGTCCGAGTGTAAGGTAAAAACAAATTGTTGCAAGATCTGGTATGGTAACTGGTATGTGTCACGTACTGTATTGAGGTGAAGTAAGAATAAAAAGTGCAGGGAAACACTTAATACTCCCTTCTTCTTCTTCCTCCTCTTCTTCTTCTTCTTCTTCCATTAATAAAGTACAAAGACCTTCACAGTTGGTCTACTATCACACTGGATTTGGATTTGAACTCCTATAAACTGCCTTCAGAATGTATTCAAACCTCTTGACATTTTTCACATTTTGTTGTGTTACAGCCTGAATTTTAAATTGATTTAATGATTTAATGAGTTTTTTTTTCACTAATCTTCACTAATCTTCACATACCCCATCATGTCAAAGTGGAATTTATATTTAGAGATTTTTTTTTTACAAAATAATTGAAAAAGAAAAGCTGAAATGTGTTGAGTCAATAACTATTCAACCCTCTGATATGACACTCCAAATTGAGTTCAGGTGCATCCAGTTTCCTTTGATCATCCTTGTAATTTCTCCACAACTTGCTTGGAGTCCAGCTGTGGCCAATTCAATTAAATCGACATGATTTAGAAAGAAACACACCTTTCTATATAAGGCACCACAATTGACAGTGCATGTCAGAACAGAAACTCTACCATGAAGTCGAAGAAACTGTCGGTAGAATTCCGAGATAGAATTGTGAGGAGGTATAGATCTGAGGAAGGGTATAAAACAATTGCTAGAGTGTTGAAAGTTCCCAAGAGCACATGTGAGCTCCAT
The DNA here is from genome assembly GCF_964187855.1 of Myxine glutinosa. NCBI lineage: Eukaryota > Metazoa > Chordata > Myxini > Myxiniformes > Myxinidae > Myxine > Myxine glutinosa. The sequence goes on from NC_136270.1 coordinate 108,821,542, forward strand.
CATTAGGAAATGAAAATAATATGGACTACGGCAGACTATTCCTAGAGCTGGCCATCAGACCAAACTGTGCAGCCAGGCAAGAAGGATCTTGGTCAGGGAGATGACCAAGAACCCAATAACCATTCTAACAGAGCTACAGAGTTCCTTGGATGAGATGGGAGAACCTGCCGGAAGGTCTCTGCAGCACTTCACAAATCTCGTCTTTATGGGAGAGTAGCCAAACCAAAACCACCCCTGAGAAAAAGGTGCATGACAACATGCCTGGAGTTTGAAAAAAGGCACGTGAAAGCCTCTGGGAGCATGAGGCAAAATATTATGTGGACTGATGAGACAAAAATTGATCTCTTTGGCCTGAATGCAAAGTGCTACGTCTGGCGGAAACCGAGCACAGCTCATCACCCATCTAACACCATCCCTACCGTGAAGCATGGTGGTGGCAGCATCATGCTATGGGGATGCTTTTCAGCGGCAGGGACTGGGAAACTTGTAAAGATGGATGGAACAATGAAAGGAGCCAAATACAGGCAAATCCTTGAAGAGAACCTGCTTAGACTGCGGCGAAGATTTACATTCCAACAGGACAATGACCCCAAGCATACAACCAATGCAGCACTGGAATGGCTTCAGAACAACAACGTGAAAGTCCTTGAGTGGCCCAGCCAAAGCCCAGACTTGAATCCCATTGAGAATCCAAGGAAATACTTGAATATTGCTGTTCATCGATGCTCCCCATCCAACGTGACAGAAATTGAGCAAATCTACAAGGAAGAATGTGAGAAAGTTCCCAAATCCAGATGTGCAAAGCTGATACAGACATACAGAAGAAGACTCGAAGCTGTGAGCTCTGCCAAAGGCGCTTCTACGAATTATTGAATCAAGCGGTTGAATACAGATGTAAATTAGATATTTCTGTATTTAATTTTTTAGTTACTTTGTAAAAGTCTCCAAAAAAATCCACTTTGACATTATAATGTATTTATTTTGTGTAGATAGGTGACAAAAAAATCTCAATTTAGTCAATTTTAAATTCAGGTTGTAACACAAAAAAATGTGAAAAAGCCAAGGGGTGTGAATACTTTCTGAAGGCATTGTACGTCCTATTGGGATCGCAATCCTTTATCCATGCTAATCGGCCTCCACCAGGCTCATGTAATCCTTGTCTCATCAAACATTACTTTCCAAGTACTGAGAGCACAAAACTTGACCAAAGAGCATTCTATAAACCCAGAGGCAGCAATATGAATGTAATCAATGTGCTTTTGTTTCCCTGTAAATAATCAGAAATAAACTCGTGGGATTGGCTTTTCAAATGCCCTCACTCTTATCCCACAGCTTGTTCTTTCCCACTCAGACCTCTGTCTATTATATATAGTATCTGTTCACTGGTAAAGCCTGAGGCAAGACAACCACTGCCCTGGCATTTTAGTGTCAACCCCATTTAAATTAACCCCGTATAGCCCCAGGCAGGCCCAAGTAAATGTGTTTTCAGTTTATAACTTGCCAGGTAATAATGACAGCAATAATGGATGAGAACAATGGAATGTTGATGGAGATACGCTAACCATCATAGGAAGCAAGAAGGAGTTGATATTTTGGGCAGGTGTTAACCCATCATCAGAGCAAGAGAGGGGCAGAGAGAGAGAGAGACAGAGACAGAGACACAGAGAGACAGTTGAGAGTTGAGAGTTGAGACATGGTGTGAATGAATCAAAGGTGTGTGTGCGCATCAGAACAGGGTCAGTGGTCATCGAGCCACAAGAGAATGAGAATGACTGATTTTGATCAATTTATCAATCAGTTATTGTCACTAAACTAACTAAACTAAACTAAACCACTAAAGGTGGTTTTTTATCAATCAGTTATTGTCAATTTTCAGTTGGCTGGTGGCATAAATTGGCAGCCTGGTGTTGGCTTAGCGGTTAGGGTGCCGGCTTGGGATCTTAGGATCCTTGGTTCGAATCCCGGTCGATCGCTGAATTAACACCAGGGGGGTTGACTCAGCCTGTCATCCTTCTGAGGTCGGCAAATTTGAGTACCAGTTCACTGGTAATTCCCTGTGTGTTGCAAGAGGTGACTAACAGGGTTGGTGGCAGGAAGGGGATCCGGCCATAAAACATCGCTTCAAAAAGGGGACCACGGTGCCCAAAAAAGGCCAACCCCTGCTCTGCGGGGAAAAATGGCCTCTAAAGGTGGTTCTTTTTTCTTCTTTCTATCAATCAGTTATTGTGCACGTCTCCCTCTCAATTCTGTCTACATGTGCTGCACTGCAAATCGCCTGGTGCCGAAGGTGCTCGAGGATGTGTTATTTATTTATTTTGCATGGAGGTGGTTGTACTTTGAATGGATCTCTACTTATTTATATTTTACCCCATACACGCGAATCACAAAGCGGGGTTAAGCGATTGGTTCACTTATCTCTGTCTACAAACGTCAGTTTATGATCGAGGAACAACCTATTTAAATTGAATGTTATATTTTGAACATGAATCACAAAACAAACCTGTAGTTCAGGAGGTCTTTGTCTCTGGATTTGTCCCACTCGCACATGTGCAGCCCTTTTTATCGTTTATATAATCCTCATTGTTATTTTTCCTTTTTCTGCAGATTGGCTCATTCTTTATGATCAACCTCTGTCTAGTGGTCATCGCCACACAGTTCTCAGAAACAAAGCAGCGAGAATACCAACTAATGGAGGAACAACGTGCACGGCAAAATTCAGACAGCACACTCGCTAGCTATTCTGAGCCAGGAAGTTGCTATGAGGAAATCATGCGGTACCTGGGACACATCGTCCGCAAGGCACGGCGACGGACAGGACGCGTGATTGAAGAGTGGCACAGCCACCTCAAAGAGAGAGTGAAGCACAGTGCTGGCAAAGAGTCTGCTTCAGGACCATCCATTGTGAATACAAGTCAAGAACAGAAGAAGAAAAAGAGCAAGGGAAAGAAAGCTCAGAGGAGAAAAGGTCAAGAACAGCAGCAGAGTGGTTGTGGGTCACGCGCTTCAATACATCACCTTGTACATTACCATCACCACCACCACCACCACCATCATTACCACATCAATGGTGGAAGGCAGCGAGTTGCTCTTCGTGGCCCCACTGCACCATGTCCTCATAGGTCTGGTCATTGCTGTGCAACACCTACTCAGCCTGCGCACTGTGGACCAAACCCACATTCTGTACACAGCGTTTACCACGCGGACTGTCACCTGGAAGGCACCCGATTGGCTGAGGGTGGATTGCTGGGAAGCTTTCGGGGTGTTGCAGAGTTAATGACCTACCCCACAATCGTTGCGGCCCCACCGTCTTCTCAAACAAGTAGTCGTGGACATCGGTCTCGCTCGTCGGGCCGAGATCGAGATGCAAGGCGGGGACGCAGGGAGTCTGCTCCTAGCGTCAGTTTCCCGCCATCATTACACAAGCCAGCAATATTTTTGAGCCACTGCGGTAAGCTGTTCCCTTTTCTATGAACCACCTCCATGATTTGTTTCTCCACAATATATACTTTATTGTTTGTTGAGGCTCCCAGAAGTGCTGAATGACAGACCCTAGTCTTTATGGTAACAAATCAAGGCGTGGTACTCTGGTGGGCAGAGGGCCGAGAATAGCAGTAAGACAATGGGCATACAAACAAAAGCATTATATACAATGGAAAAAGAAGACAATGGGAGCGAGATCACTGAGAGTACAGAAACTTTATTTTATTTTTGCACATTAACCATCCAAAATATTGTTGCAGATTCGGGGGTCGGCGCTACCCTTATCAAGGGTGGGGGGGATTAATCCCCTTGTCTTTTAAGCTGGCCGTCCCCCAATCCTGGAAGCTATGACGTCACTTCCAGTCGGTGGTAAGTAGGGTTGTAAGCCCAATGAGTCTTAGTACCTAAGTACTACCACCGGCCATAAAGCGAGGAGATAACTCCCACCCGAGCCGCAGCGTTAATGGATACGCCGAGCGAAGCGAGCCGCGACTCGGGCCGTTAACAAATACTAAACCCGATTCTAAGCGGTTCCGAAATCGTGCCACAGGTACTCAATTGAAAGAAAAGACTAAAGCGATCGGATAAGAGGAAACCAGAGTAAGGGAGAACAAATATGGGTTTATTAATTATGTACAAAAAACCTAAAGAAGAGAAAACGAAAGGAATATACAAGAAGAAGAAGAGCAAAAGGACACAGGGCAATCTTATCTATACAGTCTTACTTACAACCCCGGACAACAGACACACTTACACGGGATGGTAGTGGTAGGGGAGGAAGGTCCCGGCAGATGGGTCCAGGCAGGTCGACTCCGTCCAGGCTCTGGGTCCACGGGCGAAGAACGGCAGGCAGCTTCGCTTGCCGTTGGCGCGTGACCGGACCTTACATATGTGAGGGACTGGACTGCTGCGTACGTATAGCGTGCCAAACGCTCTCTCTCCCGATAAATCAAGGTCCGTATCAAACAGGCAGTTCGTAACAACAAGCTCTCTCGGCGCCGTTCTTCAATAAACAGTTCGTTCAATGCAATCCCCCGGCGCAGTTCATTACCATCGATGGTTCCCTGCGCAGTCCTCAAAGCAGTCCTCCTGCTTGCGCTTATATAACGCGCTTTTAGATTAATCCGCGCACTTTGAGGCCACGCCCGCCAGCGAGCTCACCTCTGCCCTGGTTGGTTAGCGAGGGCTCACCGGCTACGCCCTTGACGGCTCGTTGACAGGGCCACGCCTCGTTCTTGGCGCCCTTCTTCTCCAAGCTTGACCGCGTGCATAATGGCGTTTGGAGCGAACGCTGAGGCGGCTGCGGCTGGCAGAGGCGCGTAATACAATTTGGAGAGAGAGACTGGAAAAATGGATGGAATGGGGCCTATCTTATTTAGTTAATGCAACGCAGATTCAACTATTGGGAACACAGCCTTATCTGAAGCACATACTAAGGAAATAACTGACAGTCCTATGGTGTCCTACGTGTTGCTGTGGCCTAACTAGGGATGCGACCTTTGACCTTTTAACTGATGGAAATTATTTACTAGTATTATTTACAAAGTGAGGGGTTCTAAAACCGCAACACTATGAAAGATATCGAAATTACGTTTGTATTCAATGCGGATGCTTTTTCGTATAAAAATGTTATTTAGAAGTCTTAAATGGCTGTTCAAAGTAAGTTTAACTGAAACCGGATAAATCATGATGTTATTGACATGTTTTCATTACCCTTTTAACCCTTTATATCAGTGGATAAAGATTGAATCTACAGGGAAATTTCCTGAGTACCTCATTAGTCATTCTTTGGCATATCTCAGGCAATAGTGGGCATACTCAAACCTGGAAGGCAAACACGATGTTTGTGTTGCTGATCATTGTTGTTTAAAACAGACTCTGGTGGTTAACCCCTGGAAGTTTAATGTAAACCACATAACTCGAGGTTGGGGATGAACAATCCACGTGAGGTGTCTGCGGGTAATAAGGCCCACTTGGGGCTACTCCCATGTGTACACCTCTTAAAAACAAGCACTCACCGCTCAGTGGCTAAATTCAGAATTCCAATTTTTCTTTTTTTCAATCCAAATAAATCTGTGCACACCTTTATATAAAAGCTCTTGAAAATGGTAACACTTAATTTTATTAGGAGCTTGTATGAAGTTCTTAATAAATTGTAATTCCTGTGTGAAATCCATCATTGTGCCACGGGAGACCAATGATGATATTAATTGGGTGGGTATGGGTAATGTCGAGGTTTAATTTTAAATCATTATTAGGTCAACATAATTGTTGTCAAAATAATCCATTATCCTCTCCGTGGTTTTACAGTGAAGAGTTTTAATACTCGGGAGAAATAAGGCTTTCGATACAAAACATCAAGTACATAGCTCAAGTACAGAAATTGACAAAATACTCATATGACAAACCCAATGACAACCAGCCTATCTCTCCCCATACCTTGTGACAGTGCCTATTATATAGTGTTTTCAGCTGTTAACCAAGAAGGGTGGTGGGGTGAACTTGAAAGTACAGAGGAGTTAGTTAGGTGGAGATGGGGACGGGAGACCTTGAGGAGATATCTCAATAGTAGCGTCACGAAGTTGGGGCCTTTGGAGAAACCTAGCCAATGAGAAGACCCCAGTCGGTTACCGAGACAACAAAATTCCCCAAGGGGCGAGTTTCCCAGAAATTAACCGTAAACATGCAGTCCACCCATCAGAGGCCTCCAGTAAACTGCTTGACATGAAAGTCCAACCTTGAGATAACAGACTGATTGTCACCTGACGTGAGACAGAGCATCTGACTGCAGTGTGTAGAATTAAAACCTATTTCATTAGGTGGCATATGCTATTATACCTGATATGTTATTAGTCCCCTACCGGTGTACACCAGAGGGGACTATAGGTTTGCACTCCATCTGTCAGTCTGTAGGTCTGTCAGTCCGTCAGTCCGTCATGCAAAGAACAGCTTTCCGGACTTTTTTTCTAAACTCTTAATGCTAGTGATTTCAAACTTGGTACATGGTTTCCTCATGATAAGTTACAGATCAAGGTCGAACTTCACGACGTTTCGATCATTTTTGACAAAGTTATGGCACTTTGAACTTTGGTAATTTCCCCAACAGTTTTCCGGACTATAATTTGGAGTGTGGTAAGTCAAAGCTGTTAATATTCCTTGTTTTAACTCCAATTTACATTCTGTTTCCACTTCTAGTGAGCAGTAGGGGTCTGTTCAACCATTCATGAACTTTATTTGGTGCAAATCGGATAATTGTAGCCGAGTTACCTCAGACCATGAGTTGGTAATTATATAATTCACACAGTGCAATATGTGCAGGCTACTCCACGGAGCGACCTTGCGGGCTTATTTTAACTCCAATTTACATTCTTTTTCCCCTTTTAGTGAGAAGTAGGGGTCTGTGCAACCATTCATGAACTTTATTTGGTGCAAATCAGATAATTTTTAGCCGAGTTACCTCAGACCGTGAGTTGGTAATTATATAATTCACACAGTTTTCCGGACGACAGACTGCCGGTAGGGGACATGTATTGCAGCGCAATACTCAGAATGCTTGTTCTTAATAGCTAATCTGTTCAAATTACATAATACATATTTTAATCGATCAGATTAACAGTATGGCAAGGCTCCTGTGTAGATGAACTTAACACCAGGTAGCTTTAATGTGTATTCATCTATACACATTTCTATACACATCTATACACATATTATACACTATTCTGTGTAAGCCTGGTGTTGGCTTAGCGGTTAGGGTGCCGGCTTGGGATCCTAGGATCCTGGGTTCGAATCCCGGTCGATCGCTAAAATAACACCAGGGGGGTTGACTCAGCCTGTCATCCTTCCGAGGTCAGCAAATTGAGTACCAGCTTGCTGGGATGAATGATCCCGGTGTGTACCCCGGTTTAGAATAGGTACACCGTATCCCTGCGCATCGTAAGAGGCGACCAAGGGTTGGCGTCAGGAAGGGCATCCGGCCATAAAAACATTGCCTCAAACAGGGAACCATGATTGTCATGGGGCCCGCAAGGCTAACCCCCGCTCCAGCGGGGAAAATGGCCTTAAAACGATCATTCTTCTTCTATTCATCTATACAGGATACAATTACCACACTCTCAATTAGTCAAAGACTACTCTAATGAAAAATTCACTTCAAAAGTGAAACATCTTTGGTTGTTATTTTTGACCCCCAACCACTCATCCTACCGACAGTGGGAGTGTTTACCCCTGCAGCATGTTGGTTTTTTATTGAACTGCTTGCAAAATGACTTCTAAACTCTGTTTTATCTACAACCGAGTTCAAACACAAGTTTTGACTTGTCCACAAAGTCTTGTTCTGGCTAAAACCAACATATAGCAGGATATCTCAAAAAGTTTTGGATGGATTTGGATGAAACTTGGTGGAGAGGTTGTGTGTTTGACAAGACCAAATCAATTCGATTTTGGTGGAGATCTGAATACGGATTCTGATACGAGAATTATTTAATATTTCAAAGTGATTCTTCACCATTGAGAGATCGGGGAAAAAGCGATAAATAACATTATATTTGAAAAAGTTGTGGACGAGTTATGACTAAACTTGGGGGATGAGTTAGTTAGGTGACAAGAACAAGCTGATTAGATTTTGGATCAGGTCCGAATCCAGATTTGGCCTATCAGTGGGATACAAAACGTAAACTGTTCAGCCTGGCGGAGGTATGCGCTCTACCGAGTGCCCTTCTAGAACAACATTATTGGACGTCACGACGTCGATCGATATGCTTCCGGCAATATTATTTCATCATGATAATACTTGTACCAAGTTTGATTAAAATCCATTCAGCTGTTCTCAAGTTATCACATTTTTACCTGACATGACCTCTGACCTTTGATCTGTTGATGCCATAATCCAATCAGTTCATCTTTGCATCAGATATAATTATACCACGTTTGTTCAAAATCCCCTCACGTGTTCACAAGATGGCATGGCAACATAATTTTAACTTAACATGACCCCTGATTTTTGACCTTTTGACCCCAAAATTTAATCAGTTCATGTTTACATCATTATACACACCTGTACCTAGTTTTAATTTAAATCCCTTCAACTGTTCACAGGTTATTACATTTTTACCTGACATGACCTTTGACCTCTCGATGCCATAATCCAATTAGTTCATCTTTGCATCATATATACGTATACCAAGTTTGTTCAAAATCCCATGACTTGTTCATAAGTTGGTGTGGCAACATAAATTTTACTTAACATGACCTTTGACCTCTTGACCGCAAAATTGAATTCGTTTATCTTTGCATCATACATACTTATACCAAGTTTGTTCAGAATCCCATCAATGGTTCACGCGTTGGCACGGCAATATAATTTTTACTTAACGTGACCTCTGACCTTTGGCATTTGACCTCATTACCCTAAAATCCAATCTGTTTATCATTACCTCATTATACATACCTGCATCAAATTTGACTAAGATTCTTTCAGTCGTTCTTAAGTTATCGCAGTTACCAAGTAATTGTAACTTTACATGACCTCTGATATTTGACCTCTTGAACTCAAAATCTAATCAGTTTATCTTTGCATCATAATACATACTGGTACCAACTTTGGTCAGAATCCCATCACTGGTTCACAAGTTATCACGGTAACAGGATTTTTACCTAACATGACCACTGGCCTTTGGCCTTTGACTTTGTGACCCCAAAATATAATCAGTTCATCTTTACATCATTATACATACCTGCACCAAGTTTGAATTAGATCCCTTCAGCCATTCTCAATTTATCGCGGCAACGAAAACCTATCACGGACGGACGGACGGACGGATGGACAACCGGACAGAAAACCTGAAAACATAATGCCTCCAGCGACTTCGTCAGCAGAGGCATAAAAACAAATAATTAATGTATATTATTTTTAAAAGGAATACAGCACCTATAAAAGGAGGCATGGTCTGTGAAACATAGCAACTTGGTCAAACAGGCACACATATATTGACAAGAGATTAATAAACTCAAAATTAAATGAAACTGTTCGCAATGTTCACTTGTAAGAGGAATATAGATCGTCAAAAAAAATTGAGCTTTGATGATAAATACGTTGACCATAATGTCAATCACCATGGATGGTGCTTTGGATAAAAACAGTCCGACAGGATGGTGCAGACGGAGCGCATTTGCCTCTGAGCTGTCGAGTCTGAATTACATTTCCGACATGACTATAAACTGTCTGATTGGTGGTACCGTTGGACTATAAACTGTCAGAACAGCTCAGTTCGATGTTAAAGATCCTTTGGTGTATTTCGCCAAGAGCGGTGAGTTACCACCGGCACCCTGAACAAATTACAAATTCTTGTCCTGTCTGACTACTGGGAAGGCAATGCTGAACCACCCAGCATAATCCTTGCCGCAAAACCAATTTGCCAACACCAACACTGTCAACAGAGTATGGAAGTAAGGCATATAGAGATAGATAATATAAGCAGGTGTGAGGCTAATTATCTCACCGCTGCTTGCAGGGTTTCTATTTATTTGAAGAGCAGGTTAGAAGGAAGCATAAACACAAATATATATGCTACACTGCATCACCTATCACGAGTCAGGCTTGGTGCTCACCCCTCTCACAGGGCACATGTTTCACATGTGAAAACTTGTCCTGGACATCTCGCTACATCATTATCGGGTGCTGCAGAAACAGCCCTCAACCACGGTAGGAATTTGAAAGTTAGCCACGGTAAAGGGCATGTAACGGCCTACACTTTTATAAATGCACCATGGAGGTATTTAACCTCAATGTGCAACTGCTACCTTGGGGAATGCGAAGTAACACGGCAGAATGTTCACCTCGTTTTGATGGTTTTTTTTATGTAGCCAATGAAGCAAACACACACAGCGTGTTTAAAAACAACTGCATATTTGTGATCACAAAGCGATTGCAAGGATAAGCCTCCCCTTTATCCCTGGCGTTTGCTTAATTGGCTACATTAGAAAAAAAAATCCGCAATTCATTGATGGCTATATTATCTTCGGACCGCCATATGACCTTGACCTATAAACATTTAGGGATAGAGTGCAAATTAAGAAAATGTGTTCCCATCTAAAATCTATCTGCAAAACTCAACAACACGAAAATCGGAGGAAAATTACTGAAATTATGATCAAAAAGGTCAATTTTGGTCTAATTTCTGTTAATTAGGTCACAATCTGAAAAAAAGTATGTCAAGGACAATTAATCAAATATCAGGTGCACACCTTCAGTGTAGGTTCACGATTGTGATCCAAAAATATATTGGAAGGCCAAGCGGCCTTTGAGTTTCCGCATTGACAAAATTGAGCGATGACAAAAAAACAAAACGCATTGGTTTAGTCAGATCGCCATTTGACCTTGACCTTTACCCAGAGGGGTGTGATATAAATCAAGTGTAAATGCAGCTTGCTCTAAGCTATATAGAGAGGCCAATTTCGTTCTGTTCAAACAGGACTTAGTCGATTTGTGGTGAAACATGTTAAAATGCCTATAATTGGTCATTACCGTAAAAAAATAGTTCAAAGTCATGAAAGTAGGTCACCCCACGTACTTTGTATTCCCATTATTGATGCAAAATTTCATTCCAAAAGTCCAAGCCGGCTCGGGATACAGCTCGTAAATTGGCAGTGAAGGAAGAAAAAACCCAAAATGGTGGTTTTGTACTCCTAGGGTTATAAGTAACTATAGGGTACCGGTAATTACAAATTGGGGGCACTAACTACCCATACAACACACCTTACAACAGCTATAAGCCATCCCCTATTCTATAGGGGAAGGCTTAATAATACAAAAGTAAAAACAAACTGCAATTCTGACATGAACCGATTGATATGTCCAGAGAAAAAGATGTCCAAGACAAAAGCAGGAGTGATTTAGGTACACCAGGGAAGAAATGTAGCATGGGCTGGCAGGATAGTTTAGAGGTATGCACACTCACCTTTGAGCAATCTAGTCTGGGTTCTAATTACGATGCACGATTAAATTGGCAGCCTGATGTTTCGCATGCAGGACCAAGCGTCAGTGTGTGTATCGTCAATCGGAATGATCTTAAGCCGGAAGATCGTTATGCCCGCTTTGGTTGTTTGTTGACGTGAAAGATCCCACCATGCATTTCGGGAACAGGAGCCAAGTTTTGCCAGTACCTGAAGCCAATTAGAAATTATTGGTCAACTCACCTCCATCCACCATCATGTCTGGCCATCCAGTTTGGGAAATGGGCCAAGAAGGTGGAAATGTTGAAGAATGAATCAAGAAGGCCAAGAAGGTGGCCCCAGCCGACCCCAAAAATAAGGTGGAAATGAATGGGGCCATTGAGAACATAGTAGTCGTCAAAGTATCGCTAGTTGTTGTCCAAAATGATACCCCTCATCATCTTGAAACCTCACTAAAGTCCTTCTTTTGTATGCAACACAAAGCTGTGAGTAGCATCATCGGCTGATGACGGCTGTGCCACTGATGTATCACCCTCTGTAGGTCAGGACAGAGATTTGGATTTTTTCCAGGATGTCGGCCATAATCCACCAGCACTTAATGAAGGACACCATGTGATCTTTAACGTCCAACAACTAATGCTGGCAAACGGGATTCCCAGTTTAACGTCCATCTGAGGGACGGCACACACGATTTTCCCAATACCCCAATTATGAATTTGATTTTGTCCTCTCAGGACACATTTTAAGAAAAACACAAGAGCTAGGCTTGTAGTAACGTGAGGTGGCAGGGTATAAAGGGAACTAACTGGCAGTGCAGCAGTTGGGCACAATTGGACAAAACCTGCAAGGGAATGAACAAACAGGAAGAGAGAGGAGAGGAGGAAACACAGTAACCTGCAACTAAAAGGGTTCAGTCAGGTAGGGTTAAGAGGGTGGGTAGGAAAGATCATCGGTCGGGATGGAGGACATGAGATGGGACGAACGTGCTTGCTTGAAACTCTGGAGGGAAGAATGTGATTGAACAGCCTCAGGAAGGCATGCATTGATTGAGTGACCTCGATTTCAGTTTGTTTGAGAGGTCAAGGGTAGCTATAACCGTTCCATTTATGTTGTGTCTCATGCAGGAGGTGGTGTTTTCTCTCTTTTGATACATTTGTTAATATAAGCATACTAGGAGTATATATGCTGCCCAGACATCCTAGATTAAATGATATAACTGTCCTGGTTTATATATACTAGCGTGACTCGGCACGCCCTGCGCGCCATCACCACACGTCGTTTCAGAGGGATAGGCATCTTTGACCATTTTGGTGTCTTTTAGGTCTTTTGGGTCTTTTTTTTTTTTTTTTTTTTTTTCGTATACAAGATCGAGGCTCGTGAAAGAGCTAAACCTATCTGCAAAATCTACATGGTGTTTGGTGTTTTGGGTCTTTAGGTGTTTTGGGTCTTTAGGGCCATTTGGGTCAGGATATTTTGGATCCTCTGGGCCTATAAGGGTATTTTGGGTCTTTGGCGTGCTTTGGGTCTTCGGTGTCTTCAGGGGCTTTTGGGTCTTCAGAGTTTTTTGTTTCCTCTGGGTCTTTAAGAGTCTTTGAGGTATTTTGGTTATTCGGGGGTATTTTGGGCCGAACGGGTCTTTAAGGGTCTTTGGGGTCTTCAGGGTGTTTTGGGTCTTCAGGGTGTTTTGGGTATTGGGGTCTTTTGGGTATTTTAGGTCTTTGGGTCTTTTGGGTCATTGGGGCCATTTTGCGTCTTCAGGGTCTTTTTGAGCCTCTGTGCCTTCAAGGGTATTTTGGGTCTTTGGGGTGTTTTAGGTCTTTGGGGAATTAAAGGGCCGTCAAATTGGGGGAATTCAATTGGGGAAATTAAAGGGCCGTCCAAGGTCTGAGCGGTCTCAGCAGTCTAAACGTAATTAAGAGTGTTAATTAAGAGGGTATTCATTTTATTTGAAGAAGAAGACGTTTTCGTCACATATAAACAAACAAACACAACAACATAACGACATGACCACATATGTTTGCTCTATTACAATAAGATACATACAGTCACGTGAAAAAGTAAGTACACCCCATGTAAAGTTTTGACTTTTTCAACATATTTCAACATACAGCTATTTGATCCTCATTTCAACAATATTGATAGATAAAGGTGATATAATATAACAAATATCATGAAACATTTACATTTTGTAGTCCATTGTATAATTTAAATAAACATAAATGCAAATTTCGCATGTGGAAAAAGTAAGTACACCCCTACATTTATCACTACTTCAAATACCTAAAATTAGAATCAGGTGCACCAGTTCAGGTGCAAATGATTAGAACATCATTAGAGAGGATCTTGGAGGAACCTGTCTTATTTAAACATCAGACATTTAGTTTGGTTTGCGCTTTGTTGTTGAAGTGTGCGGCGTCACCATGCCTAGATCAAAAGAGCTCTCTGATGCCTTCAGAAAGAAGGTTATAGATGCCTACGAGTCTGGGAAGGGATTTGCAAAGATCTCCAAACAATTTGAAATCAATCATTCGACTGTCCGGAAGATCATCTACAAGTGGAGAAGATTCCAAACAACTGCCAACTTGTTCAGGCCAGGCTGCCCCCAGCAAGTTCAGCCCGAGAGCAGACCGCAAGATGCTGAAAGAAGTCTCTAAGAACCCCAGAATGTCATCACGGGACCTACAGGTAGCTCTTGCCACTGTTGATGTCAAAGTGCATGAGTCTACCATTAGAAAGAGGCTGCACAAATTTGATCTACATGGGAGGTGTGCCAGGAGGAAACCTTTGATGTCCAGAAAGAACATCAGGGCAAGACTAAAGATTGCCAATGAACACTCGGCAAAGACCAGCACTTCTGGAACAATGTGCTCTGGACAGATGAGTCAAAGGTAGAGCTATTTGGCCACAGTACCAGAAGACATGTTTGGCGAAAACCAAAGACAGCATTTGACAACAAGAACCTGATACCAACTGTAAAGCATGGTGGTGGAAATATTATGGTTTGGGGCAGCTTTGCTACATCAGGGCCTGGGCAGCTCACCATCACAGAATCCACTATGAATTCTTCATTGTACCAGAGGGTGCTTGAGGATAATGTGAGGCCATCTGTCGGAAAGTTGAAGCTCAACCAAAGGTGGACCTTGCAACATGACAATGACCCTAAACATGCCAGTAAATCCACCAAGGAATGGCTGAAAAGAAAGAAATGGAGGGTTCTGGAATGGCCAAGTGAAAGCCCGGATCTAAATCCAATGGAAATGTTGTGGGGGGATTTGAAACGAGCTGTGCATGCAAGAAACCCCTCAAACATCGCACAGCTGAAAGAATTCTGCATGGAGGAATAAGCAAAATTTTCTCCCAGTCGATGTCAGAGACTGGTAGACAGTTATAAGAAACGCCTACTTGAGGTTGTTTCTGCCAAAGGGAGCAATACCACCTATTAGATCCAAGGGTGCACTTACTTTTTCCACATGCGTAATTTGCATTTAAGTTTATTTAAATTATACAATGGATTACAAAATGTAAATGTTTCATGATATTTGTTATATTATATCACCTTTATCTATCAATATTGTTGAAATGAAGATCAAATAGCTGTATGTTGAAATATGTTGAAAAAGTCAAAACTTTACATGGGGTGTACTTACTTTTCACGTGACTGTATGTATATTGTATATATATATAAACCAGGACAGTGTACACATATATATACACACACCCGAGGGGAAGTCAATAAGTAACCTTGAAATATTTTTCCAAACTTGTTCATTTCATGAACGTGTGTAACAACTGTTATTTTTCAACATAATCTCCATTGCGTTCAATGCATTTTTTCCAACGCTTTACTAAGGCCTGGATTCCTCTAGGAAAAAAAAAATTTGGCTGCTTGTGTAGCCATTTGTGCACCGCCTCTTGGACCTCTTCGTTGGATCGGAAAGTGGTTCCACAAAGCACCTCTTTAAGTGGCCCAAAGATGTGGTAATCCGAAGGGCGAGGTCTGGCGAGTAGGGTGGATGAGGAAGACATTCAAAATGCATGTCATCGATGGTTGCAGCTGTAGCGCGGGCAGTATGGGGCCGAGCATTGTCATTCTGCAGCAAAACACCGATAGTGAGTAGTCCATGAAGTTTTGATCTGAATGCTCGTTTCAGATGATTTTTAAGGAGGTCGCAGTATGATGCACTGGTGACTGTGGTCCCTCTGGCCATGCAATGCTCTACAAGTGGGCCTTGGCTATCCCAGAAGAGCATCAGCATCACTTTTCCAGCGGACGGCTGTGTGCGGAATTTTTTGGGCTTCGGTGAAGTTGAATGGTGCCACACTTTGCTTGCCCTCTTCGTTTCTGGCTGAAAGTAGTGCACCCAGCTTTCATCCCCAGTCACTACACGCTGTAAGAAAGCGTCGCCTTTTGTTTCGTAATGTCGCAGAAGTTCTTCACATGCGTCCACTCTCCGTTCTTTCAGCTTGGGTGTGAGTTGTCTTGGCACCCACCTTGCAGGCACTTTGCGGAACCCCAGCACATTGTGAATGATATGGTGTGCTAAACTATGGCTAATGTTCAATTCGGAGACCACTTCATCCAGCGTAATGCGACAGTTTTCCCTTAGTACGCGCTCAACTCCTGCAACCATTTCTGGTGTGCCAGCTGTGAGGCCGGCCCGAGCGAGCAGGATCTGCCACACTGGACACTCTACTTTTAAACTTCCTTTCCCAGTCGTACACCTGCTGCGGCGATAAACTTGCGTCACCATGTTGCATCTTCATTCTGTGATGGATTTCACTGGGATTCACAACCTCACTTCCCAAGAAACGGATGACAGAACGTTGCTCCTTCCTGGTGCATGCGTCTAAGGGAGCCGCCATCTTGGAACTGCTCTACTGACGTCATACGCTCAATGTTGCCAGATCTTAAAAAGGCAAAACATGACTCTTACCCATAGATATAACATGTGTCGTCTACAACTACACACATTACATTCTCGAATTTATATCGACATTTTAAGGTTGCCTTTTGACTGGCCCTCGTATATGCAGTGCATTCAGAAAGTATTCAGACCCCTTCACTTTTTTCACATTTTGTTATGTTGCAGCCTTATGCTGAAATCGTTTAAATTCATTTTTTCCTCATCAATATACACTCAATACCCCATAATGACAAAGAGAAAACAGGATTTTAGAAAGTTTTGCAAATTTATTAAAAAGAAAAAGCTGAAATAACACATTGACATAAGTATTCAGACCCTTTGCTATGACACTTGAAATTTAGCTCAGGTGCCTCCCATTTCTCTTGATCATCTTTGAGATGTTTCTACACCTTGATTGCAGTCCACCTGTGGTAAATTCAATTGATTGGACATGATTTGGAAAGGCACACACCTGTCTATATAAGGTCTCACAGCTGACAATGCATATCGGAGCAAAAACCAAGCGATGAGGTCGAAGGAACTGCCTGCAGAGCTCAGAGACAGGATTGTGTCGAGGCACAGATCTGGGGAAGCCTACAAAAAAAATCTCTGCTGCATTGAAGGTTCCCAAGAGCACAGTGGCCTCCATAATTCTTAAATAGAAGAAGCTTGGAACGACCAGGACTCTTCCTAGAGCTGGCCGCCCGGCCAAACTGAGCAATCGGGGGAGAAGGGCCTTTGTAAGAGAGGTGACCATGAACCCGATGGTCACTGGCTGAGCTCCAGAGATCCTGTGTTGAGATGGGAGAAACTTCCAGAAGGACAACCATCACTGCAACACTCCACCGATCTGGGCTTTATGGCAGAGTGGCCAGACGGAAGCCAAACAGTTCAATCCTGGTTTCATCAGACCACAGAATCTTGTTTCTCACAGTCTGAGAGTCCCTTAGGTGCTTTTTTGCAAACTCCAAGCGGGCTTTCATGTGTCTTTCACTGAGGAGAGGCTTTCACACGCCAAAATACAATCATGAGGAAGTTAACTCAAGGGTTGTGCTTCATACACAGCATGCACTGGAGCAGGGTAGTAAGACTCTAGACTCTAGAGTGTGTACTGTGGACACCGATGTAATTATCGTTGCTGGTGCATTCCACAATCTGGCAGTGACTCCACATTTGGGTGACATCTGGGTTTAATTTGGAATGGGCAAGCATTACAGATTCGACAGCATAAGTTCCCTCTGTGCCAGCCTTGTCTAAGCAAGATGGCAAGCGCTAAAAGTATTCCATACATCTGGCTATGATATCACATCGGCCTTCAAGGGCATGTGCAAGATTTCAGTCTAGCAGGCCGACAACGATGTCACAGAACATTAATGTACATGGCTTTTTCACCACTTTGAGGTCCTGATTATAAACTCTGATCATATCCAGAAGCTTGAGAGGCTGACAATCATCTGGATGACAAAACTAGTCTTTTGAACTCGGTCAACAAGACAAGAAAGGAACTCTTCTGCTTGAATGGAGTAATCTATCCATGGACAGAATGCTGTGCACACATAATGCTCTACTTCAACACAACTGTCGGGTGGTGTAACATGCTGGAATTTGGACAACCAGCACACAGACAAAGCAAGTGGTTCCTTCTCCACAGGAATTTGTTTGCACCAAGGTGTCAGTTTGGATGGCAATTCCAGAGGCCTCGAGAGCATGCAGGGAGTTGATCAAATGCATCTGCAAAGGAAACTGCTCCAAATGCAAATGTGATAAAGGCAGCCTTGACTGCGTGCCACTTTGCAATTGAAAATGTAATTCCTACAGCCAACCCAAACACTGAGAACATAGCATATGTGAAACTACAGACACATTGAGGACGGTATATATGTTTTCGATTGCAATACTGAGATAACTAGATGGTTTTCATAGAATATTTACCCTGCGCATTCAAATTGGTACGAGCCAACTCTTCTGTTTTTGAAGGTTTTTTTCTTTGATCCAATATGGCATCACGTGAGTAATGACATCATAAATTAATATTCTCTAATATAATTGTTGTTTAGATCACGCTCAAGAAATTGCTGTACCTGTCATATTGATGGTCATTAGAATAGTGATGGTCATTAGCAAAATGGATGGTCATGAGAATAAATGCAGTAGTAGATGATATTATTTCGTGTATCAATAGTATTGTCATGTCCAAAAGCATATTCAGTGGCCCCAAAAACCCAAAACCCATATTTTGGAAACTATGCAGCCTTCTTATGGTTCCCGTAGCCCAAGATAGATGATTTTCATCATGGATGTCGGCCATCTTGGATTTGAGTGTATTACCTAAAAAGACCTCCACCACTCCCTCCAAAAATGATTAATATGCCCGAAGGAAGCTTCATGCCAAATTTTGTGCTTCTATCCGCACTGTAATGATAAATTCACTAAGCCGCCTGACTTCTAGGCCTGGAAGAGACAGAGTGGGTAAGAGCTTCTTGCCGAGACACCACAGAGTCCTGACAGATATGCTATCAAACACTCCTGGGAACATAGGGATCGAGACCTGTGGCATAGGTGACTTCTGCCTAGTAATATACGTACAAAGGCCGCAACAAAATCTACTCCACTTTTGGTGAAATCTGGATCAGGTTGTCATACAGAATATCATTGAGTTGATTCCTTCACGAAGCGCTGTTGCCGGCACCATTGCCAAGTTCCAAATCCCTGCTTTTAACCGACAGATGGCATTGCATCAGCAGCACAGCGCACCCTCAGCTAATGATGTTACCCAACAGCCTTGTGCTGTATACAAATGAAGAAGAAGAAGAAGAATTGAGATGACAACTTCATGTGTTCAAGCACCTTATGATGCAAAAGGACAGGCTAACAGATACTAATACCTGTAGTCCATTTTGATTGTGTTTGTATCACGGATTGTTAAAATTGTAGCGACCCATGGGTCCCCCAAAGCTCGAGATCAGCAACAGAATCTCCTGGCCCAAGCCGGTGACGTAACCGGCGGCCAAACCTCGGCGCCGAGGTTATAATCCTTTGCACCTGTCGGTCACATGACCACCAAAGCGTGCCTCGCCTGAGAGGTGTGGCTTTGGTTATGATGTATGCTTTTTGGTTTGGATATATATATGCGAACCCGATAAACGGGTTTTCAGAGTTCCCGAGATGATTATTCAATAAACATCTTCTCGGACGAGTTTGTGTCTTGTCCGTCACTTCGTCCGTCTCAAGCAGGAGCGCTGCTCCTTCACTGGTGACCCCGAGTTTACGACGCGCGATGGACACGGCAGTGTCCCTCAAACTGCCCACTTTCTGGGAAGCACATGCCGCCGTCTGGTTCGCTCAGGCGGACTCCCAGTTCGCCCTGCGTGGCATTACGGAGGACACCACGAAATACCATTACGTGGTCGCCGCGCTCGGCTCCGTGACCGCCGCCCGCTGCCTGAGCCTCCTCCAGAGCCCGCCCGCTGACGGCAAGTATGACGCCATCAAGGCACTTCTTCTGGGCGCTTTCGCCCTCTCCCCGGCTGAACGTGCGCGACGCCTGCTCGACCTTCCTGAGCTCGGCGATACGCGCCCGTCCGAACGTATGGACTACATGCTCGCGTTGCTCGGCGAGCATCCCTCGGATTTCCTTTTCCAAGAGCTTTTTCTCCGCCAGCTCCCGGCCCAGGTCCGGGTCGCCCTGGCAAGCATGACCATCACGAACCCCCGCGACCTCGCCAGGGAGGCCGACAAGATCGATTCGGCAAGCCAGCTCGTCGGAGCGGCGAGCCAGCTCGTCGGGGTGGCTGCCGGGAGCCCGCCCGCCGCCCAGTCGGCGCCCGCGGCGCAGTTTCCCGCCCGACACCCGCGACGCAGCTTCCTTCCCGGAGGCCGCCGGGCCGGCGCGACTGGCAGCCGCGACGCCGCGTCGCCCGGTCCCGACGTGTCGACCGGAGCCCCCGCCAGACCCGGCCTGGTGTTATTTCCACGCCAGGTTCGGGCGGCAGGCCCGATCATGTCGACCCCCGTGCACGTTCGGCAAGTTGGGAAACGGGCGGGCCGGCGCTCACTACCAGCCATGAGCGCCGGCCGTTCCGGAAACCTGCTATTCATCGCGGACCAAGCGTCGGGGCGGTGTTTTCTCTGCGACACCGGCGCTCAGCTGAGCGTCATTCCCGCTTCGGCGGAGGACAGGCGGGCCGCCATTTGTGGCCCCTCCTTAATCGCGGCCAACGGCTCCGCCATCCGCACCTTCGGCCCACGCACCGTCGCCCTCCGCTTCGGCAGCCAGCTCTTTCGCTGGGAGTTCGTGACGGCGGACGTCCCCATGGCTTTGCTCGGGGCCGATTTCCTTTGCGCCCATGGGCTGCTGGTCGACGTTAAACATCGGCGTCTCGTCAACGCCGAAACTTTCAGCTCGCTGGCGTGCGCCTTGAGCCGTTCCGCGCCCACCGAGCTTTCCTGCGTCCTCCCGTTGGCAGACGACTTCGCGCGTCTCCTCGCGGAGTTCCCGACCCTCACGCGACCGACTTTTTCGGCCGTCGCGGTGCGTCATGGCATCGAGCATCACATTCCCACTACGGGCCCGCCGGTGTACACCCAAGCTCGCCGTCACGACCCAGCCAAACTCGCCGTCGCCAAGGCCGAGTTCGCCGCGCTGGAGCGCCTCGGCATCGTGCGGCGCTCCGACAGCGCCTGGGCCTCGCCGCTGCACATCGTCCCGAAGCCGGGGGGCGGATGGCGGCCATGCGGCGACTACCGCCGCCTCAACGACGCCACTACCCCCGACAGGTACCCCGTCCCGCACATCCAGGATTTTTCCGCCCGGTTGGCGGGGCGGACCATTTTTTCAAAAGTGGACCTGATTCGGGGGTACCACCAGGTGCCCGTCCGCCCGGCCGACATCCCGAAGATGGCCGTTATTACACCTTTCGGCCTCTTTGAATTCCTCCGGATGCCCTTTGGCCTCAAAAACGCGGCACGGGCGTTCCAGCGCCTGATGGACGGCGTGCTGCGCGACTTGCCGTTCCTCTTTACATACCTGGACGACATCCTCGTCACCAGCACGTCCAGAGCCGAGCACCTCCTCCACCTCCGGACGCTGTTCGGCCGCCTCAGCGAGCATGGCTTGATCGTCAACCCGGCCAAATGTCACTTTGGTGCGGCGACGATTGACTTTTTGGGCTACCACATCACCTGGAACGGCGCCGTACCGCTACCGGCCAAAGTCGAGGCCATCGGCGCTTTCCCGCGCCCCCGCTCCGTCAAGACGCTGCAGGAGTTCCTCGGGATGGTGAACTTTTACCACCGCTTCGTGCCCCGAGCTGCGCAACTCATGCGGCCCTTGTACGCCGCCCTCCGCGGCCAGCCGGCGAAGCGCGACGTCGTCTGGTCCACGGACATGGACGCTGCTTTCACCGGCGCGAAACGGGCCCTCACCAACGCCACGCTGCTGGCCCACCCGGTACCCCATGCTCCCATCGCCCTCACCACGGACGCCTCCGACTACGCCGTGGGCGCGGTTCATGAGCAATGGGTAAACTGGGCCTGGCAGCCGCTCGCGTTCTTCAGCCGGCAACTCCTGCCCAACGAGTTGAAGTACAGCACTTTCGACCGCGAGCTCCTCGGGCTGTACCTGGCCGTCCGCCATTTTCGCCACCTCCTGGAGGGCCACCCGTTCACGGCCTTTGTCGACCACAAGCCATTGATTTTCGCCATGGCCAAGGTCACGGAGCCGTGGTCGGCCCGCCAGCAGCGCCACCTCTCCGCCGTGTCGGAATACACCACGGACATCCGGCACGTCGCCGGAAAGGACAACGCCGTGGCCGACTGCCTTTCTCGAGCCGGCGCCAACGCCGTCCACCTCGGCGTCGATTTCGCCCTGATGGCCACGGACCAGGCCACCGACGGCACGGTGCAGGCGCTCCGGGTGGCGGACACGGGCCTCCGCTTGGCTGACGTCCCCTTCGCGGACACGGTCCTGCTTTGTGACGTCTCCCAAGGCCGACCTCGCCCCGTTGTACCGGTCACCTGGCCACGTCGCATTTTTGCTTCGCTCCACGGCCTCTCACACCCAGGCCGGAAGGCGTCCCAGAGGCTGGTGTCGGCACGTTTCGTCTGGCACGGGTTGCGACGGGACGTCCGCGACTGGGCCAACGCCTGCACACCCTGCCAGCGGGCCAAGGTCCGCCGTCACACCCAGGCTCCGCTGGCTCCTTTCACCATGCCCGAGCGACGTTTCGACCATGTCCACGTGGACCTGGTGGGTCCCCTGCCCCCATCGCAGGGGTTCACCCACCTGCTTACCATGGTGGACAGGACCACCAGGTGGCCGGAGGCCGTGCCCCTCGCCTCCACCACCACCGCCGACGTGGCCCAGGCGTTCATCGCCACCTGGGTCGCGCGTTTCGGCGCACCGGCGGACATCTCGTTGGACCGCGGCCCACAGTTCACGTCCGAACTGTGGGGTGCGGTCGCCCGCACGTTGGGCGTTACCCTGCACCGCACCACGGCCTACCACCCCCAGGCCAACGGGTTGTGCGAGCGGTTCCACCGCTCCATGAAGGCCGCACTCATGGCCGGCCTCCAGGACGACGGCTGGGCCGACCGGCTCTCGTGGGTCCTTTTGGGCCTCCGCACGGCTCCAAAGGAGGACCTCCAGGCGTCCACCGCCGAGCTGGTGTACGGCCAGGCCCTCCGCGTCCCGGGCGAGTTCGTGCCCGACGCCACCAGCCCCTGGTCCGCCGCGCGCCAGCGCATGGACTTCCAGGAGGCCGCCAAACGTTTCGCCCCGGTGCCCACGTCCCGCCATGGCGACCCCCAATCCTACGTCCCCCCAGCACTCCGCACGGCGGAGTATGTCTTTGTGCGCCACGACGTGCACCGGGGGCCGCTCCGGCCACCATACGACGGACCCTTCCGGGTCCTACGACGGGACAACAAGTCCTTCGTCGTCAGCATCGGCGGCCGGGCGGACCGGATTTCGGTGGACCGCCTCAAGCCGGCCCACATGGACGTCGGCCAGCCGCCATGGCTGGCTCTCCCACCGCGGCGCGGCCGCCCCCCCGTCCACTGCACCCCCCGTCCGGCCACCCGCCACCACACCGGACCCCCCCCCTGCGACCAGCCAGGGGTCGTTTCGGTCGGGTCATCCGGACCCCCCTCAGGTTGACCTTCCTGGACCAAGTCGATTCTGGGGGGGCGTGTGTAGCGACGCATGGGTCCCCCAAAGCTCGAGACCAACAACAGAATCTCCTGGCCCATGCCGGTGACGTAAGCGGCGGCCAAACCTCGGCGCCGAGGTTATAATCCTTTGCACCTGTCGGTCACATGACCACCAAAGCGTGCCTCGCCTGAGAGGCGTGGCTTTGGTTATGATGTATGCTTTTTGGTTTGGATATATATATGCGAACCCGATAAACGGGTTTTCAGAGTTCCCGAGATGATTATTCAATAAACATCTTCTCGGACGAGTTTGTGTCTTGTCCGTCACTTCGTCCGTCTCAAGCAGGAGCGCTGCTCCTTCAAAATAATGTTTGTTTATAATCAGGCATGTTTATTTTATCCTGGCAGGGTACTGTAGTTATTACACACTACTAACAACTAGGAGTTATCAATAAAAGCTTATGTAGCTTAACAGTAATTTTTAAACCTCCGCCACCGAAGGAGGATGGAGGTTATGTTTTCACCTCTGTTCGTCTGTCTGTCTGTCAGCAGGATATCTCCAAAAGTTATGGACGATTCGGACGAAAGTTGGTGGACAGGTTGGGTGTGTGACACGGAGCAATTGATTCGATTTTGGTGAAGATCCGGTTCCGGATACGAGAATTTTTTATAACTTAAGTGATTCTTCACCATTGAGAGATGGGGCCAAACACGATAGACTATATATCAAGATATCTCGAAAATTTCTGGACGGATTCGGATGAAACTTGGTGGATGAGTTGGGTTGGTGAGAAAAGCAAGCTGATTCGATTTTAGTTAATGTCGGACACAGATCCGGTCTATCAGTGGGCTACAAAACATAAACTGCTCAGCCTGGCGGGGGTATGCAATCTACCAAAAGCCATTGTAGTATTTCCGTTTTTTGCCAACAAGATATGTGCAAAAGGTTTTTTCGCAAACTGACTTTTAACCTTCTGTGCTTCTGTTTCCTCCCCAGCTTCTAACCGGCCTTCCTCACTTCCCATACAATTCAACTCGAGCGCTGTTCCCCACATCACATTCTCTGGTGTTCTCTCCACTCAGCCTGACCTGCTTCCAACGGAACCTGACTCTTTATCCCACTGCCATCGGTACTCGTCTCGGGTTCCTTCAGCCAGTGGTTCTGATTCCTCTGGAAGCCCAGGTCGTTGTAGTCAGGACCCAGGACCTTCTCACCTCCAATTGAGAAAAAGGTCACGACAATCTCTTACATCTTCTGCTGATGATGAGGTTGTAGATGCTGTGGTCTATGGTGCTGAAGAGATGGGACAAGACCATGAGGATGACGAACAAGATGATGAGTATTGGTCAGATGATGAGGAGGACGACGATGATGGTTCAGAGAACGGGGAGATGGAAGATGGAAAAGGCTATCACAAGAGGCTAAAGACCTGCTTCCACTGTTGCACTACTCTGAGTGATCACTTTCGCTGGATCGTGGAGAGCAAATACTTCAACCGGGGCATCATGGTTGCCATCTTGTTCAACAGCATCAGCATGGGGATTGAATACCACGAACAAGTATGGCTTTGTTTTTAATGATTATTTAGTATATTATTGCTAAATCAAATGACTATGCTAATTCTTTGTCTCATCAATTTGTATTCCCGGTATTCACTGAAGTTTAGAGGGCCGCTCCCGCAGATCTAGAGAAGGAATGAAGGGTTCTTATAAAGTGAGATGGTCAACTTTACTCTCACTGCAAAAACGTCAATTTGACATTGTTGCCTGGACAAAGGCCTTATCTTTTTGAAAAATTCCATGTAATTCCATGTCCATGTTGCATCAAGCCAATGAGGTAGCTGGCTTCACTTCCCCTCTGCGTGTTGAGGTCATTGGCTTGAAGTCAAGCAACAAGTCTCTATCCACTCAACCACTGATCAATTCATCAGAATAATCTATTATACTATTATATAACGAACTACAAGCTCATTATACTATTTATTCTTAAAACTTTCTAACCTTCCTGGTACTTCTACAAGAATAAAGAGAAACTATTTTGTTCATTTATGTTCTGGTATTTGGATCTGTCTCCATAATTATATCTGCAAACTAATTCAATTGTATTATTTCCTCATTTTAACCAAGCTCCCTTCCTTTTGCTCAAATATTTTACCAACCTTTTTACCAACTTCTTTTCCTCTCTCTCCCCTCCCCTCCTTTCACTCCTTGTATATGAGCACTATAGCCAGAAAGTTCAAACCTCTCCTCCAACCTGACATATCTCTCAATCTGCGCCTCTGCTAATAAACCAGACGCCATCTGTTTATCAGAATCCTTCCGCACATAGGACGTCCCCGATTTCTTAGTGTCTTTCCCTGGTTATTGTCTCTTCTGATTTGATAGGCCTGAACCATGTGGCGGAGTTGCACTTCACATCAATAACTCAATTTCTCACTATCCCTGTACTGATCTTACACCTCCCATTCCCCAGGAGTACCTCTGGCTACGACTTCCCCTCCGCTCCCACCTCTTGTTCATCTGTGTGTTGTACCATCCTCCGAACAGTGATGACTCCATCTATATCTCTCTCAGACAATATGGACCAACTTTTAACCACCCATCCCAACTCTCTTCCTCGTATGTGGCGATTTCAATTGTCATCATACAAATTGGCTGAGTGTTGGTACCTCTCTCACCAGCCATGACACTTCAGCAAAGGGCTTCTGTGACTCCATGGGACTGACTCAATCTGTGAACTTTCCAACCGGGATTTCCCCCAATGGCAAATCCTCCCTAATGGACTTCGTGATGACTAATGTTCCTGCAAATATCTCCTGCTCTTGCTCTGCTCCAATTGGTTAATCTGATCATGTGCTTTTGAAAGTCAACATCACTCTGACTATTCTCAGAGACCTGCCTCAATGCCGCCGGTGAGTCTGGCATTTCACTCAAGCAGATGGACAGGGACTGCAAGCCATATCTCTTCAGGATTGGTCTCCCATATCTACCACCACTGATGTTAACTCAGTCTGGGAATTCTTCCACAGAAACCTGCTCTCTGTCATGTACAGATTCATCCCATCTCATCTTCAGTTAACATACATTTGTTCCCACCCATTTTGCACTGAACCCTTTGGTGAGGCAGTTGTTCTGAAACAACTTGCCTTTACTTGCTGGAAGACTAATCTCACCAAAGGCAATCCCAGTTTGTTCCAAAAATGTCTGCAACAATTGTGTGATCACTATCTGTCCCACCTCAATTTTTTTTATTTATTTTTTGTATACTGAATCGAGGCTCTTGAAAGAGCTGACATTTACTTCACAAACAAATCAACCAGACAAACAAAATATATAAAAAGAGGAAGCGGAAGACAAGAGAAGGGGAAGCACACAAACACTTGAGAGCACACAGCATTTAAGAGCAGGGAGATGTGTGGGAAGGAGAGGGCTTGGGGGGAGTAGGCGTGGGAAGGGGGAAGAAGTATAAAACACAAAGACACCAAGGACTTCCAGGACAGAAGTTGGTATTTCAAAAAAGTGGAATTGGGGTGAAATTAGCGGGGATAGAAAAGTTCAAGGTTTTGGATGGGGGAAGATAAGAGATGGTGGTGAACAGCTGTTTTAAAGACCTGGAGGGTGGAGTGGGATTGAAGAGAGTGAGGGAGTTTGTTCCAGAGGCGGGAGAAAAGAGGAATGAAGGAGTGAAGGTGAGCAGAGAGTCTTGATTTTGGCAGTTTAACCATAAGAGGGTTGCAGGCAGATCTTGTGCGACCTGTAGGAATATTTGCGGGACAGAGCCCAGAGAGAGCTGGGGGGGGGGGGGGGGGGGGGCAAGACCAGAGAGGAGTCGGTAGAAGACGGAAAGACCACCAACCTGCCTGCGGTGAGTGAGTGAGAGGCCCTTGGAGTTAGCTTCATCGCGGGAGATTCCAATGATTCTGAATGCTTTGGTTTCAACAGCGTGAAGACGAGCTAGGTGTGAGGCAGGAGCACCAGCCCAGAGGGGAGAGCAGTATTCCATTGAGCTGCGGATGAAAGCCTTGTATGTGGTGAGGAGCTCAGGTGTGCCAAGGAAGGACTTCGCACGACGGAGGATGCCCAGTCGGCGACTGGCTTTGGAGGCCAGATTTGAAATGTGGTTTTCCCAGGAAAGATCATGGCAGATAGTGAGACCCAAAAGCTTGAGTGACAGAACTTCTTGGAGAGGATTATTCAGGAAGTGGATGGGAGGGTTGTCCAGTCGGTCTTTTCGGAGAGACATCGTAAGAGCGTAAGACCTCAATAATGAACTTTCCATCTTTTCTCTCTCCTCTGAAACCTGATGTCACCTTGTTATGTCTGTCTCTAATGTATGCTTCCTTTCCATCCCTTCCATCACTTCAAATGGCAACACAGCCGTCTCCGGTCGTGGCATGGCTGAATGCCTCAATTCTGTTTGCTTCCGAATATTGCGTCCCCAAACCCTCACTCTCGGTACCCATCCTTCTCTGCAATACCTAGGTGCTCCTGGACGCTGTGTTGTTTGCACCTGAGAAGGTTATTTCAACCCTCGACTCTGCTATTGGTCCTGACGGCATCAGCTCACATGTCCTAAAAACCTGTTGTGCTGCTCTTTCACATCCTCTCTCTGCCCATTTCATCCTGTCATTTGTGCAAAAACTGATCCCGTTAACTACAAACCTATCAGCTTACTTCCAATCATTAGCAGTTTCATGGCATCCATCATCGCAGTTGATATGAAATCCTTCCTTTTCTCCAACAACCTCATCGAAGATAACCAATTTGGTGTCAGACCAGGTCGCTCACCTTGGACATGCTGCTTCTACTCTCCCAACAATGGATGGAGGCCCTCAATGTCAGACATGAGATCATGGCTGTCTCACTGAACATATCTCGAGCTTTTGATATCTCTGGACATATTTCTGGCATCTAGTCTTACTCTCCAAATCTCTGCCTGAGGCATCCAAGGCCAACTCCACACATGGATTACTGACTTACTCTTCTATTGTAGCCAACGTTTGTCACTCAATGGAATTCTTTCATCTCCTCTCCCTGTCAAGGCTGGAGTGCTATAAGGCAGTTTTCTGGGCCTAGTCCAATTACTGATCTTCATCAATGATCTCTCTGGCTCTCTGGAAAATCCTCTTTATTTATTTGCTGATGATTCCATTCTATGCTGTGACCTCCGCCAACTTCAGACAGGCAGGCTGCAGCCTCTTCCCTCTCTTCAGACCTTGGAAAAAAATCACAAGCTCGTCAAAACCTTGGAATATGTCTTTCAATCCTGACAAATCTCACACTCTCACTATCTCTCCCCAAATGGATCATTTGGCAAACCCTCCGATCTACTTTCTTAACTATCCTCTTGAGGAAATTCAGTCATTCCAAATCCTGGGTCTCACTATCAGCCATGATCTTTCATGCGTAAAGCACATTTCAAAGTTGGCCTCCAAAACCACCCCGTCGAGTGGGCATCCTTTGTCATACAAAGTTCTTCCTTGGCACACCTGAACTCTGATGCACATACAAGGCTTTCATCCACAGCTGATGGCTCTCCACTCTGGCCAAGATGTTGAAGATCATTGGAATCTCTTGCGATAAAGCTGAGTCTATGGGCCTGTCATATCACCATGACAGACAGGTGGGTGGCCTCTCTGTCGTCTACTGCCTCCTTTCTGGTCTTGCACCGGCCATCTGCTCTTTCTGTTTGTCTCTCTTTGTCCTCCCACCCCAGGTTTCTGCAGGTCACACACAGTCCACATCAACCCCCTTCTGGTGAAACTAAATCCAGAATCATTGTTCACCCCACTCATTCATTCATTCATATTTTTCCCCAAATGTAGAATCAATTTCCACATTCTCTTCAATCTCATTCTTCAATCCAGCACCAAGTTATTTGGCGAGAAATCCTTTTCCTTTGCTGCACCTCTGCTCTGGAATGACTTGCCTTCCTCTGTTCGACATGTTGACTCTCTTCCTGCCTTTAAAGCCTCCCTCAAAACCTATCTGTTTCACAAGTCTTTCAAAGTCTAAGTCCTGTTTTACCTTTGGTTTGAGATGGGATGGAGATCGAGAGTATGTCTGTGTACGTGTGCGGGGGAGGGAGGGGAGGAGGAGGGGGAGTACACATCTGTGGGTTTTGAATGGGGAGGGAGAGGAATAGGACAAGAGTGAAGGTGTGTCTGTGTGTGTGTATGTTTGTGTATGTATGTTTGTGTATGTGTGTCCGTTCGCATGATAATGTAAAGCGCCACGAGGGTCTTTAACTCTGCTTGATGGGGCTATATAAGACTCCTTTATTATTATTATTATTATTATTATTATTATTATTATTCCATCCAGGTCTTCAAGACAGTTGTTCACCACCATCTCATGTCAAACCCAAGCCAAAACCATGATCTTTTCTACCCTCGTTAACTGCTCCCCACCACACCCCAACCCCTCCTTCCAAACTTCTAGTTTTCCCCATGAGAGCTTCCTTCTTCATCAATGTTGTCCACCCCATGCATCCTCTCCCTGCCCCACCATTCCCCCCCAATCCCATTTTTTGTCCAAGTCTGCCTCTATCTTGGCCTTCAATTCTGCTGTTGGTGTCCCCCCCCCCCCCCTCTCCCAACTGTTACTTTTGTCCTGTTGTGTACTGATATGCTTAGTGTACTAGTACTAGCTCTTCCACGAGCCTCAACTGTGTTTACGACCAAAAAAACCTCTGTTTTTGGATCAATTATCCTTTTCTACACCTCCACTCCCACCCACACTTTTGCATATTTACTTTCAGTCTTCTTGAGAATAACAACTTCTCTTGTCTGATTAATGAAATACATCAGCTGTACTATGCCACATATTTCAGTTAACATTTTTTATATTTATATATATATCACTGTTTTTATATTGTAATTTGTCTGTCGGTTTCGAGTTGGAGTTATTTACTCCCGATTACTTGAATCAGGATTTCTACTGGAAAGATGCTCATTGTGCGGTTCTGCTGTGAAAAAATCCATCAGTTACATCACCCAGTGTATAGAATGAAAAATCTGATAATGTTTTAATCTACTGTAATGAAGCAAAAAATTCCAACAACTACTTCCAGATGTGTACCTTCCCTTTGCAAATGAGCTATTCCACTCGCATGTTTTTAATGATGCCCACACGTCGACACGTGATTGATCTACGTAGCGCTATTCATCGGTTGTAATATTTTTTTCAAGAATGACGCACACACGTTATAAATCGAGCGATTATAATTGAAATTGAAAAATTGTAGGTACTTTCATGTAATATATAAACATACACACGATTAGTTTATGGCCTACCTCGGTCAAGTTAGCCAGAAACACTGAAACGAATTATCCAAGTAGGGCAGAAAACGACAAAAATAAAACCAGAGAAGAAATTCCATGAAAGTTTCCAAAAAGTTACTCATTTCTTCAAAAGTAAAACCGAGAATGAAGCAGCAGCGCCGGCAGCATTGGTGACGTTAGTGCTAGCA
Source organism: Myxine glutinosa (assembly GCF_964187855.1). Classification (NCBI taxonomy): domain Eukaryota; kingdom Metazoa; phylum Chordata; class Myxini; order Myxiniformes; family Myxinidae; genus Myxine; species Myxine glutinosa. The sequence continues at coordinate 108,852,496 of NC_136270.1, forward strand.
GGTAAAAACTGCTGATGATGCTGATGAAAGAAAACTTCTTTGCTGATGACTCCACTCTCTGCCGCTCCATTCCTCATCCCTCAGATCGGCAGTCTGCAGCCTCCTCACTCTCTGCAGACCTGGACAAAATCACAGACTGGGCAAACAAGTGGAACATGTCTTTCAATCCTGACAAATCTCACACTCTTACGATGTCTCTCCGAAAAGACCGACTGGAAAACCCTCCCATCTACTTTCTGAATAATCCTCTCCAAGAAGTTCTGTCACTCAAGCTTTTGGGTCTCACTATCTGCCATGATCTTTCCTGGGAAAACCACATTTCAAATCTGGCCTCCAAAGCCAGTCGCCGACTGGGCATCCTCCGTCGTGCGAAGTCCTTCCTTGGCACACCTGAGCTCCTCAGCACATACAAGGCTTTCATCTGCAGCTCAATGGAGTACTGCTCTCCCCTCTGGGCTGGTGCTCCTGCCTCACACCTAGCTCGTCTTCACGCTGTTGAAACGAAAGCGTTCAGAATCATTGGAATCTCCCGCGATGAAGCTATCTCCGAGGGCCTTTCACTTACTCACCGCAGGCAGGTTGGTGGTCTTTCCGTCTTCTACCGCCTCCTCTCCGGCCTTGCTCCCCCAGCTCTCTCTGGGCTCTGTCCCGCAAATATTCCTACAGGTCGCACAGGATCTGCCTGCAACCCTCTTATGGTTAAACTGCCAAAATCAAGACTCTCTGCTCACCTTCACTCCTTTATTCCTCTTTTCTCCCGCCTCTGGAACAAACTCCCTCACTCTCTTCAATCCCACTCCTCCCTCCAGATCTTTAAAACAGCTGTTCACCACCATCTCTTATCTTCCCCCATCCAAAACCTTGATCTTTTCTACCCCCGCTAATTTCACCCCAAATCCACTTTTTGAGGTGCCGACTTCTTTCCTGGAAGTCCTTGGTGTCCTTGCATTTTACACCTATCCTGCCCTCCCCCCCTCCCCCCCCAGGCCCTCTCCCTCCCACACATCTCCCGATGTCCCTGCTCTCAAATGTTGTGTTTGTGTGCTTCCTCCCCTTCTCTCCCCATCTTGTCGACCGCTCCCCTTTTTATATACTTTGTTTGCTTGTTTGTTTGATTTGTTTGTTTGATAAATGTTAGCACTTTCACGAGCCTCGACTCTGTATACAAAAAAAAAAAAAAACATTTCTAACTTACTAACGCCATATTTTTCCTAGTTATAGCTGGAGCTTTTCGAACACAAAACAATGCACTCGCACTGAGATGTCAAACTAATCTCGAGTCATTACATTCTTATTATAATATAGATTTTGTTTGTTATCGTAATAACTCTAATTTTTCGGTATTGCTTTGGTGAATATTGGAGAATATAATAAAGTGGAATCGCCAACTGTGGTGCATTCTTGAAGGGACATGCATTGCGAAAATGTTGCACTTTAATCTTGTTCAGAGTGGGTTTGGTGGGAATAAAGGGGCTGTGATGGGTCCCCATCCTGACTTTTGCCCAGCGCCCCGGAATCACTAAGACTGCCCCTGACCATAAGGACACTGTAAATCAATATAACAGGAGAGAGGGAAGAGGAGAGTGTGTCAACTAAGTGTTTCCCTCCATAATTGTAGGAACTGTGAAGGTAATTGAAGTGACGTGTTGAGGCGAATATAATACAAATGGACACTGGCAGAATAGAGTCTCTGAGTGGTTTACTTCATATCACCATGAGTATGCAGGAAGAGAGGAAACTGTATCCGGAACATGTACAGGTACGCGTAACAGGCGTAATAATGTAGTTCCTTTATCTCACTAAAGTAACAACCATTATTCATGTTTATTGACATCTTTCACCTTTAATGTGTAAATGTGTATATCAGTGAAATGTGAGCATGGAGAGGAATCATTGATGTTATGACGTCAGTGTTCATGACTTTACTTCAAAGGGAGTTAAGCATCTCCTATAAGTTAATAGAAAGAGTCGTGTGTGTGTTTCACTGGATTTCATTAGGCTGGAATTTTTGAACGCATCTGTGACTGATAACCTTTGAAGTAACATCATACATAATTACTTTTTTTACTTCCTTTGACAATGTCTTGAGAAAGGACACAAAGCTCAATAGACGTAACATGACCTTCTCTCGCTCTGACTTTCTGGCTTCAATGCACCTGACATCAGATCTTTCAAGTTAAGCAGAGTCGAGCGAGATTAGTGCTTGGATTAGAGACCTTCATGTACCAGCTCTTAGAGACCTGGTGTTGAAGCGGTATCAAGACAGCTCATTTGATAGCATGTAACCTCTGAACATGTCAACAGGGATGTAAAGATGGCTGCCCGATCTGAATTTAGCTTATTGGCTTTCTGAATTGGAGTTGGGAAAGAGCAGATGTTGAGAAAACTCGTGAAATGTATAATCGATGCGAAACAGGTTGGATGCATGAAAGGTCCCCCCTGTTGGTCGGAACACTTACAGGAAGTGTGGTGATCAGCATATAGATACAAGGTCACCATTTCCCTTGAGAGTTGATGTTTTTTATATAATCCCACATGGGGCAGCTTGCCAGCTCACCTGGGGGAAGAGGAGTGTGGGATTCCACTCTGTGCTAGAGGCATCAGTGGTCCCCAAACTCAAAACGCTTATGGTGCGACCATGATGTTTGACCCTGTGGGCTAGGATGTCACTATGAGCTTTGTCCTTAGGGCCAAGTTACATGTGTATTCATTTGCCATGCCTTTCTTGGCCGATCTTGGTCTTGGGGCCGCAATATACATGCTTAGCTTGTATAGGAAGAATACACATGAACGATAGGAAAAGAGCAGAGAGAGAGATTGGGAGGAAAAGCAACCTGCAAGTTAGAGGGCTGTGTTAGTAGAGTTAATGGGTCAGGAAAGATTGCAGGTCCGAATGCTGGTGCACCAGAACCTTGGAGAGAATAGTCTCATAGCACAGCCTCTGGAAAGAGGTTCCACATAGGGATAAAAAAAAAAGGAACAAAAGAGTTGAGATGTGCAATGAGCCTGGATTTTGTGCGTGCTACCGGGAGGGAGGTTACTGGAAGTATGTATGCGTTTTTGCTTAAGAGCTGGGATTGGTAGGGTTAGGGGTGCAGGTTTCAGATGGCTGAGATAGCAGGACAGGTTGGGTTTGTGTGCCTAGAGTTTGGGTGTGGAAACTTGAGGAAAAAGGTTGAGTGTGTGACGAGGGTGAATTGATTAGATTTTGGTGAAGATCCGGATCCGGATACGAGGATTTCTTTTTAAGTGACTCTTCATAATTTAGGAATAGTAATATGATATTTCAAAAAGTTGTGGATGGATTCGGACAACTCGGTGGATGAGTTTGGTGCGTGACAAGAACAAGCCGATTCGATTTTGGCTGAAGTCCGGGTCGGTGGGATACAACACAGACCGTTCAGCCCATCGGTGGGATACAACACGGAAACCGTTCAGCCCTGGCGGAGGTGTGCGCTCTACCGAGTGCCGTTCCAGTTATTAAAGCACAATCGTCAGAATGACCAACAATGCGTTATCATCAGAATATTACACGAGATTAGCACTCGTGTGGAAGGAAGGAAAGTTACATTCCACATCTCATTCAATTAGGGATGGTCACAGTAGAGGCTCGATAAGCCTGGTGTTGGCTTAGCGGTTAGGTTGCAGGCTTGGGATCCTAGGATCCTGAGTTTGAATCCCGGTCGATCGCTGAATTAACACCAGAGGGGTTGACTCAGCCTGTCATCCTTCCGAGGTCGATACATTGAGTACCAGCTTGCTGGGATGAATGATCCCGGTGTGTACCCCGACTTAGAATAGGTACACTGTATCCCTGTGCATCGTAAGAGGCGACTAAGGGTTGGCCACAGGAAGGGCATCCAGCCATAAAAACATCATGGGGCCCTCAATGCTAACCCCGCTATAGCGGGGAAAAATGGCCTTAAAACGATCATTCATATTCATTTTACAGTTTAGGCTCGACCAAAATTTGAGTCTAACTTTGATACATTATTGTCAGCAGCTGTTCCATTTTGACTTTGTCATTTTTTGGGGGGTCGTGGGGGGTGGCTTGGCGGAGGAGAATTCTGCATGCTGGCAAATGCACTCAGATGCAATTACACTAAATTTACCTTATCAATGCATTTCCTGAGTTGTTGGGCAGGCAGACTCGACTACAGGTCACATTGAAGGATTTGATTGACTTGCTGCTCATGCGTTGCTCTGTTGCAGCCCGACGAACTGACAAACATCTTGGAAATTAGTAACATCGTCTTCACCAGTATGTTTGCTCTCGAGATGTTGCTAAAGATCCTTGCCTTCGGCCTCTTCGGATATATTCGCAACCAATATGACATCTTTGATGGAAGCATTGTCATCATCAGGTGAGATGAAACGCTTGAAAGCTTCTTCAAGTTTTCTGTTCAACTATAAATTATTTGTGGCGAACCGCACATGCTCGTCAGATGACGTTTCCGTTTTTGATGTGAATCTTTTTTGTTGTTGTTCCTGTGCAATGTATCGTTACAATCAAGATGTTCTTCCACTTGACTTTTAAATTGCTCTCCTCATTAATAGTTGTTTCCTTTTCCCAGTGTTCCTTCTGTTTTTGTACTTTTTGCGAAACTGCTGCCATAGTCTAATTGTCTGCAAATGATCAAAGTGCCTCTCCGAGTGAAATTCAGATTTAATGGTAGAGAATGTTAAATTCACGCCATGTTTGATCAGAGACTGGTGCGTCCGACAGGATATCGTCTGGGTTCGATGCTCGACCTGACTATATACTGTCGGATTGGTGCTTGGCAGCCATGGCGTTACATCGCAAAGTATGTTGTCCATCAGACTGACATTAATCAAGGTGTCCTACCTGCTAGTTACCCCCATGCTTAAAAAACGGGAAGATATTGTAATTGGCTGTGTCTGTCCATCTGTCCGCTTCTCCATCGTTTCTCCTCCTAGTTGTGCAGAAATTCACCAAACTTTGTAGTTATGATCACGACGTGGCAAGAAGGTGCAAGAGCAGCATTACTTTTGCTTCCCCCCCCTGGGACAGGGTCAAAAGGTCAAATACCAAAAATGCAATTACGGACAAATTGTTAAACATTTTTTTGTTGAAATTTTGTATATGCAATCAATGTTGGGGAATACATGAAATATGTAACTTTTTTTGAATTTGATGCCCGGTTCATGCCCCAAGGGGTGGGAGCTTGGGGGGTAACAAGGGTCAAAAAGAGAATCTTTTTACACTCAAAATTTCATATTTGGTCATTCCTGGTGGAACTTGTTGCCATTTTTCAACATCTCTTTTGAGGATTGGCGATGTCATGCAATCGACTTCGCTCTAGTATTGGTTTCTGGGACATTAAAGATCCATCGGTATCTCTCAAATATGAGTCAGTAAGGTATTCCTGACAGCGGCCTAAATTAATCTCAAAATGCCATACAGAATTGCGGCCAAAATTAATCTCAAAATGCCATACAGAATTGCGGCCTCAATTAATCTCAAAATGCCATACAGAATTGCGGCCTAAATTAATCTCAAAATGCCATACAGAATTGCGGCCAAAATTAGCACCAGTTGAACATCAGGCCGAGGGCTTTTGGAGAAGTAGGGACTTTATTTTTTACTGATTAATGTCGTGGCTCCTTTAAGAACTTTGCTTTTAGGCTTTGGGACAGTACATGGAAATAAAGGTATTGTTATCCTTCAATGACATGTTCTGAACTTAACTTAAACCATACGTGCATTTGGTAGAGCGCATACTTCCACCAGGCTGACGTTTTTTTTATACAAGGTCAAAATTTTATATTTGGGTCTAGGCTTATGGAAGAGCTAGGACACAGAACAGATCAGAACACATTTACGTTTTGCTGAACAGTTTACGTTTTGTATCCCACTGATATGCCAGATGCAGATCTGGATCTTCACCAATATATTATCAGATTGTTCTTGTCACCTATCCAACTCATCCACTAAGTTTTGTCTGAATCCGTCCACAACTTTTTGAAATATCGTGCTATATATCCTTTTAGCCCCATCTCTCAATGGTGAAGAATCACTTCAATTTTTTTTTTTATCTCAGATCCGGATCTTCACCAAACTGTAATATTTTTGTCCTTGTCATACACCCAACCTGCTTACCAAATTTTGTCCGAATTAGTCCATAATTTTTTGAGATATCCTGCTCATTTTTTTAGATAAAAAAAATAACCTCCGTCCACAATCGGACCCAATTGGCCCCAACATATGGATGGCCCCAATGAATCCTATCGTCTCGTCGCGTGGACCGAAAGGGAAATTTGGCTGAAGTCTTGATCACGAACTGGCTGGACAGGTGTGATGTTTGACTGGAGGAAACTTAGGCAGAATTTCGTCATTTATTCAGCAGTGATAACTCATCTACTCTTCACAAAAGAACTGTAGGATCTTTAACTTCCACCAATTAATGCCAGCAGATGGGACACCTGGCTTAAGGTCCATCCGAGGGACGGTGTGCTTTGTGATGCAATGCCCTGCCCGCATGTCAATTTAAGTAATTTGTTCACAACTTTTTGTAAGTCTAGTTGTTCAAACAAGAATAGCTTTGTGTTCTACTTTTAAACTACAGTGGAAAGTTTATACCTCGACAATATTTTAAATTTTTTAAAGATATAGTAGTTAAGTTAACGCTTTTGATTTATTACTGGATATTGAAGAAGCAAACCTTATGAACATAATTGTTTTTGTTTACAAAACCTTTAGCCGAGAACTTGTGTTCTCTCCAATCACACCAAACTAAACACTTGTTCACATTTTTTTTTCCTCTTCCCCCAAGTATCTGGGAACTGTCGGTGCAGTCAGGCGGTGGCCTCTCTGTGCTGCGTACCTTCCGCCTGCTACGCGTACTCAAGTTGGTGCGTTTCCTACCGGCGTTACGTCGTCAGCTTCTTGTGCTCATGCGGACCATGGACAACGTGGCTACATTCTGCATGCTTCTCATGCTGTTCATCTTTATCTTCAGGTAAGCATCGATCCTCGGCTGGAGCCCAACACCAAAAGAGCAACTCCAAGCCATAGCCATTCATGTAGTTAACACACAGCACCCAAGAAGCAATACGCATCAGCCAGAAACTTACACTGCCTCAACTGGTACCCATTTGTAAAAGACAGAGAAGCAATACAATTTTAATAGCAAACCTTATTTGGAAAGATCGAGCCTGTTCATTAAAGTAAGGCCTAGATGTGTAATGAGAATTCAGGCCTGAAATTCGGTTATCAAGGCCACTGGCAATTATAATCTGGAATAAATTGGCACAAGATGGAATTAATTGGTTACTTGTAAATGTTCACATTGGAAGTGGACGGAGTAATTATGAAGGAAACCTTGACAGGGCCAGAGTTGATTCAGCAGAGGCAGCAGGAAGTTTTGGAGCACAAGGTCCGAGGAACTTCAGGCATTAAACGGTGGCAGCAATTGATGTCCATAGCTACTATCTTCTCGTTTTCATGACATGCAGAGCAGATAGAAAAAGCTAATCTCATTTCACAGTAATGCCTTGCAATATTTCTAAGTGCGGAGGCTGACTATATACTTCCGAGGCATTTAGCTTGGCTATCATTGCAAGAGCCTCAAGCTTTTTAAAGGCAAGTAATTACATAATATCATTATGAAAGTCCAATGTTATTATTTACAGATTGCTGTAAGTCTCATTCCCAATGGATGTTAAACGGGCGTTCCGTCTGCCAGCATTCGTTGCTGGATGTTAAAGATCCCATGGTGTCCTTCGCGAAAAGTAGACGAACTATCGTCGGCACCAAGGTCAAATTCCAAATTCCTGCCCTAACCTTCATGGGACATTGCATCAGCGGCATGGCCGGGCCTCCCCAGGCAATGATGCTACCCCGCAGCCTTGTGCTGCATACGAGCGAAAGAGTGATGGCATTATTATGAGTATGGCTGTGGCCTTTGGACGTCTTTCATCATTGAATTCCTTATTTAACTGTACTGGTGGCTTTATTATTTATTTATTTTATACTATAGAGTTGATTCTCGTGGTGGAGCTAGAACATCAAATGGATCGGGATGGAATAGGACAATGCAAACAGCAGAAGGAGACAGGGAAACCAGAAAAACAAGATGGCAGCCATATCATTTCGTCTCGGTACTGGAGTCAAGCGACAGATGTGGGTGTGGTCCGGCAGCTGTCTAACCAATGGGTGCACATTTCAAAAAATAATCCCCAACAAGGACCCCGACAACAACAGCAACACGAAGATCTTGTCGACCTGCGACATGTCGCAGGTAAAAATTTCAACATATTGTCGTGTGTCTGCCCTGTAGTGAACACCGCAGTGTGACACGGATGACCAAACGAGCTTTAACTCCAAGACGTTCAATCCAATGATGACGGTACTTTTTACACGCGAGGGAAAGGAGAATGACGAACTTAACTGGACAGCTTCCACCCGACGTCTTCGAACCTGCGATAATCAACTCAAACCGACACAGGATTTAACTGTACAAAAATACCGGCTTTATGGAAGAAAAGCACCGGCTTTATTAACAGAATAAAACACAGCACAATAAGATCCTAAATGGGACGTCACCATACAGACTCGAATACAGACAAAGGGAAAAATAACTGTGAAAATAAATGTGTTAGTTTGTGGGCACTTAGCTCTGAGCGGCTCTTGAACCTCGTCAGGAATCGTCCAGGCCCCCACGTCCTTGCGTGGGAGCCACAGGCTGCACTGCTGCGAGCGGGAACTAGGCCTCCTGTGCAGTCCGCCTCTCTCGCCGCCGAGCGCGAAGTCAGCAGGCCGCGCTCATTCCACTCATCCCCGCTCATCAATGCATTCCCCTCGCGCAGGAGTGCTATGAACTCAGACCACTTGCTGCGAACTTCTGAAGCAGAGCGAGATATCAAATCGTGACTGTTCACCGCCAAAGCCAGAAGATGTGAGGAAGTCAAGAGGGACAGCCAAGAGAGGAAGTCAAGAGGGAGAAAACTCGTGAACTTCAACCGTTCGTTGTCGAATCCCGAAAATCAGAGCAAGCCAAGAGGGATAAAATTGTGGTGTCTCAATGAATGTCCCTCACTCAAGAGGCCAAAATGTCGGAGAGAGCGTTCTTTTATACTCAAGGCTCTGATGTCATCCGTGCCTGCTCCACCAATCCAATAGTCCCATCTTAGCAGTCCTTGCTCCAATCAATCCCGGACCAATCACTTCTTCGGGGGTGTGGCCTCCCAGACCTGCCTGCTTGTGTTGCGATGTGACGGCTGCGGCACCAGGGTAGTTGAATGTCCCGGTTCCGGTCGCTTTTATTTAGTGCTATAAATGCGTGATTGTCATAAGGAACAGAGGAAAAATAACAGAGGCCATTACATACAGGGTATTAATTACCCATAATCCCTAACTAACTTACATAACCCCACCCCTCGTGATGGGAATGAAGATACGCTCTCTTACAAATCATACGGTCTACTGGATCCCTACTTTTGATACATGGGGTTGCTTCTTTTTGACGACAGTCAGAGGTAAAACCATACCTACCCATAAAATTCTACCTGGACTAAGGTAATCACTGCCTACCCCCTCCAAACGTAACAATATATTGGACACACTGTCTTATTGTAATGACAGTGGGTTTGTTTCATATGGGCTGGGAGGATAGTTTAGAGGCATGCACACTCACCTTTAAGCTGTCTTACCTGGGGTTGAGTGTCAACACAGCTATAACCTGTCACCCTGGTGTTTTGGATACAGGGCATCAATGTGTTGGTGTGCCATTCATTGGATGGACATTAAGCCAGATGTCAAATTTGCTCGTATTATTTAGTGGAGTTTAAAGATCTCACAGTGTTTTTGGAAAAAGTAGTCAAATTTCCTCTGGTACCTTGAATAAGTTTCAAATTCTAACGTCAGGCCTCATCAGCCGGTTCTTTAAGGACTTGGCCAATTGCTTTTCATGGCCAACACCACAAGAAGGTTGGAACAATTGGCTTCCTGAAAGAACTGTGGTGGTGGTGGTGGTGGTGGTGGTGGTGTCGGTGGTGGTAGTAGTGGTGTCGGTGGTGGTAGTCGTGGTGTCGGTGGTGGTAGTAGTGGTGTCGGTGGTGGTAGTAGTGGTGTCGGTGATGGTAGTAGTGGTGTCGGTGGTGGTAGTAGTGGTGTCGGTGGTGGTGTCGGTGGTGGTAGTAGTGGTGTCGGTGGTGGTAGTAGTGGTGTCGGTGGTGGTAGTAGTGGTGTCGGTGGTGGTAGTAGTGGTGTCGGTGGTGGTAGTAGTGGTGTCGGTGGTGGTAGTAGTGGTGTCGGTGGTGGTAGTAGTGGTGTCGGTGGTGGTGGTGGTAGTAGTAGTAGTAGTGTCGGTGGTAGTGTCGGTGTCGTCTCAACGACTACTACTACTACTACTACTACTACTAATCAGTGACTGCACAAACAATGTGTGCAAATGGTTTCAGAAGTATCACAAAACTTCAGACAAATTCTGTGGTCACCATGATCCTCTGCTTTCATTTCACTTGAGAATATTTGATGATGAGACTTTCTTGTTTCATCCTTCCTTGATTTATGGCTTGTGGTTTTTATTTTAAGTCTTGTTTTCTGCCATCAAATACCAGTCTGTGATAGCTCAGAAGAAGAGGAAGAACCACCCCTTTCACATCTTCAGATGCTGCCGATGCAGTTTTCCATTGGCTAGGAGGCACAATTCTGGACAGGTCGCCACTCTGACGCAGGATACTCAAATGGCTCATGCTTCCCAGTAAGCTGGTGCTATTTTGTCGACCTCAGAAGGATGACAGACTGAGTCAACTCACCTGTTGTTATTTTAGTGGTACAGCAGGGGTTCAAACTTAAGATCCCAAGATCTTAAGCCAGCTACCTTAACTGTTAGGCGAACACGAAGCTGGTGATAGCTCAAGTCCCCATAAAAAGGCACTCTATAATATCTTCTGGCCCAATACTCATACCTCTCTGTGTCAGAGGTGAGTTGGTCAAATCGTTGGTCAGACACCTTTGCTGTAACACATCTTATAGGATAAGGCTGCTCAATTCAGTGATACTTAAAATCAGTCATGGAAAGTTTGACCTTTCTTGTCGAGCTGGTTGTTAATAACTGTGAAAGTCTCCCAACACACTCCATCTCCTTGCCTGATATAACCTTTGCAAATGACTCGTTTTCTCACCTTATTTAAAAAAAAAAATAAAACCCCACCTTTAGAGGCCATTTTTCCCCGCAAAGCGGGGGTTGGCCTTTTTCGGGGACCGTGGTTGTTGTTGTTTTTTCGGTCCCCTTTTTGAAGCAATGTTTTACGGCCGGATGCCCTTCCTGACGCCAACCCTTTTTGCCGCCTTTAACGACAAACAGGGAATTACCAGTGAACTGGTACTCAATTAGCCGACCTCGGAAGGATGACAGGCTGAGTCAACCCCCCTGGCGTTAATTCAGCAATCGACCGGGATTCGAACCCAGGATCCTAGGTATCCTAAGCTGGCATAAGGTTTTCTCACCTTATGCTGTAGGAATTTCAGAATATCATTCAATACAGACACTTTCCTTGTGGGACATACATTTCATGTAATTGGATCATGTGTTCGGATATATGAGATGGAATATGGTGCAAATGTTGTATGAATTTAAATTTTACATGTATAAGGGAATACAAGGAAATTGGACACATTAGGAGGTCATTTGGCCCATTATGCCTATGTGTCATCAACACCCCATCAATTCAATCTATCAGTCACAAATTTAATTGCTCCAATTAATATTGGCCTGGTGTTGGCTTAGCGGTTAGGGTGCCGGCTTGGGATCCTAGGATCCTGGGTTCGAATCCCGGTCGATCGCTGCATTAACGCCAGGGGGGTTGACTCAGCCTGTCATCCTTCCGAGGTCGGCAAATTGAGTACCAGCTTGCTGGGATGAATGATCCCGGTGTGTACCCCGGCTTAGAATAAGTACACCGTATCCCTGCGCATCATAAGAGCGTGACCAAGGGTTGGCGTCAGGAAGGTCATCCGGCCATAAAAACATTGCCTCAAACAGGGAACCATGATTGTCATGGGGCCCGCAAGGCTAACCCCCGCACTAGCGGGGAAAAATGGCCTTAAAACGATCATTCATTCATTTATTCACTCTGATTATTGTTTTACAATCTGCATATCTTTCCTTGCAAACATGCGGTGAAACAGACTTCCATTGTATCAAGCAACTTGCTGCCCTCAGGTTCAGGCAGCAATGCAGATATCCCTTCCCCCTGTTTGAGGACATGAAGGTATATAAGGACTGATTTTTGAGACTGTCAGTGGAGCGAGCTATGATGTCGGGCAGGGAGCATGACTCGTCTCTCCTATCAATGATGTGCACATTATGATTTGGTGCAGATTTGGTGCAGAGCCAGGTTTTTTTGCGCTGTCAATATATATTTTTAATAAAATGATTAAATGAACCTTTGACCCCTGATTTTCCCTCCACACCATCAAATCATTAGTTGTGCTTATTTTTGATTTTTTGAGATATAAATATTTTGAGATATTCTCTATGTAAATATTGCATATCCATTTTTTCAGGTACTTTTCCAAGTATTGTCATCTTCTTTTAGAAGCTTTCGGAGCCATTTTAGGTAACAATCCTTACCTCACACGCACAATAGCAGTTCACATGCCCCGAAGATCGTTATTTCTAGGCCTCTAGGGTGTTTGCGTATGCATATTGAGCATTTTGGGGGCAGATTACATCATTTTGAATGTCCCATATTATCTCTATGTAAATATGTATTGTATAGCGCCAATCCCTGGTGTTGGGCTAGCGCCGCGGTCGGGAACCTATGGCTCGCGAGCCATATATGGCTCTTCCGGTGACGGCATATGGCTCCCAGACAATTTTGAGTTGAAAAAAAAAAAATCAAAAAAAAAAAATCAGTTTGGAACTGATTTTAAAATACTTGTGATATTTCTTAATAATACTGTGTCATTTTAAAGTAAACAGAAATTAGTTTTGAAGATAAATTTCACGGGTCACGGGTCACCCGTGGGTCGGGTCGGGAACCAATGGCTCGCGAGCATGTCCGCATCATTGTAAAGGTGAAGAAATCAATTTTATCAGATAGCCAACTAGTGAGCATGGAGAAAAGAAAGAAAGCCAAGGAATTGTCTGAGGAGGTCAGGCACAAGATTGTAGCCAAGCATGGACAATCTCAAGGCTACAAGTCCATCTACAGAGCCCTTGATGTACCTGTGTCCACCATACGCAATGTTATCAGGAAGTTTAAGGCCCATGGCACTGTAGCCAACCTCCCTGGACGTGGCCGCAAGAGAAAACTTGATCGAAGATTGCAGCGAAGGATTGTTCAAATGGTGGAGCAAGCACCTCGATCAACTGCCAAAGAGATTCAAGCTGACCTTCAGACAAAAGGTAGGACAGTTTTAACTCGCACCATCCATCGCCAACTCGATGAAAGGGGGTTCTATGGTAGGAGACCCACGAGGACCCCACTGCTGAGAAAGCCCGACTGGAGTTTGCCAAAACACACCTGAACAAGCCCAAATCCTTTTGGGAGAATGTGCTGTGGACAGATGAGACCAAATTTGAGCTTTTTGGAAAAGCACATCATCTCGATGTTTATGGAAAACAAAATTAAGCCTTCAGAGAAAAGAACACCTTCCCTACAGTTAAACATGGAGGAGGTTCAGTGATATTTTGGGGTTGCTGTGCTGCCTCTGGCACTGGGTACCTTGAATGTGTGCATGGCATCATGAAATCAGGAGATTACCAATGCATTTTGGAGCGCAATGTTCAACCCAGTGTCAGAAAGCTGGGATTCCATCGAAGGTCATGGGTCTTGCAGCAGGACAATGACCCCAAACACACTTCAAAGAGCACCCAGGAATGGTTCAAGGCAAAATTCTGGTCTGTTCTGGAATGGCCAGCAATGAGTCTATATCTAAATCCCATTGAATACCTGTGGGAAGATCTGAAAACAGCAGTTGGGAGAAGGCACCCTTCAAATCTGGGAGAACTGGAGCAGTTTGCACAAGAAGAGTGAGCCAAACTGCCAGTCGAGAGGTGTAGGAAGCTCATTCATGGCTATAGAAAGCACTTGACTGCAGTTGACACTTGACTCCAATAGATGCTTTGTGATTACAGGCAAGCATCACCGACCTCCTGCTAGATATCAATTGAGGCTAGCCTCAGTGCCGGTTCCATTGCCGATCCACAAACTAATGCCGACAAACAAGACACAAGTTTAACATCCATCTGACATACGGCACACACATTGATGAATCACAGGCCTGCCTGCGAAACACTGGGATGACAGTTTATAGCTGGGTCAGGATTCAAACGCAGGTTAGATTGCTTGGAAGTGAGAGTGAAGGCATAGACTTAAACATAACCATATTTATACACATCATAGAACAATGACATGAAGATATAATATAAGAAACGCAAGCAACTTTGATGATATTCAAGCACTCAAATTTGAGTATCATTTCTCAAAGCAAATTGAGTACCAGCTTGCTGGGATGAATGATCCCCGTGTGTACCCCGGTTTAGAATAGGTACACCGTATCCCTGCGCATCATAAGAGCGTGACCAAGGGTTGGCGTCAGGAAGGTCATCCGGCCATAAAAACATTGCCTCAAACAGGGAACCATGATTGTCATGGGGCCCGCAAGGCTAACCCCCGCTCTAGCAGGGAAAATGTCCTTAAAACGCTCATTCATTCATTCATTCATTCAATTAATGGCACTTTTGTGTTAGATTGGCCACGTGAGCTTTTCCTTTCCACTCCACTCTATTTGAACATCCTCTTTCTCTCTATTTCTCTTTCTCTCTCTCTCTCTCTCTCTCTCTCTGTCTCTCTCTCTCTCTCTGTATCTCTCTCTCTCTCTCTCTCTCTCTCTCTCTCTCTCTCCCTCTCTCCCTCTCTCTCTCTCTCTCTCTCTCTCTCTCTCTCTCTCTCTCTCGCTCTCTCTCTCTCTGCATCCCCATTTTTTTGTTTTTTTGTATACTAAGTTTCACTGTAAATTTTTGTACGTTTTTTTCTTGTAATTTTTTTTGTAACTGTTTTTTTGTGTACTACTCACAGCCTTAGCAGGACATGACATAAAATAATCATTCAATTACCGGTATAAAAGTGAAACACAACACAATGAAGTGATATAAAAAAGATAATTACTTGATCTGATCATTAGCTAATTATTAAATTAGATGACTTTACATCTTTATCTGAAAAAATGCACCATTTGTAGCAAATGCAACTTCGTGAATTTCCCAGTAATTTTCCTGAAGGCAGTCGGGTCTTGTGCCGGATTGGCCAGAAAGCATACGTGACATCATTCCTAATCAACAGCCAATCATGTGCTCACAAGCACAGAAGAGACATAACATGTGCAGCTGGCTCCTCGGAAATTACGTAACAAATGGCATTGCATTGACTGCTGAAGGATGTATAATGAATATGTTGATGATTATCCGGATGGAATAGTCGTTTTCACTTTATCAAATGTCTTTTTCACTTTAAATGCAGCGGTGAAGAAATATAAACAGAAGATTGTAATGAAGAATCCACCATCCCAAGCAATTATGCAGGCCATTTACCAGCTGTATGGATCCATTGTTGTCATAAAATTGCCCATCATCATCGGAGCATAAGTCCTATGGTTTTCCTTTGCTCATTCATCGTGTAGATTTATTTAATTTTAATTTTGCTGTGCTTTGCTATTTGCCTGGACACTAATATGATGATCTAGAAAAATGCACCACTTGACGAGGCCACCAATAGCAGCAAGGACTCATTTAGGCAGACAGTAAGAGGTTCAGTAAGAAGTATGAAGTTGTCCCTTTGTAATTTCGAGCTAGCATCAGCCTCGTAAAAAGGGTGACACATCCAAGGCACTCATTTATTTTCTTCCTTTTTCCCATTCCTCAAAAAAATCAAAATCCTCAGTTTATTTCCCAACTGCAGTCAGATTATGTTGATGGATTTGGAAATGAGTTGTTTCCAAAATTGCTTCTAACTGTGGTAATCCTTTTGGGCCAGTTACTTTATAGTGTGCAGGCTAATGTAGGTCTTTTCTCCAAAAATTTTTTCCATGTATATCATTGTATACATAAATAAATTTAAATAAAATAATAACGTACAGATACATTCAAAGTACACCACCCCCATGCCAAATAAATAAATAACATCCTCCAGCGCATAGAGACTGCATTGGGAGGGAGAGGTGTACAATAATTGATTGATTAATTGCATAATTAAAATCAATAAATATTAATCATACAATATTTTCTTAATCAATTGGCCAACAGCATACCTAAACCACCAGTGCTTCATCCAAAGCTGTAACTTTTTGAAAATTAATCAAGTACGTCATTAATCCAAAAATTAAATTATTTATTGATTAATAAATAATTAATTAATTGATTAATCAATAAATCAAAAATACCCTTTACAGTCAAACCACTTGGTCATTGTCGTGTCCAAATATCAGCTTCCGAACTCAAAATGTTCCTGAGATAATGCCCAGATGAGAAAGAAAATAAATAAATAATAATCATGAATTGATAAAATAATTAATCAATTGGCTAATAGCATACCTAAACCACCAGTGCTTCATCTGAAGCTGTAACTTTTAGAAAATTAATGAAATAAGTCATTAATCGGAAAAATTTAAGAATTAATTTATTAATCAATAAGCAATTAATTGATTAATTGATTAATCAATAAATCAAAAATATTAAAGAAGATACTAGAACGGCACTCAGTAGAGAACATACCTCTGCCAGGTGAACAGTTTACATTTTGTATCCCAGAGTAGACCAGAACATCACAATACAGAATCACATTTAATCAAAATCATCCGTCCACAACTTTTTGAAATATCCTGCTTTTTATCGCTCGGTCAATCGCTGAATTAACGCCAGGGGGGTTGACTCAGCCTGTCATCCTTCCGAGGTCGGCTAATTGAGTACCAGTTCACTGGTAATTCCCTGCTTGTCGTTAAAGGCGGCAAAAAGGGTTGGCGTCAGGAAGGGCATCCGGCCGTAAAACATTGCTTCAAAAAGGGGACCGAAAAACAACAACAACCACAGTTCCCGAAAAAGGCCAACCCCCGCTTGCGGGGAAAAATGGCCTCTAAAGGTGTTTTTTTTTTTGTTGTTGTTGTTTTATCGTTTTTGGCCCTGGTGTTGGGCTAGCGGCTAGGGTGCTGGCTTAGGATCCTAGGATCCTGGGTTCGAATTCCGGTCAATCGCTGAATTAACGCCAGGGGGGTTGACTCAGCCTGTCATCCTTCCGAGGTCGGCAAATTGAGTACCAGTTCACTGGTAATTCCCTGCTTGTCGTTAAAGGCGGCAAAAAGGGTTGGCGTCAGGAAGGGCATCCGGCCGTAAAACATTGCTTCAAAAAGGGGACCGAAAAACAACAACAACCACAGTTCCCGAAAAAGGCCAACCCGCGCTTGCGGGGAAAAATGGCCTCTAAAGGTGTTTTTTTAATTTTTTTTAAATCGTTTTTGGCCCGATCTCCCAATGGTGATGAATCACTTAAAAATTCTACTGGCCGGATCCGGATCCGGATCTTCACCAAAATTGAATCGATGCTTCCTTGTCAAACACACAAATCTGTCCATCAAGTTTCATTCAAATCCATCCACAACTTTTTGAGATATCCTGCTATGTATTGTTTTTGTCCCCATCTCCCAATGGTGAAGAATCACTTTAAAAATTCTAGTAGCCGGATCCGAATCCGGATCTGGATCTGGATCTTCACCAAAATTTAACCATTTTGTCCTTGCCACATCCGCTACATCTCTGCCAAATTTCGTCCGAATCCGTCCACAACTTTTTGAGATATCTTGTTCACAAACAAACGGACAGACAGACAAACAGACAGACAGGGGTGAAAACATAACCTCCATCCACCTTTGGTGGCGAAGGTAATAAAGAACACCTGACACTAGGCCGAGGCTTCATACTTTGGCATGCGCACGCCGCTGCACCGTCGAATAAATTGTTTTAACCTGTAATTTTTGACGGACTTTTTACAAGTGAATATATATTCACGTAGTCATGGTGTAACACAATTAGAATGTGCTTCTCATTAGTGTGGCGTACACCTAACAGATGGTGTTAGCAGCAAAGACAAAAGGGAAACGGTACCCACAATGCAAAGCACAAACAACATTGCAAACGGTTGCTTGACGTTTGAACAACACAAAGTAATTTTGAAGTGATATTGGAAATTCGAAAATGCCTGTGAAGTGCAAAGACAGCGGACACATGAATTAGCAACGGAACCTCCATCATGAATAACAATTACAAGAAGTTGTGATACATTTGAGATGTACGGTCCTGCGCAAGACATGTGCAAGCAACAATCTGGGAGACCCCAATCATGGGTGGGTTGGGAAAATTGTGCTATGTTGTTAAAGAAATTCACACGATCACGATAAAATCTGAAAGGTGATGTGCTTGTGAGACATCAGCAGGGCAAGTGTACACCGAATTCACAAAGCAGCTAAGTGCAAATCGTATGTGCCGAGACTGTTACATGAAATGATTGAAGACGATCCGGATCGCAGAGCTGGATTTTGTGAAAGGTTTCAAGGGAAGGTGGATGAGGATGCAAGGTTTGTGGACATAATTGTTTGGTCAGATGAAACAACATTTAAGCTCAATGGTGCAGTGAACCAACATAATTGTGTGTATTGGCCAATAATACTGATAGATTGAATTGCTAATAGGGTGTGGATGAAGCACAGGGGTAAGATGGGCCAGGTAAGCCTCGGGGTAAGATGAAGCACAGGGGTAAGCCTCGCCCTGTGTCCAACTTCCTTATACCTCTTTGTAATACCAGATGCAAACTAGAAAGCATCTGAAAATGCAAAGCCCGTCGACGTGTCCGTTTGTATTCAGACATCTTCTTATTCCTATGCTCAAAATAATAAAAAGTAAAAAAAAAAAAATACAAAATAAAAATTGATGGTTTTATGCAGATTTGACCGTTGAGCTTTATATCTAAAAAAAAAAAACGGTTCTGGCTTTTGATTGGTGAACCAATTATATGAACCAATATGCAAATTATTTAAATTTCAGGTCAATCGGGTGAAAATTGGCGATTTTTCGCAACCTTGACCTTTGACCTTTTGATCTAAAAGGAAAATTGGCTTGTAGCTTTTGTTTGGTAAACCAATTCAGTTGCCAATTATGAAAGTTGTTTAAATTTCAATTTCAGGTCAATCGGCTGAAAATTGGCGATTTTTCGCAACCTTGACCTTTGACCTTTTGATCTAAAAAGAAAATTGGCTTGTAGCTTTTGTTTGGTAAACCAATTCAGTTGCCAATTGTGAAAGTTGTTTAAATTTCAATTTCAGGTCAATCGGCTGAAAATTTGCGATTTTTTGCAACCTTTGACCTTTTGATCTAAAAAAAACAATCAGCTTCTAGCTTTTGATTGGTGAACCAATTCAGTGACCCAATATGCAAATTCTTAACATTTCAGGTCAATTGGATGAAAATTGACTATTTTATGTGACGCTGACCTTTGACTTTTTGACCTTTGACCAAATTATTAATTTGCCTTCTCCATATAGCTTTAGTGAAAATTTGATGACAAAACTCAAATGGTAAAAAAGTTACGGCCTGGCCACACACACACACACACACACACACACACACACACACACACACACACACACACACACACACGACGGGCTAATAAGTGGCTACCCAAATTATGACATGGTATGTAAATGACTGTGTATGCTGATACTCAATATGCAATCACATGTCATTGCCAAACTTTATTGGATTTTGCTTTTTCTGAGGTTTGAATGAAGAGAAATTTAACTCGCATTTTATTTGTGCTTTTTCGCTTGTGACGCAGTATCCTGGGAATGCACCTTTTTGGCTGCAAGTTCAGCATGAAGACAGAGAGCGGAGACACACTTCCCGATCGCAAAAATTTTGACTCTCTCCTGTGGGCCATTGTCACCGTGTTTCAGGTTCGCTGACAGGCGGACGCTCCGCAACACCGCTCGCTCGTGGCTGCAAATGTTGGGCAGGTTTGATACTCCGTGTCGTGGCAGGTGTGCCTGTGTTGTTAGGGGCCGTCATTCGTCACTTCACGTCCGGCCTAGTTGGTAACCGGACTATACCTGGACCGATGTGTACGGGCTATGCCATGCGACAGTACCGTTTACTCTGTGACACACGGGACATTGTGTTTGTGTGCTTCCCCTTCTCTCCCCATCTTGTCTTCCGCTCCCTCTTTTTATATATTTTGTTTGTCTGGTTGATTTGTTTGTGAAATAAATGTTAGCTCTTTCACGAGCCTCGATTCAGTATACAAAAAAAAAAAAAAAAAAATTTATGAAATCTTCAAAACTGAAATTATTCTCATGTTCTGGGAATGATATTGTCACGAAGCAAACTTTAAAAATATCCTTTCTAATGAAAGGAAAAATTGATTCTGTGAAAAATAAAGAAAAAAATAATTTAAATTTTTAAAAAATATTGAAAAAAGGAAAAAACTAAAAGAAATTCTGAAAAATATCATTTTGTCTCCCGCTCCCTTTATTTTATGTTTTGTGTGTCCGTTTGTTTTTTTGTGATCAATGTTAGCTCTTACACGAGCCTCAATCTTTCATACAAAAAAAAATGTAAATAAAATATTCTTTTCTGAAACTATATGATCTGAGCAATCACAGTTTTGGAGATTTCAAAGCCCAGAAACGAGTAGGGTTCCAAGAAGTCTTCCAGGCTGGGAAACCTATTCTTTTTGTTCAGATTATTATTATTATTATTCCGTATGATTTTTGTGGGTCCTTGCGGGTTTATTCCCTTTTAAATTCCTTTTCTCGGAAACATTGGCCCAATTGACATGAAATTTTCACCTTAGTGTATATGCGTCTACTCATGTAGAATTTTTAGTGATAAGTATGATGTCATAGGTCACATGGTACGGGCGCCATCTTGGAAGACCTGAAAAACTTTGGACCTCAATACCTCCGAAACCTCTCCTTGGAAAAAAAAAACAATTAAAATATGGCTCATTGTCAAGTACTGTACTCCCCATTGGGAATAAGTGTTGTTGGCACAATGGTGAGCAAGTACGCTTTATCCAATCAGTTTGAAATTTATTCAGCATGATCTACACAACAATTATAGTGGAGAATGTACATTTATGACATAATAGGTCATGTGGTTTGGCAGCCATATTAGGTTGAACATGTAAAACTTTTTTTCAATCTTCTCCAGAACAGCTGATCAGATTGGTGCAAAACGTCATGCACATGATCAACTCGAGTTGGGGAATATAGGGTGTAAATTTCAACCTCATAGGTCACATCGTCTGGCAGCCATATATTTTTAAGACGAAGCCTTTAAAAATCTTCTTCTCCAGAACGGCTAGATATATTCAGTAGAAAATTCACACACATGTTCCCCAAACGTTGGGGATACCAGGGTGTTCATGAATAAATCATAGGTCACATGGTCTCCCAGACATGTTGGATCTAAGGAAAATAAATAAATAATTATTTCTCTGAAAACGCCAAAGCTCTTAAAGTCAAACTTTATAAGTATGATCCAGTTGTCAAGCAAAATACATGTTTAAAATTGTAACGTGATTGTAACGTGAATTGGGCACGGTATGGCAGCCAGAATTCATCATTTGAAGAAGAATAAACCTTACAATTTTATCTTCTCCAGCCGTGTGTGTGACTACAAGTCTATTAATTACATACTGTTTGAACTCAGTGGCATCCTGTTTATTAATTGAGAACGTCTATTAATTACATACTATTGGAATGTACCTTTTGCCACGTTAGACTTCTGAGACCCTTTATACCTTTGAAGACCCTTTAAGACCCTCAAGACCCTTAAGATCATGTAACCCTCTAAAGACCCAGAGGATCCAAAATACCCTGAGGACTCTGAACACCCTAAAGACCCAGAGGACCCAAAAGACCCCGAGGACCACTCATATATATATATATATATATATGAATATATAATATTGCAAATCCAATTCTGAATTCAGTTTTATAAAGACGAGGATGTTGTGCGTCACACAGCTTGGAACCAGGTCATAACTGCCTGCAGGTATAAAGTGGCCCGTCGTGGGTGGCCCGTCTAGTTGTTATTATTGTTGTTTTTTTATGCACTCTAAGTTCAGATTTTTCAAATAACTCCATAACTCATAACATAACTCGTAACCATTCCACCATACTTGCCATTCCTATAAACGATCTCCCCTGCTGTCGCTTGCAGATTCTGACCCAGGAGGACTGGAACGTGGTCCTCTACCATGGCATGGCTTCAACCTCTCCTTTGGCTGCACTCTATTTCATCGCACTCATGACCTTTGGAAACTACGTCCTCTTCAACCTCCTCGTTGCCATCCTCGTCGAAGGCTTTCAGGCAGAGGTGCTGATAAAATCCTCCGTATGAGAATAAATCACTGTGATAACTTCCGGCTCAGCAATGCAATGTTCCATTCACTCTTCCTCCTGGTCACCTGTTAATTCGTCAGTTGAGAGGCTCCGCAAGCTTCCCCATGTGTTCAGTGAAGGTCTTTTCATGCAGTGTAGGGTTAAGGCCATATTTTCTTTGTCTTCATGATACATCGCAAAAACATTACTTTTACAGTGCATTCCAACACATATTTCTGCCATCCTCCATGCATAATTGCCACCTCCTCTATCATCGTGAGAAAGATATATTGGGCATCCCGCTTGTAAATGTACCTAGTGTCTGACGTATGACTCGATTTATTAACAGAACTTACAATGATTCCAATGAGAAATGAAGATCTGGATAACAGGGAAAAAATAATCGAACGCCATAAATTTTGCAGAAGGTCGTGTTGTGTGGTTCTGGGTAGTGAGTGAAGAGGTGATGAATTTTAAAGTGTGCATTTCATGCCAATCCAATTGCCATGGATTTTATGAGTGAGGCTCGGCTCGATGAAACAGGACGCCATTTGCATTTGCGCCGTCTCCATCCCTACTCTGTTTATAATTCCGTGCGGGCACGGACCATTTGCTTGTGATATTTATGCTGCCATAACTTCACCTTTTATATAATCATAATAATAACATTAATGCGACTAATAATGATGACGATTATTAATTATCATCATAATCTGATCGGAGGAAAAGTGGTGGCACTTCTGAGGTGCCGAGGCCATATTTGGTGTCGAGGCCTTGTCTGAATTGGACATGACAAACTGTCATCCATGTTCTTCATAGGCTAGATAATCACCGTCCCTTCAAGGGGGATTTTAAGACCGATGTCCTCCCAGCTTTCAATAATGTGTAGGTAACGCAACTGCTGAGGATATCAAACAAAGGAAAGCTGATGTATGGAGATAAGTCGACACACTCTCGGTGTATCAAGGAACAATTGTTCATGGCAACAGTTGAGTCCGTCCTGCTTTATGGAAGAGAAGCATGGAGCCTCATGGCAACCTACAAGAAGGGACTTCATGGATACTAGCGAGGCCGATATTGGTATCGGAAATCGGCACAGGCCGACATCGGCAATTTTTCATCAATCGGCATCGGCCGATTGGAGTCATTGTGAGTGCTGATTACCGATTAGAGTACTGGACTCTCCACAACCCAAAAATATTCAGTAGCTTTCACCTTTTTAGAGCATATTTCAAAAAACAAATTAAAACAAGTACAGATACATTCAAAGTGCACCACCCCCATGCCAAATATATAAATATGCTCCAGCGCGGCATTGCCGGGGCACCTTAGGCTCCTGGAAATACCGCCGTGCAGCTCATAGAGACTGTATTGGGAGGGAGAGGTGTACAATAATTGATTGATTAATTGCATAAAAAAAAAAAAAATAGTCATAAAATATTTTCTTTATCAATTGGCTAATAGCATAACTAAACCACTAGTGCTTCATCCGAAGATGTAACTTTTAGGAATTTAATTAAATAAGTCATTAATTAAAAAACAAAACAAAATTAAGTAATTAATCAAAAAATAATTGATCGATTAATTTATTGATTAATCAATAAATCAAAAATACCCTTTACAGCCAAATCATTTGGTCATTGTCAAGTCCAAATATCAGCTTCCTAACTCAAAAGGTGCCTGAGATAATGCCCAGAAGAGAAAGGAAATATATAAGTACTTAATTAATCGATAATAATCAATTTAGTAACCAAAATAATGTTTTTGCCAAAGGACTTGCTCACTATTGTGCCAAAATTTCAGCTTCCTAGCTCAAGGATGGCTGAGATATCGCCCGGACAAACAAACAAAAACAAAACAAACAACTGGAGTGAAAACCGATTACTCCCTTTCAGCATGCGTCAATTCCTGGGCCCCCTTCGGTGCCCGGCAATGACGTTATGCAGCGCCTGGAGATGGCATAGGAAAGGAGCGGTGTACAATAAAACGTTGCATTAAAGTTGTTTCAAGGAGATGTGCATCAACATTATTCTTTATAAACAGCTTCCAATCATCGTGTGACGGGTAGAAAAAATTGCCTCGGTAATTTGGAAAACATGTTAATACGGTAAAAGGCTTGGAAATCTGGTGTTATCAAATTTATTTTGCTTTGAAACTGACAAAGAGAAACAACACAACCTTTCTAAAGTACACCTGATTCATATAAATCAACCAATTGCTTTAGAAACAGCCTCTCACACAAAGGGAAACTCGATCGTTCGTACGCGGCTGAGGTTAAAAGTTAAAACCTACTGTACCTCCATCCTGGCCATGAGTATGTCCTGATTGCATCAAAGCGTCAGTTTAATTATTTTTTTCATTTTTCAAAGGCACTTCCTAGCTCAAAAGCACTTGCTTCTTAAAAAAGCGTAAATTTGGTTGCGGATCCCATGTCTGTCGACGTACTAAGGGGGGTGGTTAAGACCCCGTTTCTCCACAGACACTGGGTCCACGGGCCGTCGACCGCGACAACCTCGCGCCCAGCGGGTTGCGGAGCAACTCAAAACGTCAATCCCCCAACCACAGGCCGAAGGGTTATCGACCATGATCCAAATAACTTCGAGACCACGTGACTGGGAAGACCGGGGATTGAACCCCTCGCGATCCCATACCTAGTTCAATCAGGCGCGCCGAGCGAATCGTGCGGTGTAGGTCGCGTTTTTACACTTCGTTATCTACGGACCTATTCGAGCAGCCGAATTTGGTTTGAACAATGCCGGATCAATGAGGAAAAAGACGCACATGAGCAGGTCGAGAGGAAATAAAATATACACATCTTTATTCACAAAAAGCACAGAAAAAGGACGAGAGGCAGGCTTATCATAAATCCTTACCTAACTATTCCCGACACAGGCACACTCCCACACAGTGGATAAATCACACCGGTTAGACTCGTACCGGGAGGACGTGCGGATGCTGATTCGGGTGAGGGCAGTTCCTGTGCGTAGCATATGGGTCGATCCGGTAGACAGCACGAAGGAGGATCAGCACAAAGAACAACCAGCACGAAGGACGATCATCCCGAAGGAACGACCAGCTCGAAGATTGACCAGCACGGAGGAAGATCAGAACGAAGAACGACCAGCTCGAAGAACGACCAGCTCGAAGAACGATCAGCACGAAGAACGACCAGCACGCAGGATGACCAGCTCGAAGAACGACCAGCTCGAAGAACGACCAGCATGGAGGACGATCAGCCGGAAGAACGACCAGCACGGAGGACGACCAGCTCGAAGAACGATCAGCTCGAAGAACGACCAGCTACATTCAAGTGTAAGGTGTGCACAGAGGGAGCTGCAGTGGAGGAAATGTTGAGTTGGATCTTGGAGACGGCGTGAAGCTGGAAGGTGTGAAAACATTTTCCTACCTAGGAGACATGCTGAATGGAGAAGGTGGATCAGACTCGGCACCGGTTGCTGGAGTGAGATGTGCATGGAAGAAGTTTCGGGAACTGAGAGGTGTGCTGATGAGGAGGGGAGTGTCATTGAAGCTGAAGGGAAAGGTGTATGCTGCATCTGTGAGAAGTGTTATGATTTATGGGAGCGAGACATGGGTATTGAATGTAGAGCAGCAACGAAGGCTGGAAAGGGTGGAAATGCGAATGGTTCAGTGGATGTGTGGAGTATCGTTGAGAGAGAGGAAGACAAATGATGAATTGCGAAAGATGATGGGAATAGAGCCTGTGATGGATGATGTGAAGAGAAACAGGTTGAGATGGTTTGGTCATGTGTTGAGGAAGGATGAAAGTGACTGGTTGAGAAGAGTGATGGAAATGAATGTATAAGGAAGTAGAGGACGGGGAAGACCGAGAAAGACTTGGCTAAAGGTGGTGGAAGAAGAAATGCGGGCAAGGGGCTTAACAAGGAGAGATGTAGAAAATATGGCAAAATGGAGAAGATTGTCATGGGGCCTGCAACGCTAACCCCGCTCTGGCAGGGAAAATGGCCTTAAAATGCATGTTGTTGTTCTTGTTGTTGTTGTAATGGCACTCTGACAGTATTCTGGATTGTTCAGTGTTGCGTGTGCAGCACATGATAACAAAATATACTGTCTGACAAGGCAGACAAACTCATCTTTCTCTAAACTAATCTGAGCTTTGTCGACTTTAGCTATTTAAACTCTTAAATGTGTCATTTTCCTTATTTTGATCGATGCAAGCCTGAGTAAGAAGGTAATGGTTGGTCTCCTGATGAGCTTGTTAAATCACCGGGCGATTAGCCCACTCGTGCCAACCAATTTACTTACCTCTGTAACCCAGGGACTCACTGAATTGTATTTTGTATAAAACTTGCTTTTCACATGACCAGACAAGTATGAGACGCTTATTTTTATATCCGTAAATAGCTTATCAAATGAGTACACGGTAGCTCACCGTTCGTTTAAAAATGACAGGATGTTGTGCTGTTCGATGCACCAATCAATGAGAAAAAGGATTTAAAATGTATCGATTCAAAGCCACTCAATAACGTTAATCCATCAATCGAGGGCACAGCACCGATCCAGCATGGTATCCACTTCATGGGTGCACAATGCATTATGACGTCATTATTTACCACTTTATAATCGGCATTGGTATCAGCATGAGAAATGAGACAAGACCAGAAGTGAGGTGGAAGAAGACATAGAGACCACCGAACTGCCTGCGATAGTGAAGTGATTGGCCCATCGACTCAGCTTCATCGTGGGAGATTCTAATAATCTTAAAGGCCTTAGTTTCACAGGATCAGGCTGAGCAAGATGTGAGGCAGGGAAGTCAGCCTGTGAGGAGAGCAGTACTCCATCAAGCTGTGGATGAAAGCCTTGTAGATGCATAGGAGTTCAGGTGTGCCAATGAAGGACTTTTTACGATGAAGGATGCCCAGTCGGCGTCTGGCTTTGGAGGCCAACTTTGAAATGTGGCTTGCCCAAGAGAGATCATGGCTGATAGCGAGACCCAAGAGTTGAGTGACTGAACATCTTTGATCGGGCTGATGAGAAACGGGAGGGTTTGCGGGAACTGTCATTTCAGAGAGAGAGAGAGAGAGAGAGAGAGAGAGAGAGAGAGTGTGTGTGTGTGTGTGTGTGTGTGTGTGTGTGTGTGTGTGTGTGTGTGTGTGTGTGTGTGTGTGTGTGTGTGTGTGGTGTTGTGTTGTGTTGTGTTGTGTTGTGTTGTGTGTTTCGTTAATCGTTTTGTTAAAGTATCAATTGATGATTGGAATTGAGTGAATACAATTACGATTTTGAATTCGTAATTGTATTCACCCAACCGTACGGAACTTCACATCAGGATTTAAATATTTGTTTATGTCACGAATGTTGTTAAAAGTTTATTTTTTATATTAATGTTATTTAATTTGTGATTGGAGTTATGCTGTTTGGAATGAAAAAAGAGATATCGAGTTCAAGTGAATGATGGAATGCCGTGACTGTTTTACGTTCTAAGCGTAATATTCGCGGATCGCCATATGCAGATTCACTATTGACTGGGAATGGAACACACGTACCTGTTTGTTTGCGAACGGGTACGTTTTTCATGGAAGTCCTTCACGAACTTGCTGCCCATGTCTGACGTGTGACTGAGGGTGCTACAGGAATGTGGAATTTATTGGTTTCATGCTTTAGCATTCGCCGTTTCTGCATTGTCTGTTTGCTTCTGGCCTCCCACCCGTGTGTAGCTCCCTAGTATATATAATTTCAAAACACACCTGGGCACTGTCCCGTTTCGGCCCTTCAACCTCGATACAGTCAGCTAAGGTGGGCCAGCAAGGGCGCATATGCCTCCATATGCAGCAGCTACACCTGGATGCATACATACCCCCACCCCCAGCCAGTGAGAACACAGACGACAACAACAACACTGCCTCTACTCCCAGAATCCACAGCCCCTCATCCACTAAACTCATACACCAAAAAAAACCCTACCACGTACCCTTACAACATGCACCACTGAAACAAAAACACATTCATGCAAAACCACACCCACTCGTGCAACACACACCCACTCCTGCAACACACACACACACACACACACACACACACACACACACACACACACACACACACACACACCATTCACACATCTCCATCTCTCTCACACATAACTCTCACCTGTCACTGTTTGGTCAAAAATGAATGGGCCCAGGAGACCAGCAGCACAAATCCCAACCCAAACGGTGACACCTGGGGTGTTGACATCCTTTTCCATTTCAACGTGCGGATTTTCACTTGCCCAATAAACAGTGTTGTGCCGATTGACATACATGGCCATTCAACTTAAAAGTTGCTTTTTCACTCCAAAATATTTTTTCAGGAAAGGTGTCATCCTCCGCACATTTTTGTCTAAAAATTTTGCAAAACTCCACTCGCCGATCTGGATCGTCTTCAGTCATAGCATGGAGCAAATGAGGATGATATGGTTTCAAGTTGAGCTCGTGAA
The DNA here is from genome assembly GCF_964187855.1 of Myxine glutinosa. Taxonomy (NCBI): domain Eukaryota; kingdom Metazoa; phylum Chordata; class Myxini; order Myxiniformes; family Myxinidae; genus Myxine; species Myxine glutinosa. Next base: position 108,881,349 of record NC_136270.1, read on the forward strand.
GCATCCTCTGAATGGATGTTCTTGAAATGCCAATTTCTTCTTTAGCTCACCTGGTAGACTTTTTTGGACCGGCTAAAAGCAGCTTCAACAACCTGTTTGTTTTCTTCGGTGCAGATGGACCTTGATCTTCCAGGTCTTACCAAGTCTTTAATTGAACCAGTGGTTTCAAAGCGCTTGATAAGGTTGGCAGCTGTGTCTCGTTTTATTAACCCATGAAAGTGCTCTTTAAAATGCGACACGCCTCTTATTCTTATTCTCCGTTTTGTAAAATGGCTTCACAATAAAGACACGCTGTTCGCCTGTGTAACGTTGGTTCAAATGTTTCAAATCTTCCACTTTTGAGGATTCTGAAATAAAAAATAATTATCAATTAATAACATCAAACAAAAATCAATTAATAATCAAAATAATAATAATAAATTATAAAATGATAATGAAATTGTAGTGACTATTGTTTTGGCAACTGCCCTATTACTTCTGGGCAACTTCTGGCAACTGCCCGATGACTTCTGGGCCACCCTGTATATCTACAGTCGGACCCTTATATTCGCCGTTCCGCTATTTGCAGGTTTTTTTTCTATTCGCGGCCGTGTTCCACAAATTCGCGGTTTTTCAGGGGAGCAAAAAAAAAAAAAAATATTCACGGGCTGCTAGCTTGACACATTTATAAAACCCATATTTCACTAGCCATGCATAAAGCAGGTGGACGTACGCAAAAAAAATCTTCTACGAGCCACGAGCATGACGTGCTTCTACATTCACTGCTGTGTGCTTTGCATTTTCTTGGCTTTCGCGGCCGTGAATTTTAGCCGCACTATAATCGAGAACTTCGTGAGATAGCCCACCAGCTGCATAACACGTCATCCCCGGGAGTTACTGTACATAATGAAAACACTCCACAGTTTCTATTAGTGCAATTAGCTGTCTCTCTTTTCCCCCATTGAAACTGGCACGGCATGCATTTCCAGGATTTTCATCGACATTTGCAGGATTTGCCTTGCCATCTCCGGGATTATCGCCGACATTCGTGGGTTTTGTCTCGCCATTTCCAGGATTATCGCCGACATTCGCATAATTTGACACGCCATTTGCAGGATTATCGCCGACATTCGCGGGTTTTGACTCATGATTTCCGGGACTTTCATCGACCTTCGCGGCTTACCGTCGACATTCTCGGGATTTACCTCCCCATTCACGGATTTTTCCTCGCCATTCATTGTTTGGTCCTCCCTATATATATATACAGACTTGGCATTTAATATGGAATCTTTTTTTTGTGGGGGTGAACTTACTTTTCAAGATGTCTTAGAACCAAAAGTTCATTGGAATTATGTTGAAATTATTCTAGATTTTGTTAATGTGACATATAAAAGAAACAAAAACCACATTTGACATTTCAAAACAAATAAATTGATCCTTGAAAGTGATGTAAACTGATATCGAACTCAATTCATGGACAGTACTGTGTTAAACCTCTGTACGTTTTCCAGAAGTATCTCTTTATTTTGCACATTAGCCAAAATTTTTTTTAACAAAAACAAAAGTTAAATTATGACTGGGATTACGGACAGTAAAATTACAGTTCAGTACTTTGTGTAACCCCCACGAGCAATCAGGAGAGCACGTACATGTTGAGGCATGCTGTTTGAGAGATTTGCCAAGGTTTGGACAGGAATCACTTGCCATGCAGTGACAATAGCCTGCTGCAATTCACGCACAGAGGTCGGCTGCTGGTCCAAGTGGTCGATTTGACGCGTTAATTCTGCCCACAAGTTCTCTATCGGATTCATATCCGGGGACATGGCAGGCCACTCCATATGCTCTACACCACGGTCAGCAAGAAAGTGTTGGATCATGCGAGCACGATGAGGCCGTGCATTGTCATCTTCGAAGACAAAGTTTCCTCGAAAGGCTGCACGAGCAAATGGAAGCAATGTTTCTTCCAGAATGGCCCTGTACTTGAACTGGTTCAGGTTTCCATTCAGAACAACCAGGTCAGTTTTGCCCCCTGCATGAAAAGCAGCCCAAACGGTCATCCCACCGCCTCCAGCTTGGACTCTTGGCACTATACAATCTTTGTTGTAGGCTTCATGCACTTGTCTGCGCACTTGGACGTGGCCATCTTGACGATAGACCAGAAATCTAGACTCGTCACTGAAGATCACGTCATTCCAGTGTCCTGGCTGCCATTGACGGTGCTCTCTGGCCCACTGCAATCGGCGCTGGTGGTGTTGTCTGGTCAGGCGTGGCTTTCTCAGGGGACGCCTGGCACGATAGCCTGCTTGAACCAGTCGTTGGTTGACTAGCCTTCTGGATACAGGCACATTTGTCAGTTGCTGCCACTCAGCCCTAAGCCGATTAGCTGACTTGGTGCGGCCATTGCGGACTAACCGGTGCAGCTGGCGATCATCCCTCCTTGTGGTTCTGCGTCGACTTCCTGGCCTCTGTATTGGAGTAGGGACACCCCTCTGAGCATTTCGTTTCAGGATCTTTGACACCTGACCTTGAGTGATGCCATACTGCCGAGCAATAGCACGCTGTTTCATGCCGTAATTTCGTCAAGCCACTACTCCATGACAAACAGCATTGTCGAGTTGACGGACCATCTCCAGAGGAAGTGGCAATAACTTTTGGAGACGTGCAGCAGTTGTTTTCCACTAATACAGAACGCAACAACCCTTGTATACCCGACTGTGAAGCCAATCATCAAATGCACCTGTCCGTACATTTTGCCACGCCACCTGTGATATAATCCTGTTGTTGACTTCTTGCTGCGACAGACAATCAGTGACATGGTTCTTTTAACAAATAAATCACCAAAGTGTAAAAGAAACTCACCAGATTGATATACTGAGTTAAGAAATTAAACCCAATTCAAGAAAAAAAAAATATTCCATATTAAGTGCCAAGTCTGTGTGTATATATATATATATATATATATATATATATATATATATACATACATACATACATATATACACACATATATAATAGGGTGGCCCAAAAAGGAACTGAAAAAAAAAATGTTTGAATTCCTATTCTCCGCAAGGCTATTTTTGTTCGGTATCACAAAAGAAGCCTACGTGCAAAAAATCCGGATGATCGGCCAATATTTAAAGGCCAATATTTACCTCAAAGTAAAGATCTCTATATTCTGTAATTTCACTAATTTTGAGTCATTATTGTGTTCTACAATAAATATTTGCTGCGAAACGCCACTGTAGACATCAAACCTATATCCAAAGAATCGCTCTATGATAGTGACGTGCTATTCCACTAGCTCAGTTGGCCGCCAGGTCTCGGCAGGTGTAGACGTGTCTCTGTTGCGCTCCAGCTATCTGGGCTGCATACTCCCTCCAGTGATGAGGCAAGTTAAACTTTCCACCAGTGGCGATATTTTCTTTCATATATTTACTACACATACCTTTATAAGCAATTTGAAGCAATTATTGTTTTTATTTACAAGGTATATTAAAATCATGGGTGTTATATTTTACATAAAAGATATGTATAAGTTCTTTAATTCTTTAGCTGTATAAGTTCTATAAATTTTATATTACATTCCACAGACATTGTGGTTGACTTTGTGTTTTTGAAATAAACATTGATATGGTATTTTTGTTTCAAATCCTTAAAATATAGGAACTGGTCGCGACCTCTAAATATTGTACGATCTGTCCAATTTTTGGCATGAGTTCTTACATCTTGATATGGAACACGGATAGCCTTGCGGAGAAAGATATTTTCAACTTTCATTTTTTTGGGCCACCCTAATATATATATATTATTTATATATATATATTAGGGTGGCCCAAAAAAAAAAATGAAAGTTGGAAATAGGGGGTATTAGGGGCCACCCTAATATAGATATAATATAGATATAATCTATATTATAGATATAATATATATACATATGCGTCGATGATGATATATATATGATATGATATGTCGGAGCGATGAAGAGAAGGACAAGTTCTAGTTTGCGATAGAGAAGCTGATGGAAAACGTGAAAGATGAGGAAGTTGTTGTGGTAGGAGGAGACCTAAATGGACATGTGGGAAGGAGTATGGACGGTTTTGAGGGAGTTCATGGGGGTTACGGATATGGTGTGAGAAATGGAGAAGGTGAAAGGATTTTGGAGTTTGCTGATGGAGCTGATTTGTTGATTTGTAATACTCAGTTCCAGAAAGGGGATAATAAGCTTGTCACATACACGTCAGGTGGGTCGACGACAACCGTTGACTACCTGATGGTGCGTAGGCGAGATAGGGGGCACCTCCAGGACACAAAGGTGATCCCGGGGGAGGAGGCTGTTTCACAGCACCACTTGGTTGTCTGCGACATAAGGGTGAAAGGTGCGAGGAGAGCTCGGCGGGTGAAGTACCAACCGAGAATGAAGGTGTGGAGGTTGAAAGAGGTGACAGTAAGGGAGGCATTAAAAGAGAGGCTGAGTAGGGTAGAGGATGATGTGGTTGAGCTTGAACGTGGTTGGATGTCAATGAAAGATAGTCTGTTGGGAGCCGTTGGTGAGGTATGTGGATGGACAAAAGGACCACCGAGGCACTCGGAAACATGGTGTTGGGATGATGAAGTTGGAAAGAGGATTGACAAGAAGAGGAAGAAGTTCAAGGAGTGGCAGAAGGCGAAGGGTACGGGAGCAGAAAAAGCAGAGCATGAAAGTTATAAGGCAGCCAAGAAGGCTGCAAAGAAAGAGGTAGCAAAGGCGCAGGAGGCATGTAGGAAAATGTTCGGAGAACGATTGGATTCGGAAGAGGGTCAGAGAGCAGTCTTCAGGATTGCAAAGCAGATAGCGAAAGAGAGGTGTGATGTGATGGGGGTGAGTTGCCTGAAGGATGAAGTGGGACAAATCGTTGTGGACCCAGATGGAATTAAAGGAAGATGGAAAAGATATATGGGAATGCTATTGAATACAGAGAATGAATGGGATGGCAACATAGAGAGTAACCCAGTTTTAGGACCGGCAGAGAAGATAACTGAGAAGGAAGTTGAGGAAGCGAAAAAAGCAATGAAGAGTAGAAAAGCGGGAGGGCCGAAGGGAGTTGTGCGAGATATGTTGAAGGCAGCAGGAAGTTGGGGTGTGAACAGAATGACAGAGTTCTGTAATCTGGTGGTGAAAGAAGGCCGCATTCCAGTGGTTTGGGAACTGAGTACCCTCGTCCCTCTATACAAGGGGAAAGGTGACCCTCTGGAGTGTGGCTCGTACCGAGCGATAAAGTTATTGGAGCATGGAATGAAGGTATTGGAAAGGGTGTTGGAGAGGAGGATAAGGATGAAGGTGAAGATCGACGAAATGCAGTTTGGATTTATGCCAGAAAGAGGAACGAGAGACGCGCTTTTTATTGTGAGGCAGTTGCAGGAGAAGTATATGGAGAAGAGGAAGAAGTTGTTTCTTGGGTTTGTTGATCTGGAGAAAGCATTCGATGGGGTTCCACGCGAAGTATTGACATGGGCATTGAGGAAGTTAGAAGTGGAGGAATGGTTGATCAGAGTCGTGATGGCAATGTACAAAAGAGCACGCACAGCTGTCAGGATGAAGGACGGGAAGAGTGGTGAGTTTGAGGTGAAGGTGGGAGTGCATCAGGGGTCGGTACTAAGTCCACTACTATTTGTAGCTGTGATGGAGGTGCTAGCTCAGAACGTAAAGGAGGGTTTACCGTGGGAGTTGTTGTATGCAGATGATCTGGTGTTGATTGTGGAAAGTATGGATGGACTGAAGGAAAAGATGAACAAGTGGAAGGAATGTATGGAGACAAAAGGTCTGAAGGTGAATATAGGAAAGACGAAGGTGATGGCAAGTGGTAAAGCATGTGGTGAGGTGGAAAGAACTGGGAAGTGGCCATGTGCTGTGTGCAGGAAGGGTGTCGGAGTGAACTCCATTCAATGTACAATGTGCACTGAGTGGGTTCATCAAAAATGTAGTGGTCTGAGAGGGACATTAACCAGTGTGGCAGCTCCATTCAAATGTAAGGTGTGCACAGAGGGAGCTGCAGATGGAGGAAATGTTGAATTGGATCTTGGAGACGGCGTGAAGCTGGAAGGTGTGAAAACATTTTGCTACCTCGGAGACATGCTGAATGGAGAAGGTGGATCAGACTCGGCAACGGTTGCTGGAGTGTGATGTGCATGGAAGAAGTTTCGGGAACTGAGTGGCGTGCTGATGAGGAGGGGAGTGTCGTTGAAACTGAAGGGAAAGTGTTATGCTGCATGTGTGAGAAGTGTTTTGATTTATGGGAGCGAGACATGGGTCATGAATGTCGAGCAGCAACGAAGGCTGGAAAGGGTGGAAATGCGAATGGTTCGTTGGATGTGCGGAGTATCGTTGAGAGAGAGGAAGACAAATGATGAATTGCAAAAGATGATGGGAATAGAGCCTGTGATTGATGCTATGAAGAGGAACAGGTTGAGATGGTTTGGTCATGTGTTGAGGAAGGATGAAAGTGACTGGTTGAGTAGAGTGATGGAAATGAATGTAGAAGGAAGTGCACGGGGAAGACCGAGAAAGACTTGGCTGAAGATGTTGGAAGAAGAAATGCGGGCAAGGGGGTTAACAAGGAGAGATGCAGAAAATAGGGCAAAATGGAGAACATTGCCATGGGGACCGCAAGGCTAACCCCCCGTTCTAGCAGGGAAAATGGCCTTAAAATGCCTGTTGTGTGTTGTTGTCTCAAAGAATACCAAATATATTATTTATCTTGCATTTCAAATATTCAAATATGAACCTGTGAAAAAGAAACACCCCTTTTGTTTGTAAATGCTACATTGAATGGTATTGTCACTTCCTGAGCTGTGATATTCCGATTCAGGGAGACGCCAATCGATCAGAGTCCGATGGGGATTTGTCCGATCTCGAGTCTGAGAAATTTAAAGAAGCTTCATCCATATCAGGTGAGCCACATACACAAAGTCTTCCACTATGCTGTCAACAAAATGCAATCCCCAGCCATTGCACAGCAGACACATGGCCACTGATTGGATATGGATGAGAAAGGATTGATTTCCATGAATGATTTTGGTAGAGATTGGCCATCCCTCATGGGAATGGTGTTTCAGTAGTCTTGTCCAACAAGCTCAAGTGGAGGAAGATAATTTCCAGTGATAAACCATTTAATATCGAAATTAGGCTCCAGGCACAATTACTTGAATCTATCATTTACTTTAAACTTGGAAGCCTTTGAGATCAGTTTTTCCATACAAGTGGCAAAGTGACAGAATCTACAATCTAGGTTTCTAATCCCCTTGAGTGTTGATTTGCCATGGTTTGGTTTCAAATAATCTTTTGGTTCCTGGCATGTTTTAAAATACACTCCTACAATAGTTTTCAGATAGTCAGCTTTTCTGAGATGGAGGAGGAAAACGCTGATGCAAACCACTCTCAATGCCGTATGCCCCTTAAGAGCTATGGTGGCATACTTCCTCATCTCACACGTCGTTGCCTCACCCGCTAACAACATTGTCACACGGCCCTTTATTGCTGTCACACTGAAACTCATTCTTCATTGCTGTCCCCATTCTCACCCTGTTGACAGTGGTAACTCCTGAAAGCTACCTCGACTACAAGTGCTCCTACACAGTGCCCATGCTGAGCCATGTGCCTCCTTGCCAGAGGATTTGCCCTGCTGTTTCACGTGGCACCAGGATACACAGTGATGGCTCACTCAATACTTGCTGCCCAGCTGTTCAAGGGCTCCATTCGATTGTGAGTGACACTTCTCAGAACTACACACCTCGCTCTCTCTCTCGCTCTGTAATTTACTTCAATTTAGTCTTTTTTTCCAAACAGGCACTGTTAGTTGTTTTATATAAGACACGTCCATGGAAAAACTGGGGCATTTGGTATTGATAAAGGCCATTTGATGCATTATGTCTGTGCCGTATAGCCACACCACAGTACGTACACCTACTGGAAGTATTCCTAATTATAGAGCTGCCCCAACAAGGGAATTTGACCAGGATACCAGGATACCAGCAAACATTTGGCAGCTCTTGTAAAAATCGATCTCAAATTTCCACAATACACATGAGACAATATAATTTTTCCACTCCATCCCAAAAAGATCTTGCTCCCTGCTACGACATCTATCTATAATTCCAGTAATCTCTGTCTGTACGTTTGTACGTTTGTCTGTCTGTGACCGCTGTTTCTCGACAACCACGGGTCCGATATACTTTTAACTTGCCAGGTATATTGCTGGGGACCCGAGGATGTGCCTTTTCAAGGTTTCATATTAATCGGACAATTACTTACCGAGCTATGTCCAAAAAACGATTCAACCAATCAGAGAGCAGCGAACGATCGCGTGTGCCGAACGTGGCGGACACACTCTGCCTCGGATGGCACATTTGACAGCGTATTCATTTATTTCACGTTGGAAAACTATGTTGCCGTTAAACTATGTTTTAATAAAGTTTTAAAACTAATAAAAACGAATTTGCGATTCATTCGCTTTCCTGCGCGTTTGTGCACGCGATGGCGATTGCTTTACCAAACTCCGGAAGCCGTTCGCTTTGGACCAAACCATTTCATGTAAATAGAGGGGGGGGGGGGGATATAATTTTAGATATAGATATAGTACGGGCAATGCCCTAGTTCATCCTAATTTGGATTTGAATGCAGGACGAGCATCTAAAATGCAAGCCTGCTACTGATAAATCCATATTACCACCATGGGCATTTTTTGTTTGTTCATTTTGCAAACAGCTTTATATTACATGATATTAATCCTCCCTCTCTCACTTATCACTCGTCCCAGTGAAGCTACCTCGACCTTAAACTCCCTCATCTCCTTTTTTCTGGCTTTCCTATGGAACAGAATCACATTTGGTTCGCATTCCCACCACACTCCCAGCCCCACCCCGGTACAAACAAAGCAATCATGGATACAAAACGGTGCAGCTGCATTTATATTCACAAGGGAACATTCTTGCAATAGAGGTGATACTTTCTTTCCTGCTTCATAGAGATGCCAAGAGGTCATTCCCTTCCACATCTTTTTCTCGCAGTTAATATCACTGCTGCAAATATCGTTTGTAGACTGTCTATAGTTTCTCACTGTTTCCTTTTGGTGCTTAATTGCTTTATTACTTTGCAATTTTTTTTTTGGACAAGTATGTTGATAACTCCGGTTTGTGCTTGTCTGTCCTAGCACTTATACTTGCCTACAGGTCACAATTTTAAACTGATCTTCACAAAACTTCACTAAACGGTAGAGTTGGTAGTCCGACAGAATGCTATTTGTTTTTGACGTGAAAAGGTCAACATAGACCAAAGGTCAACAACTATTTCAAATTTCTAAAATCCTCAATTTTCATCCGATTGACTTGAAATTATTTGAATAGGATTTTCATATCAGCAAACTTAATTCAACCAAATCTTTTTTTGAGGTCAACATAGGTCACAAGGTCAACATAGGCCAAAGGTCAATCACTTTCTCCAAATTTCTAAAATCCTTAATTTTCATCCGATTGACTTGTAATTTGAATAGGATTTTCATATCAGCAAACTTAATTCAACCAAATCCATTTTGAGGTCAACATAGGTCACAAGGTCAACATAGGCCAAAGGTTAATCACTTTCTCCAAATTTCTAAAATCCTTAATTTTCATCCGATTGACTTTGAATGCAATTCGAGATGCAAATAGGATTTGCATATCAGCTAAATTAATTCAACCACCATCTATTTTTGAAGTCTTTTCTTTTTTTAGAAAAGTTCTTAAGCCTTTTTTCTACATTCCCTAAACTCTCCTGCACTCCATCCTCCATCCAGCGTCCTTAAACGTATTTTTAACTCGAAGGTCACAAGAAACTCATTTTGCAATAAATGTTCGTTTCCCATAAATCGTACACTTTCAAAAATCCAATCTCACCCCTCCCCTCCAAATCTTCCCCATAACCCCTCCCCTCCAAATCTTCCCCATCACCCCTCCCCTCCAAATCTTCCCCATCACCCATCCCTTTCAAATCTCCCCCCTTGCCCCCTCCCTCCTAAACTACCCCTCACCCCTCCCCGCCAAGACGCCCCCTCGCCCCTCCCCTCCTAGACTCCCCCCTCACCCCTCCCCTTCAAATCTCCCCACCCTCATTGCTTCTCAATTTCCCCCCTCTCGCTCCCCCTCCTCAAAGCGTCCTCCCCGCTTCTTCCCCCTTCAAACTCTCACCTCCATCTCCCCCAACCTTCTGCCTCGCTCTTCCCCCTCCTCAAATAACACCTCATTGTGGCTTACCCAATCACCATCAAACCTTTTGTCCGCCCCATCCTTCCCTTTCTCCGAGCTATTCTGAAATCTCTGACACACCTTCAACAGCTCTCCCTACCTCTTCCACCTCTTCCACATCTTACCCTACCCCTCCTCCCCCCTGTTCTGTATCTGATGCTCCCCCTTCCTCTTCATTAACGGTATGGACCTCAAACATCCGGGGCCTTCGTTCAAACTTAACTGATCTCTCCATACAGGTTGCTTCTGTCAAACCAGACGTGATCTGCTTAACAGAAACTTTCCTCCTTTATGATGTCTCTGATTCCATAGTATCTCTCCCGGGCTACTCCCTCCTCCGGTATGATAGACCTGAGCCTCGTCCTGGAGGCGGGGTTGCTATCTTTATCAAAAACTCTCTTCCTCACTCGCCCTGCACTGCACTCTCTCCACCTCACCCCCAGGAATACCTCTGGCTACGGCTTCCCCTTCGCTCCCACCTCTTGTTCAAATGTGTGTTGTACCGTCCACCAAACAGTGATGACTCCATCTACATCTCGCTGTCTGATGATATGGACCAACTTCTATCTACTCATCCCAACTCTCTCTTCCTCATATGTGGTGATTTCAACTGTCATCATGCCAGTTGGCTGGGTGTGGGTACCTCTCTCACCAGCCATGGCTCCTCAGCAAAGGACTTCTGCGACTCACTGGGACTGACACAATCTGTCAATTTCCCGACCCGGATCTCAGTCAACGGAACATCTTCTCTTCTGGACTTGGTTATGACCAACTTCCCTGAAAATGTCTGCTGCTCTTCTTCTGCTCCGATCGGATCATCTGATCATGTCCTTGTTAAAGTGGACATCTCTCTGACCATCCTCAGGGAGCCTGCTCAGCGTCGACGAGTCTGGCATTTCACTCAGGCCAACTGGCACGGTCTTCAAGCAGCCATCAATCATCTGGACTGTTCTCCCATCTCTACCACCTCTGACATCAACTCATCCTGGGAATTCTTCCAAAGTAAATTGCTCTCTCTCATGCACAGATTTATCCCATCTCGTCTTCAGTTGTCATACCCTTCCTCCCGTCCATGGTACACGGAATATTGTGGTGAGGCTGTTGCCCAGAAACAACTTGCCTTCGTCTCCTGGAAAGCAAATCCAACGGAAGGAAATCTCATTTCCTTTCACAAAGCCCGAAACAAGTGTGTGTCCACCCTCAGGAGAGCCAGGAAACAATATCTCTCCATTCTCAAGACCGAACTCTCTTATCTGTCTCCCTCTTCCAAATCCTGGTGGCGTCTGGTCAAATCCGTTTCTGGTGTTTGTTCCCCCTCCATCCCCTCCCTTACCTCAAACGGCTACACAGCTGACTCCGCACGTGAAAAAGCTGAATGCCTCAACTCTGTGTTTGCCTCTAAATCTTGTGTCCCAAACCCATCCCTCTCTGTACCCACCATACCCAGTTGTACTCCGCTGCTCCTGGACTCCGTGTCCTTTCCTCCTGACAAGGTGGAAAAGTTTCTGTCAACCCTCGACTCTGATTCTGCAACTGGACCCGACGGCATCAGCCCACGGGTCCTAAAATCCTGCTCTGCTGCTCTATCTCACCCTCTCTCTGTTCTCTTCACCCTCTCTTTTGCTCAAGGTCAACTGCCATCTGCTTGGAAATCAGCCAACATCACCGCTTTGCACAAAAAAGGTGCAAAAACAGATCCTAGCAACTACAGACCAATCAGCCTTCTCCCAATTATCAGCAAAGTCATGGAATCCATCATTGCTTCGGATATGAAATCTTTCCTCTTCTCCAATGGCTTGATCTCTGATCATCAATTTGGTTTCAGACCAGGTCACTCTACTCTGGACATGCTGCTTCTGCTGTCTCAACAATGGATGGAGGTCCTCAATGCCAAACAGGAAATTAGAGCTGTCTCCCTCGACATATCACGTGCCTTCGACACGGTCTGGCACCCCGCTCTGCTCACCAAACTCTCCTCCTTTGGTATCCATGGAAATCTCCACGCATGGCTGGCGGACTTCCTCTCTAGTCGTCGTCAACGTGTGGCCCTGAATGGGTTTCTCTCATCTCCTCTTCCTGTTCAGGCTGGAGTTCCCCAAGGCAGTGTTCTGGGCCCCGTGCTTTTTCTGGTCTTCATCAATGATCTCTCTGACTCTCTCGAAAATCCTCTCTATCTCTTTGCTGATGACTCCACTCTCTGCCGCTCCATTCCTCTTCCCTCAGATCGGCAGTCTGCTGCCTCCTCACTCTCTGAAGACCTGGACAAAATCACAGACTGGTCAAACAAGTGGAACATGTCTTTCAATCCTGACAAATCTCACACTCTTACTATGTCTCTCCGAAAAGATCGACTGGACAACCCTCCCATCTACTTTCTCAACAATCCTCTCCAAGAAGTTCTGTCGCTCAAGATTTTGGGTCTCACTATCTGCCATGATCTTTCTTGGGAAAACCACATTTCCAAGCTGGCCTCCAAAGCCAGTCGCCGACTGGGCATCCTCCGTCGTGCGAAGTCCTTCCTCGGCACACCTGAGCTCCTCACCACATACAAGGCTTTCATCCGCAGCTCAATGGAATACTGTTCTCCCCTATGGGCCGGTGCTCCTGCCTCACACCTAGCTCGGCTTCACGCTGTTGAAACCAAAGCTTTCAGAATTATTGGAATCTCCCACGATGAAGCTATCTCTGAGGGCCTTTCACTCACTCACCGCAGGCAGGTAGGTGGTCTTTCTGTCTTCTACCGACTCCTCTCCAGCCTTGCACCCCCAGCTCTCTCTGTGCTCTGTCCCCCAAATATTCCTACAGGTCGCACAAGATCTGCCAGCAACCCTCTGATGGTTAAACTGCCGAAATCTCGGCTCTCTGCTCACCTTCACTCTTTCATTCCTCTTTTCTCCCGCCTCTGGAACAAACTCCCTCACTCCCTTCAATCCCACTCCTCCCTCCAGGTCTTTAAAACAGCTGTTCACCACCATCTCTTATCTTCCCCCATCCTCCACCAGGATTTATCTTTGCTGATTAAAAAAAAAAAAAAAAAAAAAAAAAAAAAATCCAAAACCTTGATCTTTTCTACCCCCGCTAATTCACCCCACATCCACCTTGTTTGAAATTCCAACTTCTTTCCTGGAAGTCCTGGCAGTGTCCATATGTTTTATACCTCTCCCACCGCCCCCTTCCCATGCCCCCCCCCCCCAAAGCCCTCGCCCTCTCTCAGATCTCTCGATGTCTCCATGTCTCTCGGTCCCTGCTCTCAAATGTTGTGTTTGTGTCCTTCCCCCTCTCTCCCCATCTTGTCTACCGCTCCCGATGTTATATGTTTTATGTGTCGGTTTGTCTTTCTGTGTGATTAATGTTCGCTCTTTCACGAGCCTCGATCTTGTATACAAAAAAAAAAAAAAAAAAAAAAAGTCAACATTGGCCAAAAGGTCAACATAGGCCCAATTTCTAAAATCCTTAAATTTCATCTGATTGACTTGAAATTTGTATAGGATTTTCATATCAGTTAACGTAATTCAACCAAAACAATTTTTGAGGTCAACATAGGTTACAAGGTCAACACCGGCCAAAGGTCAACCACCTATTTTCAAATTTCTAAAATCCTCAATTTTCATCCAATTGACTTGGAATTTGAATGGGATTTGCATATCAGCTAAATTAATTCAACCACCATCTATTTTGAGGTCAACATAGGCCAAAAGGTCAACATAGGCCAAACGGTCAACAACCTTTTCAAAATTTAAAATCCCCAATTTTCATCTGATTGACTTGACATTTGAGTAGGATTTTCATATTAGCGAACTGAATTCAACCACCATCTATTTTTGCAGTCAACATAGGTCACAATGTCAATATAGGCCAGGTTTCTAAAATCCTCATTTTTCATCTGATTAACTTGAAATTTAAAGACAATTTGCATATCAGGTCACTGAATTCAACCACCAATTATTTTTGAGGTCAAAAGGATGCTCAACGGAGTGCCATTCTACTTTGTTCTCTTTTGCCAAGTGTCACTGGGTGATTTTCATTTTTTTTTGGAACCAAATACACAAATGAACCCTCTTGCAGGTACTTCCAAGACGACATACCTGTGTTTGCACACAAAATACTTTATGAAAATGCAGTTTTCCCGAAGTTATAGTAAAAGTACCATTAAATTTATTAGTTCACACCCCCACGTAAAAAGAACCAGAATGTGAATGAAAATTTGTTGGTCATCAATAAGTATGTATTTGCACTCAAACACGATACAATTGACGCGGTCGTGTTTCACACCTTGTGGGTCTTTGTGCGGCTTCCAGGAGAGTGCGCGAAGCTCACCGTGTGGCCTCTGCAACAAAAATATTGGTTGCAGTGCAAACTGGAGAAGCATGTCACGAAGGCAAGGTTCTCAACCGGGAGGATCACAGGTTTGTACATGGATTATGCAAACCAACAAACATTCTCCAACAGGAGATTATGTAGCTTTTGTTATTATTTTTTTGTAAGATTAAGCTTGGAGCCACTTACACTATTGCAGACATGCACATTTAGAAAAGCTAGACAGCCAAGTCCATATTTTTGATGCTTGGATGACAGACAAGACAAGACAAGCGAAGGTATCATTTGAGCTGCCCCCAGCGAGTCGGGTGGTGTCAAGTGTGGTCAGAGCTGCTTGCTTGGTGTCCTTTCCCAATATAATACAATTTTTGTTTTTGTAAAGCACAGTAGTACTCCTATTTATATATATTTTTGTATACTGAATCGAGGCTCGTGAAAGAGCTAACATTTATTTCACAAACAAATCAACCAGACAAACAAAATATACAAAAAGAGGGAGCGGAAGACAAGATGGGGAGAGAAGGGGAAGCACACAACCACAACATTTGAGAGCAGGGAGAAGTGTGGGAGGGAGAGGGCTTGGGGGCAGGAGGCGTGGGAAGGGGGTGGGGGGGGCGGTGGGAGAAGTATAAAACACAAGGGGACCGAAATTAGCGGGGGTAGAAAAGATCAAGGTTTTGGATGGGGGAGGATAAGAGATGGTGGTAACCATCTTGGTGGTAATTTACTGCTTAATGTTAGTGTTTCAAGTGAAAAGCACGATTTTCTTCCGATCGTCCTGCATTGACTCTTATGTGCCACAGAGAAGCAATGATGAGGTTATTCTTAAACCTCAACCTCCAAATGGGTCTGTATCACCACCGGCTCGACCTCGTCGGCTCCCTGAGCTCCTGGAGACTACATCTCGAATTGCATTTGCTTCGTCTGCTTCACCTTCCTCTTGCAGATGCAATGGACTGCCATCAGCAATACCCACCCCTGGAGTAGGGGGTGCAAGTAGTACCAATCGTGATACGTCCACCATGTCTGAGGATGATATATATGATGTGAGTTTTAACCATTCCATGGTTTTTTTTATATCTTCTCCTTTGCTGAAATGTTTTAATTTTTTTGTTTACATTGATTTAAGTTTTTAAGGCATGTATACAAATGACATATAGAACAAGGAATTTAGAGGATATTCATTGCAAGGGCATAAAGGGCCAATGTACAGGATGCTGGTGCATTGGATTCATTCTCTGCAATTGCAGGGAAATGCATTTCATTTGATCCTGGGATTCCTAAATCATGAGTTATGGTGCTTGATTGGGCATGCCAAACAGTCTAATCTCTTGGAAACAATTCCTTGCATCTGTATTCTCCTGCTATTACATTCAAGACTAATTTGTCTCGATCCACTCCTGAGCATTTCTACATTCACTGACCTTCTCCTCTCGCCCTCCCTGTTTCTCCCCTTCACCTAACGTGATACATCTGTGATGTTTTGTCCATATATTTCCTTCCACTCCACTGTCATTTTGGAAAACACAAATATACACTTTGTCATTTTGCTTTTCCACGAACCTCGAATCTTGTTGAGAAACCCCCTCTCCCCCAGATATCCTTTGCGTGTATTATGTTATTATAACAGAGCTCTTATGTATGATGGTGGAAGAAGAAATGCGGGCAAGGGGGTTAACAAGGAGAGATGCAGAAAATAGGGCAAAATGGAGAAGATTGTCATGGGGACCGCAAGGCTAACCCCCGCTCTAGTGGGGAAAATGGCCTTTAAAATGCCTGTTGTTGTTGTTGTATAACAGAGCAAACGTATATTGTTATGTATGTTTATATGCGACCATAATGTCTTCTTCTTCAAATACAATGAACACCCAAAACACAGTCCATGAACTCTTAATTACGTTTGGACTGCTGAGATCCCTCAGACATTTGACGACCCTTTAAGTCCCCCAAGACCCTTAAGACCCAAAATACCCTGAAGACCCAATAGACCCTGAAGACCCCGAAGACCAAAAACACCCAAGGACGCAATATACCCTTAAAGGCCCAGAGGATCCAAAAGACCCAAATGGCCCCGAAGACCCAAAGACCAAAAACACCCCGAAGACCCAAAATACTCCGAAGACCCAAAATACCCAGAAGACCCAAAACACCCCAAATACCAAAAACACCCTGAAGACCCAAAACACCCGAAGACTCAAAACACCCTGAAGACCCAAAACACCCTGAAGACCCCAAAGACCCTTTAGACCCAAAATACCGTTAAATACCCCGAAGAACCAAAACACCCAAAAGACCCTTCAGACCCAAAAGGCCCTGCAAACACCAAAGACCCAAAATACCCCGAATACCCAAAACACCCCAAAGACCCTTAAAGGCCCAGAGGATCCAAAATACCCTGAAGACCCAAATGGTCCTGAAGACCCAAAAGACACCAAAATGGTCAAATATGTCTATCCCTCTGAAACGACGTGTGGTGAGTTACTCTGCACGCCAAGTCACGCTAGTTGTCATAATGGTTTCAAATAAGGGACTAAGTCATCAGTTCAAATTATATGAATTATTGACATTATTAAGCTACAGATGTGATGCCCTGGTGGCATTTAACTTGATCCTGAAAAAGCTTTGCATTGGAGGAAGTGATAAAGAACGTAGACATAGCTATTGTCTTGGTCCACTAGGTCCAGCCTTATGAAAACAAAATGATGAAGACCATTTTCTTGTTTTCAAGACTAGCAGGAATCATGAAACTACATTTCAAGTCTGGGTGATTTGTTCTGTTTAATGTAATTCTGCACCGTTTCCCTTCCCCAAACAGGGTTATTGTTCACGTGTTCTACGCCGTCTGGAACCTTACAAACCCAAGCTATGCTACACCCGCCGTGATTGGTCTTTATACATCTTTTCCCCACAAAACAAGTGAGTGTGTGCTGACAAAATGATCCTGTAAGTTCGCCAAAGGTGTTCATGATGACCATGGTTTTGTTTGAAGTAGTTTAGTTTTGAAGCCACCCATACATTATGTCCACATGGTGTGTGTGGGTTGTTGGCGGCAAGGTGGTGGGAGGGATCTGTTGGCGGTTGAATTTGGTCTAGTGCTTTAAAGAGTTTAAGGATTCTTGGATGGCAAAGGTTGCTTGATTGATCAACTGCAACTTGTGTTTGGAGTTTTAATTTCATTATTAGGGGGCCTTTGGTACCCTTTTGAAATTGCTAGGATTATTAATATTATTCTGATTCCATTAAATTTGTTGGCGATCTTCAGGTCAAACCGTTCATCGTAGGAATTGGTACGGTACACCGTTGACCATGTATGGTACGGTACACCACTTCACTTGATGCATATCCTAAGTATGACGTCATAGGTCACGTGACCTGGCGGCCATATTGGATTTTTTGAAAATCCTAAAAATCGATCTCCTTCATTTTTCGACCTATTGAGTTGAAACTTGGCATGCATTTAGTCCACCTCAAGGCGAAGAACGCTCTTTTCTCCGATTTTTGATTTTTTTTGCTAATTAGTCTACGGCGTGCCAATTAAAAAAGTGCCGACTCAGGATTTTTTTTAAAATTAATTTGGTGATTCCATGAATTTTGTATCGACCTACAGGCCAAACCATTAGTCAGATGAACTTGAAACTTTGACCACTTATAGCATGTCATTTGATTGGGTGCATATCCTAAATATGACGGCATATGTCACGTGACATGGCGGCCATATTGGATTTTATGAAAACATTAAAAATGCATCTCTGCCTTCATTTTTCGATTGATTGAGTTGAAATTTTGACCACTTATAGTATGCCACGTGATTGGATGCATATCATAAAAATGGCGTCAGGTCACGTGACATGGTGGCCATATTCGATTTCTTGAAAACCTTTAAAATGCATCTCCGTCTTCATTTTTCGATCAATTGAGTTGAAACTTTGACCACTTATAGTAAGTATATCACTTGATTGGATGCATATCCTAAATATTACATTATAGGTCATGTGACCTGGTGGCCATATTGGATTTCATGCAAACCTTTAAAATGCATCTCCTTAATTATTCGATCGATTCAGTTCAAACTTTGACCAATTATAGTATGCTTCTTTATTGGATGCATATCCTACATATGATGTCATAGGTCATGTGACATGGCGACCATATTGGATTTCATGAAAAGCTTTAAAATGCATCTCCTCTTTCATTTTTCGATCGGTTCAGTTCAAATTTTAAACAATCGGATCCAGGCTGCCGTTGTCAATGAATGGCACGCACTTGTCCAATTGGGATGGAGCGTCTTGGTCCCCGGATAATCACTGCTTGCAGTTTTAATTTTTATTGGAGTTGTAATTTTTATTACCTGTGAAAATCGAAGATGTTTCATGTATATTGGTTGGTTTTGTGCATTATTCTCTGTTTGTCTGTCTGTTTGTTTGTCTGTTTGTACGCCAATTGCCTACAAGTCACAATTTTAAACCAATATTTATGAAACTACACCTAATGGTAGAGTTGGTCATAAGAAAGAAGCCTATTAATTTTGAGGTCAAAAGGTCAACATAGGCCAAAGGTCAACAACTTAGTTGAAGATTCTAAAATCCTCAATTCTCATCCGATTGACTTGATATTTGAAGAGGATTTGCATATCCGGTCACTTAATTCAACCACCAATTGTTTTTGAGGTATAAAGGTGAAAAGGTCAACATCGGCCAAATTTCTAAAATCGTCAATTTTCATCTCATTGACTTGAAATTTGAAGATGATTTGCATGCTTGATCTTTTTTTATGCATGGGGTAAGGCTTGTAGTAGAGCTGACAAACACACACATATACACTCACACACACATATGGACATACTGACGAGACAAACACTTAACACAGGCACTGAGCTTGGAGGAAGTGCCATCACTACTGTCACTTCCTGGGATACTCTGGGTACTAGTGACGTCATAACAATGGCGCTGCTTTTCTCACCATACTCAGCGGAGCGTTTCCTCAAGAGGAATTTCCCTCTCCCAATGGATGCCAACCGATGGGGATTGTCTGTGCTCTATCCTTTTCAAGCATGGAGCAGCACGTGCCATTTTTAAAGTCTTCTATATGACTTGAATCGGTCCAAACCGGATGGGTGTTTTTTAGGAGACACCATCTCTTTACCGGATGGTCGTTGGCTCCCTACGGAGCACATCCGCCCTTTGCCAGGTGTTGTTTTTGGTCCTGGCAGGGTGTTACAGTCACTGTCCCCACTAGCAAAGCCAGTGAGGGGTGTCGGTTTAGTCACCGACATCCCAACCATGCGGCAGGTAGAACTGGGTTACATGTTACCAGTGGCAGTCCCAAAAGAGTGACCTAACCTAAATTGAATCAGATTGAATTCACCCACCAATAATTTTTAGGTCGACATAGGCCAAAGGTCAACAACTTATTTTAGGGATTTCACAAGTATCATGCTATCTATGTACGACAATTTTATTATTATTAATTTTTTCCACTTAAGGTTGTAATTTTACCTTTATTTTACTGTGATTCTAATGTCTTATGGCAAGAACTTTATAATGCCCCAATACTTAAGATGATGTGCTTTCATTAAGGTATAGGAGGTTGAATCTGGTCGAAAAAGAATCTCGACAGCTGAATGGACCGAGCTGAATGATATGCAGCTGCATAAGCCGAGCGAGGCAAGCGTGATTCAGCCAAATGCACAAATATTGTTTGTTTTATCAAATTCAAAACAACGGGGCTGTTACTGAAATTGCACTTCAGTTTATCGAGATTAAGTTTATTGAGCATTTGTGTTAATGCCACTTTGGTGTATCAATTTTTATTTTTATTTCACATCAATGAGCATCGAGAAAGGAAAGCTTCATACGTGTACCAACGCTGCCCCCAGCAGCATTGCTCATACCTGCGATTTGCTGTATTGTGGATTGTGATTATTCGATATTTGTGCAGAATTCAGCATTCTACCTGGGGTTCCAAAGTAAAATACCGAGTTGCTGGAGTCTGTTGCCATGTCTTTGTCCCGAGGGTAGTGACCGACTACAGCAGCGTCAGTATTTGTTTAAAGTAAGTCATTATGTTTATTAATATGCCAAAATTGTGTTGCAGTACAGTATAGCAAAGTGCCTTTGCCTTGGTGAAATTATATCGACCAAAGTGCTTTCCTTATAACACGGATGATGCCTTGAGGGAATTTTTTATGGCCTAGCGAAGCTGACAAGAATCGAGAAACTTTTTTGCCAACCTTGATCACCAGTGCACAAATTTAGGTTCTATATTCAGGAAAGCCTCTCCTGTATGACACTATTTTGTGGTCGTGATACTATTTTGTATGACAATTCTGTGGAAGGACTGGCAAATAGCCTATAGGGCTGCACACTCTGCCCGGTGCTGTGTAGTTTGAATGTCGGCCTAGCTATTAACTGTCATCTTCTTGGAGTTTCACATGCAGGGCAAGGCATCAATGTTGCTGCCTACCTCGAGTGGACGTTTAACTGAGTGTCCCATCTGCTAGCCTTAGTTAGTGGACGTTAAAGATCACATGGTGTCCTTTGCAAAGAGTAATGGAGCCAATCGCCGGCCCCTTGTTCAAGTTCCAAATTCCTGCACACTCTGCAAGTAACCAGTGTCGAAGACCCATCCAGGATTGTAATCCCAGCCAAAGAATCTGCTTCAGCAGAACCAACTCTGTATAGAGCATGATGCATCCCATCCATCTAATTACGAGTAGAACAAAGGGTTCCTGGCACTCAATAATTCAAAATGGTGCGTGTCATTCCCCCTCTGTGCCATCGTTGTGGGGACAGAGTTTTGAGTGTGGGTTAAGTTACGTTCCTCAGGTTTTGTATATATATGACGTCACTGGCTGAGCTCCAGTATATATATATATACAGTGCATTCAGAAAGTATTCAGACCCCTTCACTTTTTTCACATTTTTTTTATGTTGAAGCCTTATGCTGAAATCGTTTAAATTCATTTTTTCCCTCATCAATCTACACTCAATACCCCATAATGACAAAGAGAAAACAGGATTTTAGAAAGTTTTGCAAATTTATTAAAAAGAAAGAACTGAAATATCACATTTACATAAGTATTCAGACCCTTTGCTATGACACTTGAAATTTAGCTCGGGTGCCTCCCATTTCTCTTTATCATCTTTCAAATGTTTCTACACCTTGATTGGAGTCCACCTGTGGTAAATTCAATTGATTGGACATGATTTGGAAAGGCACACACCTGTCTATATAAGGTCTCACAGCTGGCAATGCATACCAGAGCAAAAACCAAGCCATGAGGTCGAAGGAACTGCCTGCAGAGCTCAAAGACAGGATTGTGTCGAGGCACAGATCTGGGGAAGCCTACAAAAATAATCTCTGCTGCATTGAACGTTCCCAAGAGCACAGTGGCCTCCATAATTCTTAAATGGAAGAAGTTTGGAACAAACAGGACTCTTCCTAGAGCTGGCCGCCCGGCCAAACTGAGCAATCGGGGGAGAAGGGCCTTGGTAATAGAGGTGACCAAGAACCCGATGGTCACTCTGGCTGAGCTCCAGAGATCCTGTGTGGAGTTGGGAGAAACTTCCGGAAGGACAACCATCACTGCAACACTCCACCCGACTTGGGCTTTATGGCAGAGTGGCCAGACGGAAGCCTCTCCTCAGTGAAAGACACATGAAAGCCCACAGAATCTTGTTTCTCACAGTCTGAGAGTCCTACAGGTGCTTTTTTGCAAACTCCAAGCAATTTTTTTCTTTTTAATAAATTTGCAAAACTTTCTAAAATCCTGTTTTCTCTTTGTCATTATGGGGTATTGAGTGTAGATTGATGAGGGAAAAAATGAATTTAAACGATTTCAGCATAAGGCTTCAACATAACAAAATGTGAAAAAAGTGAAGAGGTCTGAATACTTTCTGAATGCACTGTGTGTATATATATATATATATATTGTTACGGACCACGGATTCGATATTATTTTGACCGAGCGGTGGTGTAACCACGGCCGAACAGTTATTCCCCTAACTAAAACCCGATTTACCCCAAACTTTGGCCGTATCGCGCCGCAGCTGCTCAATCTGGAAAATTCTAAAGCGACCGAATGCAAAGAGGAAGAAGACGTACAGAAGAGTAACGGGGTTTATTATTATTTACACACACAAGCAAAAAGAGCAGTCACGATTATTTACAGGGGACATGAGACGCAGGTGACACAGTGAAAATTATTAGCTTATACAGACTTAGTTACTACCCAGGACAGAACAAACAAAGACACTGACTCACGCGGGGAATTGCAGAGTGGATTGCTGGAAGGAGGTGTGTGGCTGGAGGGGGAGGACGGCACGGAGCTGGCTGGAGCTTGATCCCGCACGGGACGTCGGGCTGGACCTCGACGGCCGCTGATGCCACCGAGCCTGTCGTGTGCGCGGAGTCACGGGTCGGAGCTGCTTGTCTCAATAAAAGCGCATTTGCTCTGGCGACCCAGCTCTTTCTTTGGACTCAGTAAGAGCGCAACTCTCTGACGACCCAGCTCTTTCTCCTCCCTCCTTGTCTCAACTCAAAGCGCATCTGCTTGTCTCTTCCCTTGGACTCCTCTCCTTTCTCTGTAAAAACTCATCTGCTTGGGGAACGCCCCGCCGTGGGTTATATAGGCCCCGCCCCTCAACCTTTGCGAACCTCCCCCAAACGTTCTCTCTCCGCCCTCTCAAGCCAAACCCCTTGTTCATGGTTGGTCGAGTGGGGCTGGCTCACTCCTCCCCTCTATGACGAGGTGGAGACACGCCTTTCTTCCCCAACCCTGCCTCGTGGCCAATGGTGGTTGAAGAAAACCGCCCAAAATGCAGTTGGCCATCGAAATGAAATGAAAGGGGACCTATTCTTATTTCACTTGGTACAATGGAGTATTTAAGTTAATGGGAGACACAGCCTTACCCTAAGACACATAATAAGATATAAGCTATCGAACAGGGGTATTCTATTATTGGCTGACGTGTGTGCTTTATGGACTAATTACTGAGACGCCCTTTTTACCTTTATACAACTCTGGAGGCAAGAGGGGCCATATCCAACCAATGGTACACAGCAGTTTACCACAATCCAATACACACAATCAAAAAAAATGCCATCCTCATATCCGCAACAATATCTATATATATATATATATATACTGTATATATATATATATATATATATATATATATATATATATATATATATATATATATATATATATATATATATATATATATATATATATATATACATATATATATATATATATATATATATATAGATATATATATATAGATATATATATAGATATATATATATATTTATATATATATATATATATATATATATATATATATATATATATATATATATATATATATATATATATATATATACATATATATTGTTACAGACGCGGCTTTTAGATGTTATATTGACCGAGCGGTGGTGTATTTAACCGCGTCCGAACAGTTACTCCCCGATTAAAACCCGATTCCACCCGACGTTGACCAGATCGCCCCACAGATATTCAATCGGGAAATCTCTAAAGCGACCGAAAGAGAATGAAAAAGAAGAAGAAGAAGAATACGGAGGAAGAACAGATTTTATTATACACACACAAGCAATGGATGGAAGAAGCAGTAACACAGCGAATCGTTAACTTACACTATTCATTTTTACTTAGCCCCAAGACAACGAGTAGGACAGGACGTTCACACTTACACAGGGGATATTGCAGGCAGGTAGGGCTTGAGATGGATTGCTTGAGAGGGAGGCAAAGTCGGGAGGCCGCAGCTCGCAATTCCTCGCGGTTTTGGCGGGAAACCCTCCGGCGTGTATCAGCTGCGGTAGACGTCACGCGCTGGTTCGGCACACCTGCTCCTCTTCTTGGGGTGGAGCCGTCTCCCTCCTTTCAGCGCGTCTCTCCAAAGCTGGTTTCCTTGCCGAGTACCTCTCCTCTTTGGCTTGGAGCGTTTCGCATCTCACCGCTCCTCTTCTGCAGCCTCTTTGCTCATCTCCCAGGGTCATCTCTTAGGCCTCTCCAAGTCATCTCATAAAGCAGTCCCTTACAGTCGCTTTTATCACCTCGGGCGAAATCAAGCCGCCGGCTCCGAGGGCACGCCTACCGGGTCGGGTCGCTCACCGTGGTGTTGATTGGCTGTTAGGGCTGGTTCACTCCTTCCCTCTTATGACGAGGTGGAGACACGCCTTTCTTCCCCAACCCTACCTCGTGGCCAATGGTGGTTTGAAGAAAACCGCCCAAAATGCGGAAGGCAATTGGAAGGGAGGTTTTGGGGAAATTGGAAGGGCCTACGCTTATTTTGTTTGATACAATGCAAAGTCAATCTAGTGGGAAAACACATATTTAGCCTACATGGAATAAGGAAATACACTATTTAAAAGATATATCGTGACCTGCGTGTAAGTTTCATGCAATTAACTAGGACGCCGACTGCGACCATTATTTACATTAACAGGGTGCTACCGTACTTTTGTAACGTTCACATTGTAACGTTTCCACATTCGTTACAATATATATATATATATATATATATATATATATATATATATATATATATATATATATATATATATTGCTGTGGTTTTTAGAACCCTCCACTTTGTAAATATTTGTAATAATCCCTTATAAATAATCCCCTGTAAATATTCCCATTTTTGTGTAAAGATCAACGGTCGCACCCTAGTTAGGTCATATTGCAACACGTAGGACACCATAGGCTCTTCTTTAGTTATTTCATTAGTATGTGTTTCAGGTAAGGATCTGTTCCCAATAGTTTGACTCTGCGTTGTATTAATTAAATAATTGTAGGCCTCAAAGTTCCTTTCAACATCAGTGCGAGTGGTCTTCTATCCCGCAAGCCGCCATAAGCCACGTGGCAGAGTTGGAGAAGAAGGGAGGAGCGCCAGGAATGAGGCGTTGCCCACCAACGCACCATCAAGGGGCAGACCGGTGAGCCCTCACGACCAATCAGGGCCGAGGCAGCTCACCGATGGCCGTATCCAAAAAGGCAAGCGGCTTAATACGCGATCGGCCAATATAAGTGGCCGCGTGGGACTACTTAGGGGATGAGTGATATGGGAGAGGACGGCAGACACGGAAGACCCGAGAGTGGTGAAGGAGTCCCTGCTTGCTGTTGTCACGGACCATTGGAGGCGCACAACTGGCCGAAGGCTAAGGGTCAATTTATTACGTACACTGCATCCCAGTCTTGCCCCCCGCGATATAATTGGCCGCTCACGTTAAACGCCACGTGAAGCTGCCGGCCACTCGTTGCCGCGGTACGAGTGAACACCCGGAGCGTGGACCGGAGCGCGAGGTCGGAGCCGGACCTCACCGCCTACCATCGATGCCTACCTACCACCTGCCCGGACCCTTCTCTTCCTTCCCACCAGCCCTGCCATTCCATCCTTTCGTGTAAGTCCGTTTGTTCTGTCCTGGGAGTGATAATCTAAGAGTGTATAAGGTTCCCCTCTGTCCTTTTATTTCCTTATTTTGTATATTCTTCCCCTTTCATTTCCTCTTTCATTATTGTACAATAAATTCTGTGTTCCTTCTTATTCTTTGGGTTTTCCTTTCATCCGGTCGCTTTAGTCTTTTCCCAATTGAAAACCTGTGGCACGATATAGGAACCGCTTATACTCGGGTTTAGACTGCCGCTAACGGCTCGAGCTTCGGATTGCTAAACTGCTCGGCAATATTCCATCTTTTCCGTGGCTCGGGCAGGAGTATCGCCCTGCTTCCGACCGGAAGCAGCGCGATATCTTCTAAGGACTCAGACGGCCAGCTTAATAGACGAGGGGATTAACCCCCCCCGCCCCCTCGGTAAGGGAAGCGCCGTAACCCGAGATCCGCAACAATATATACAGTATATATACATACATACAGAGTGGTCCAAAAAACCCTAACCACATTTTGAAGAACGATACCTGCAACAAACAACTAAGTTTATTCTTGTTCTTTGGTACAAAACAAAACATGATTACTCATTCAACAGTCTAATCAGTCTAATATACACGAAACAGATGAATTCAAATGTTCAAACTGCTTTCCTTCATTGTCTTTGCACAGCTGTAGCCATGACGAAACACTCTGACACGCAGTTCTGCATGTTTCAGTCGTTAATGCAGCAGTCTCATCACAGATGAATTGTTTCAGGTCTCTAAGGGTCGTAGGATTCCTCGCATACACTTTGTGTTTGAGGAAACCCCAAAGGAAGAAATCACAGGGTGTTGATAAATCACAAGACCGTGGCGGCCATTCAACTGGACCAGGACGGCCAATCCATTTGTCTGTAAAGTTCAAATCAAAGGCCTGGCATATACTGGCAGCATAAAGAGCAGGCACACCATCATGCATGAACCACATTTGGCCATCATTGAGTGGAAATACATGCTGCTCCAACATTAGAAGGTAATTTGCAGCATTAACATTTTCTTTGAAAAATATTGGTCCAACAATGCCTCCAGAAGAAATGCCTGCCCAGACGGACACACTAGCTTGATACTGGACGTTGTGCTCAACAGTAAATTGTGGGTTGTCTCCTGCCCATATCATGGTGTTATTACGATTCACAGAAACAGATAAAGTAAACTTGGATTGATCTGACCTCAAGATCCTGTTCTGCAAATCATTGTCCATATACATTAACCCAAGCAATGTCTCACATGCCTCAATGCGCTTGTCAAAATCATCCTCAGATAGTTGGTGAATTAATCTGGGTATGCATGATTTCGCATTAAGGGCTTTTAGTATTCTTCAAATCGATGATCGGCTTATGTTTGTGACGTTTGATAAACGATGAGTTGATAATGGTGTGTTACTGTCGAGTTGTTGTTGAATGACCGCTCTGCTTTCCTCTGTTTGAACAGTACCTACCTGGTGACTGTTTTGGAAGAATGCTGCCGGTTTCATCAAACTGCTTGTTTGTTCAGCCGATGGTTCTTCTGTCAATTGCGTCGGCGCCACATTCTTTGACAAGTTGTATGTGAACTTCAGCTGAATTTACAGATACGGAATACAAGCCTACAGCGCAAATTTTGTGTCTCACGATATCCTCATATTTGGGCATCTAATTCACAATGAACTGAACTTATGCAAAGACAAACGCGTGCAGCACAGTGAGCGAAGCTCACCCCGATCCATATCACGTGATGCACCTTGCCCTGTTGCACATCACATATTGAAGCGGTCACATCCATTTACGAGTAATCATGTTTTGTTTTGCACCAAAGAACAATAATAAACTTAGTTGTTACCCTCGCCAGAGGAGAGGGTATAGCATTTGAGTCCGTTTGTTTGTTTGTCTGGCTGTGTGTCTGTTAGTTTGTCCGCACAGAATAAATATGATTTTCTCTGCAACCGTTGGTCCGATTGACAGGAAATTTTCACCATAGGTGCACCTACACCTGTATAATTTTTTTATAATAATTATGATGTCATAGGTCACGTGGTTCGGCCGCCATCTTGGAAAGACCGAAAAAATTTGCATCTCTATATCTCCGAAAGCGCTGAATAGAAAAAATTGAGACATGGCTCATTGTAAAGAACTCTCCATGGGGAATAAAATATGTTAATGATGATGTCATAGGTGCCTCCATTATGACGTCATAATTCGCCAAGTACAAAACTTCATCCGATCAAGATGAAATTTCTCGAGCGTCGTGTCGGCATAAATTTGTGGAGAAAAAAATAATAATGATGACGTCATCAGTCATGTAGCTCGGCCGCCATATTTGTTTTCACACAAAAGCCTTAAAAAACACTGAAAACACTTCCTGGCGAGGGCCTGCAATCTCTGATTGCTCTTTCTAGTTTGTTGTAGGTATCGTTCTTCAAAATGTGCCCAGGGTTTCTGGACCACCCTGTATATATATATATATATATATGTGTATGTACAGCCATGTGAAAAAGTAAGTACACCCCATGTAAAGTTTTGACTTTTTCAACATATTTCAACATGCAGCTATTTGATCTACATTTCAACAATATTGATAGATAAAGGTGATATAATATAACAAATATCATGAAACATTCACATTTTGTAGTCCATTGTATAATTTAAATAAACATAAATGCAAATTTAGCATGTGGAAAAAGTAAGTACACCCCTACATTTATCACTACTTCAAATACCTAAAATTAGAATCAGGTGCGCCAGCTCAGGTGCAAATGATTAGAACATCGTTAGAGAGGATCTTGGAGGAACCTGTCTTATTTAAACCTCAGACATTTAGTTTGGTTTGCTCTTTGTTGTTGAAGTGTGCGGTGTCACCATGCCTAGATCAAAAGAGCTCTCTGATGCCTTCAGAAAGAAGGTTATAGATGCCTACGAGTCTGGGAAGGGATTTAAAAATATCTCCAAACAATGTGAAATCAATCATTCGACTCTCCAGAAGATCATCTACAAGTGGAGAAGATTCCAAACAACTGCCAACTTGTTCAGGCCAGGCCGCCCCAGCAGGTTCAGCCCGAGAGCAGACCACAAGATGCTGAAAGAAGTCTCTAAGAACCCCAGAATGTCATCACGGGACCTACAGGTAGTTCTTGCCACAGTTGATGTCAAAGTGCACGAGTCTACCATTAGAAAGACGCTGCACAAATTTGATCGACATGTGAGGTGTGCCTGGAGGAAACCTTTGCTGTCCAGAAAGAACATCAGGGCAAGAGTAAAGTTTTCCAATGAACACCTTGGCAAGGACCAGCACTCCTGGAACAATGTGCTCTGGACAGATGAGTCAAAGGTAGAGCTATTTGGCCACAGTACCAGAAGACATGTTTTGGCGAAAACCAAAGACAGCATTTGACCACAAGAACCTGATACCAACTGTAAAGCATGGTGGTGGAAATATTATGGTTTGGGGCAGCTTTGCTGTATCAGTGCCTGAGCAGCTCACCATCATAGAATCCACTATGAATTCTTCATTGTACCAGAGGGTGCTTGAGGAAAATGTGAGGCCATCTGTCGGAAAGTTGAAGCCCAACCGAAGGTGGACCTTGCAACATGACAATGACCCTAAACATACCAGTAAATCCACCAAGGAATGGCTGAAAAGAAAGAAATGGAGGGTCCTGGAATGGCCAAGTCAAAGCCCGGATCTAAATCTCATTGAAATGTTGTGGGGGGATTTGAAACGAGCTGTGCATGCAAGAAACCCCTCAAACATTGCACAGCTGAAAGAAATCTGCATGGAGGAGTGGGCAAAAATGTATCCCAGTCGATGTCAGAGACTGGTGGACAGTTATAAGAAACGCCTACTTGAGGTTGTTTCTGCCAAAGGGGGCAATACCACCTATTAGAGCCAAGGGTGGACTTACTTTTTCCACATTCGAAATTTGCATTTATGTTTATTTAAATTACACAATGGACTACAAAATGTAAATGTTTCATGATATTTGTTATCTTATATCACCTTTATCTATCAATATTGTTGAAATGAAGATCAAATAGCTGTATGTTGAAATATGTGGAAAAAGTCAAAACTTTACATGGGGTGTACTTACTTTTTCACGTGACTGTGTGTGTGTGTGTGTGTGTATATATATATATATATATATATATATATATATATATATATATATATATATATATATATATATATATATATATATACATACATATATATATATATATATGTATATATATATATGTATATATATATATTTTTTTTTCTTTCTTTTTTTTAAAAAATTATATATATATTATATATTATCATATTATCATTTTATATATTTTATCATTTTTATATATATACATGTGTCTGTCTGTGTGTGTATGTTTTTACCATTTGATCGACATTACCATTTGATCGATGAGTTTTGTCATCAAATTTTCACCAAAGCTTTATTATGATAATACGAAGAAGGCAAATTAATAATTTTGTCAAAAGGTCAAAAGTCAGCGTCGCATTAAATCATCAATTTTCATCCAATTGACCTGACATTTCAATTTACCATTTGAGTTTTGTTATCAACTTTTCAACAAAGCTTTATTATAATAATAATAATAATAATATGGGGAACACAAATTAATAATTTGGTCAAAAGGTCAAAGGTCAGCGTCACATGAAATCATACATTTTCATCCGATTGACCTGAAATTTTAAGAATTTGCATATTCGTTAACTGAATTGGTTCACCAATCAGAAGTTACAAGCCAATTGTTTTTCGAGATGAAAAGGTCAAAGGTCAAGGTTGTGTAAAATCACCAATTTTCACCTGATTGACCTGAAATTTAAAGAATTTGCATATCCGGTCACTGAATTGGTTCACTAATCAAAAGGTTGGAGTCTATTGTTTTGTATAAACGTCAAATGTCAAGGTTGCATAACATTGTCAATTTTTGTCCAATTGACCTGAGATTTTAGGAATCTGCATGTTGGGTCACAGAATTGGTTCACCAATCAAAAGCTAGAAGCTGATTTTATTTTTTTTTAGATCTGAAGCTCAAAGGTCAAGGCTGCATAAAGTCATCAATTTTCATTTTGGATTTTTAAAAACTGTTTTCGTTATTTTGAGCATATAGAAGAAGAAGACATCTGAATACAAACGGACGCAGACGGACTTTTCATTTTCAGACACTTTCTCGTTAATGTCTTGTTAATGGACATCAGATAAGTCTAATGGCCTGCTGAACATGTCCATTCATCTTAACGTGAATATACTGAATATCCGTGTTTATAATATTGCATTCAAAATTCCAACAGGAGCAATAACAGCCAAGGAGAGACGTATGGTAATAATTTATTAATTTGGCGTTGGATGCTTGCTATGGTTTTCATCGGTTTCTTGAGCCACTACCTACAAAAATGCTGGGAATCTAGGGCTCCATTGCTCGGAGCATGATAACACCATGATAATGATCGACAAACATTGTCTTATCAATCAGGCAATGATCTCAAAATGTTTCCTTAGTTACGCAGGAAATAAAGAGATCTTTAATGTTCAAACACTTGAGCATGTGCATGGCACAACTGCCATTATGTCTCATTTGTACATGATGTCCTTTGAATTGCTGTGCCTCCATATCCAGAATATCAACACTGAATATTGATTCCAAAAAATATATTGTTGAATATGGAAGTTAAAATTATTATAATTTGAAGAATGAAAGTACTTTTTTGCGACTGATTGGAATGCTTGGAAAACATTGACGGTTAAAAGCTTCTCTGGCCGAGTTTTATTCCCAATTTGTGTTTTGACATGAGTGATGCTAATTCCATTAGAATGCTGCAGTTACTGACTCAAATTGCTTCATCTGACCATTGTCCTAATCATCGGTTTGAAACCTCAATATGGCATATTTGCTTCAGGCTGATTATTATTTAAGATTAAGTGCAAATTGGGGAAAAAATTGTTTTTCATCTGCGACGATTTCAACTCTCACCATGCCAGCTGGCCGCATGTTGGCTCGACAACAACCAGCCACGGCATCACAGAAAAGGCCTTCTGCCACTGTGGATTTAACTCAATCTGTGACCTTCCCAATCTGCATTTCTGCAACTGGTGTGTTCTCCCTCCTGGACCTACTAACGACTAGCATTCCATACAATCTCTCCTGTGCCACTTCTGCCCCTCTTGGCTCTTCTGACCACCTTATTTTGATTTTAATGCCCATATTTCTCTGGCTTTTGTAAGAGAGCAACCTCATTAATGCAGAATATGGCTTTTAGCAAGGGCCAACTGACAGTGACTTGTTCTTCTTTTGTGTGGTCCGATCATCAGCCATTCAAGATGTAAAACCAGCAGATCTCAACCATTCTCGGGCCTGCCGAACAAACTGTGCAAGAGCATTCCAACCTCCTACCAACTGGTGGATGGGACACTCTTCCACCAAGTGTTCTACAGTTTGGGGCTCTCTGAAATCACAGCTTGCTGTATCAGCCAGGTTCCAGGTATACATGCAAGCCTTAAAATGACCAATGACTGTATGCAGTCTGTTCATGCGGCACCACTCCTTTCTTTAAAGTCTGCAGCTACCTGGAGAGATGGAAATGAGCGGCAGATGCTGCAGTCGGCCTTCGGTTGCCTCCTTTTCCATTCTGAGAGGAGCCACTGTTGTTTTCTCTCTGAGCCGCCAGCATCGATGTAGGACTGGGCTGTCCTGGTGAAAGATTTTCGACTCTTGAGTCGTTGAGTTTGCAGTGGTTCGTACATCTTGTTGTAGAGGTGATTAACTTCAGAGTCAGAAGTTTTAAGTGCAGCTTGTCTGGTGGCTGCTTCTCGCCTTAGGTGGTGAGGCATGATGCCAGCGAGGACAGGTAGGCAGTGAGATGGTGTCCGTCTCGGGCTGCCATTGATGACTCTTAGGGCAGAATTGAGCAGGACACGCTGCCCTTGTGTGCAGGCTGCTATCCCAAGCAGCAACACAGTACTCTGCTGGAGTATGCACCAGTGCCAGTGTGATGGAGCATAGGGTTATGAACTTTGCTTCCAAGTCGTGGCCTGATAGTTTCCTTAGCAGGTCGACCCTTGCTGCCATTTTTCCAGCCACATCCTCAGCATGGTTGCAGAAAGTAAGGGCCCTGTCCAACTTAATAACAATGTAGGTTGGTATATTGGTAAAAGGAACTAGAGTACGATGCCATCAAACTTGTAGCAATGGCTCAATGCAGTTCAGGATGACGCTTTCAAACAGTTTGAAGGGAACCGACGGAGGGAGATTAGGTGGTAGCTCTTTGGGTCATTTTTTTGCTTGTTGGGCTTAGGGATAGTGACAACATTAGCTCTCTTTCAGACCAGTAGGACTCAAGCTATTGCTAGGCAGTGTGACATGAAGGTCCTCAACCGGTCTAGAAGAAGAGGGCCTGCACGGATGAGCTGTTCAGCATGAATGTTGTCTCGGCCTGAGGCCTTACCACACTTGAGTTTATCAATTGCAGTCGCAAATTCAAATGGTGAAACTTCTTCGGTGAGGCCAAGGTCAACAGATGGTGAGTGCCTAATCTTTTGAAGTTTGGACTTGACATTGGGGGAGAAAGCTTTATCCGGCTGCAGATATTTGCGAATGTTATCAAGTGTATAATAAGAATGATCATTTTAAGGCCATTTCCCCCGCTAGAGCGGGGGTTAGCCTTGCGGGCCCCATGACAATCATGTTTCCCTGTTTGAGGCAATGTTTTTATGGCCGGATGCCCTTCCTGACGCCAACCCTTAGTCGCCTCCTACGATGCGCAGGGATGTGGTGCACCTATTCTAAACCGGGGTACACACGGGGATCATTCATCCCAGCAAGCTGGTACTCAATTTGCTTTGAGAAATGATACTCAAATTTGAGTGCTTGAATATCATCAAAGTTGCTTGCGTTTCTTATATTATATCTTCATGTCATTGTTCTATGATGTGTATAAATATGGTTATGTTTAAGTCTATGCCTTCACTCTCACTTCCAAGCAATCTAACCTGCGTTTGAATCCTGACCCAGCTATAAACTGTCATCCCAGTGTTTCGCAGGCAGGCCTGTGATTCATCAATGTGTGTGCCGTATGTCAGATGGATGTTAAACTTGTGTCTTGTTTGTCGGCATTAGTTTGTGGATCGGCAATGGAACCGGCACTGAGGCTAGCCTCAATTGATATCTAGCAGGAGGTCGGTGATGCTTGCCTGTAATCACAAAGCTTCTATTGGAGTCAAGTGTCAACTGCAGTCAAGTGCTTTCTATAGCCATGAATGAGCTTCCTACACCTCTCGACTGGCAGTTTGGCTCACTCTTCTTGTGCAAACTGCTCCAGTTCTCCCAGATTTGAAGGGTGCCTTCTCCCAACTGCTGTTTTCAGATCTTCCCACAGGTATTCAATGGGATTTAGATCTAGACTCATTGCTGGCCATTCCAGAACAGACCAGAATTTTGCCTTGAACCATTCCTGGGTGCTCTTTGAAGTGTGTTTGGGGTCATTGTCCTGCTGCAAGACCCATGACCTTCGATGGAATCCCAGCTTTCTGACACTGGGTTGAACATTGCGCTCCAAAATGCATTGGTAATCTCCTGATTTCATGATGCCATGCACACATTCAAGGTACCCAGTGCCAGAGGCAGCACAGCAACCCCAAAATATCACTGAACCTCCTCCATGTTTAACTGTAGGGAAGGTGTTCTTTTCTCTGAAGGCTTAATTTTGTTTTCCATAAACATCGAGATGATGTGCTTTTCCAAAAAGCTCAAATTTGGTCTCATCTGTCCACAGCACATTCTCCCAAAAGGATTTGGGCTTGTTCAGGTGTGTTTTGGCAAACTCCAGTCGGCTTTCTCAGCAGTGGGGTCCTCGTGGGTCTCCTACCATATAACCCCCTTTCATCGAGTTGGCGATGGATGGTGCGAGTTAAAACTGTCCTACCTTTTGTCTGAAGGTCAGCTTGAATCTCTTTGGCAGTTGATCGAGGTGCTTGCTCCACCATTTGAACAATCCTTCGCTGCAATCTTCGATCAAGCTTTCTCTTGCGGCCACGTCCAGGGAGGTTGGCTACAGTGCCATGGGCCTTAAACTTCGTGATAACATTGCGTATGGTGGACACAGGTACATCAAGGGCTCTGTAGATGGACTTGTAGCCTTGAGATTGTCCATGCTTGGCTACAATCTTGTGCCTGACCTCCTCAGACAATTCCTTGGCTTTCTTTCTTTTCTCCATGCTCATTGCGGTACACACAGTGACACAAAACAGCAGAATGACTTATTTCTTTATTCAAACAGGTTGAATGAGTGATTTTTATATTGCAGGCAGCTGCAACTCACTGCAGTTGATTTAAATCCCAAAGTAAAGGAGAATCACCTGCTTGAAATCTAATTATTTCTAACAACTTCTAAAAGGTGCCAATAATATTGTCCAGGCCATTTTTGGATTTCTGTGTAGAATAAGCCGAGATTTTGTTTTTTTTAAAGCTTTATTTGTTTTGTTCCACTGCAAACCAAAGAAATACATATCATGTGGATACCAAAATATATTTTAATTTCAACAATTTTCTGGAAGAAAAAAAAAAACCACCTTTAGAGGCCATTTTTCCCCGCAAGCGAGGGTTGGCCTTTTTCGGGGACCGTGGTTGTTGTTTTTTTTTTTTGGTCCCCTTTTTGAAGCAATGTTTTATGGCCGGATGCCCTTCCTGCCGCCAACCCTTCTTGTCGCCTTTTTACGACAAACAGGGAATTACCAGTGAACTGGTACTCAATTTGCCGACCTCGGAAGGATGACAGGCTGAGTCAACCCCACTGGCGTTAATTCAGCGATCGACCGGGATTCGAACCCAGGATCCTAGGATCCTAAGCTGGCACCCTAGCCGCTAGCCCAACACCAGGGTTAAACACCATCAAGAAATGGTGCATTATTTGAAAAGAGTGCAAGGGTGCCAATATTTTTGTCCACGACTTTACATATATATATATTGTTGCGGATATGGGACTTGGCCTCAATATCCGCTTGTAAATACTCCCCTATTTCCCCAATACTCCCCAACTATTCCCAATCCCCCATTCCCTAGTCCCATTGCCTGTAAATAACACTCTGTAGAACCGACCCTCCCCTTTTTCCCCCATTAAATGTCGTGCCCAGGTTCACCGCATCTCACGTAGACAACTATAGGACATCTTGCTAGTTATTCTTAGTCTATGTCAGTTAAGGACTCGTTTCCATTAATTCTGACTCTTCGTTGCACCAGAATGTGATCGTATGGCACCAGTAGTGAGTTTAGGACCTCCCCTTACCTCCTCCCATCTTTCCCATGAAACAACAACAACAACAACAACTACAACAACTACAACAACTACAACAACTACAACAACAGAGGAGATTGGGGGCGGCGCGGCGCGGGGAGTGTGCGTCCTCGCTCCGGCTGGTTAGCCGCCATTGGCCATGCGCTCCACGGGGTTACCACGAAGGGGCTGGCTGTCAGCCCCTCGTCAAGGGCGGAGCCGGTAACCCCCCCCCCCCCCCCCCACGCACCCAATGAGAAGCAACGGGCCGATTCCATCTGGGGCGGAGCTAACGAGCCGAGGGCGTGTCACTCCCCGCCGGATATACGCGGCCACTTACCGGATGTGAGGTGAGATGCGCCCCCAGCTTGAAGAAGAGCCAGTCACCACCTCTGAGCGCTGAGTGAGACCTACTGCATCTCTGGACCGGACCGGGTCGATTCTGTCCTTGAGCCAAGAGTGCACCTTGAGCCATCGACTACCCGCTTTCCTTGCCATCAATCCCCGTGTGAGTCAGTTTTGTCCCGTTTATCTGTCGTCTGTCGGGGCTAATATAAGAGTGTGTCTAAGTGCCTGCCTTTCTATGCTGTCCCTCTTGTCGTTGTAATCTGACCTTCCGCCCTAATTTAACCTCCTCCGGAGGTCTTGAGAACTGAACCCTTGGTGTCGTGTCATTTTAATCCAGCCGTTGTGTCTTTTCCTTCATTGATCTAGCGTAGCGCGACTCGGCCAAGGTTCGAGTATAATCGGGTAACTGGTGCGGACACGGCGGCCATTCCGCTCGGCCCACCATAACATCAAAGTCGTGTCTGTAACAATTGGTGTCAGGAGTGTCGGATTCGGACCTGGGACTAAATTCATTTAGCCCAAATTTTGGAACACCAATTGTACCACTAGGGTAACAATTGGTGTTGGGGAGGTAGAATTCGATCCGGAGCGCGTTTCCCGCGCTCGAAATTATAACGGCGAAATTTGAATTTGTTTTACGAAAATAAAAACCCGAATTTTGAAAGTCGCGCTATGGCAGACCAAGTCGGCTGGGGTCCAGTAGGGGAGAGTGAGGCAGGGTCGGTCCAGGACCAAATTGAGGGACGTGAGGAGAGCGAAGCAGCGAGGGTAGCAGACGCGCAAAATGGCGCCTCGCTGGTCACCGCGCCCGCGACCGTGGCAGCGCCCCTGGTGGATCCGAACCTTTTTATGTTGCAAATGAGGGCCCTTATGGAACGAATGGGAGACCAAATTGTGGGAATGAGGGCTCAGGGTGAGCGATTAGAGGGCCAAATGGGGGTAATGGGGAACCGGATGGATGCTCAGGGTGAGCGATTAGAGGGCCAAATGGGGGTAATGAGGGACGAAGCGAGGGGTACCGGTGAGGGGTTAGACAATAATTTTAAGGGATTAGACAAGAAATTTGGGAAATTAGACAATAGATTAGGGGAAATACAGGAGGGGTTAATGGGGGTAGAAAACAGAATGGCCGCTTAAGAGAATCAAATGGAAGGGATGCAAAAGGGGTTAGAGGGGTTAGAAAACAGGATGGAAGGCAAATTGAGGGACATGTCGGACCAAGCGGAAAGGGAAGTTAACCAAATGGGGCAGCAGATAGAGGGGGTCAGAATGGGAGTAGAAACCAAACTGGATGCTCACAGGGAGGAAATGGAGCAGATGAGGGTGGCATCTGGGCAGGAGATGCAAGTGATGGGAGAGGAGATCAGAAGAGGAGTGAGTGAGGAGGTCGGAGGAGTGCGCGAGGAGGTGAGGCACTGTAAGGAGCACATGGAGAAGGAGGTGAGAAAGGGGACTATAAAATTGCAAGGGGGCATAGAGGACCTGACGCAGGAGGTGGAACAGCTGACAGAGGGCCAAAAAGGACTAACGGAGCAGTTTCAAAGGAACACTGCGGTATTAGGAAGGTTAAAGGCGACACAGAAAGAACTAAAAGATGACTTGATAGCGACGAAGAGGGAATGTCAGATGGTACGTGAGGGACTGACAACGAGGTTGGACGAGGTGATAGAGGTAATGGAGACGAAGGACCGGCAGGTGAGGACGCACATGGAAACGGTCAAGGTAGCCTTGGAGGACGAGCTTGAGGAGACGTACCGGGGAATAAAAGAGGTGAAGCAGAAATTAGAAGAAGTGGAAGAAGGGGTGAGCGAAATTAAGAAGCGACGGAGAGAGGATAAGAAAGAGATAAAAGAGGAGATAAAAGAATTGGTCCAAAGTCTGTGTTTGGATCGTGATGATGTGCTCATTAACCGGATGAGGGATTCGCAGGTGATGGAGGAGAAGCGAAGAGGAAGAGGACCCGGTGTAAGTGGTGACCAATATGGTCGTGCGTATGATGCGCCAGGGGATTTAAGAAGCTTGGGGGTCGAGATGGACCCGGGTGTTCGTGAGAGGCCGTGGGTGAAGTGTGCGACAGGTCTGGTGTGCGAAAAAGGAGGTGTGCGAGAAAGTCCGACTCTGGGGTGTGTGAGGAAAAAGTGCGTGCCAAGGAGTGAGGGTGCTGGCGAGAGTGAGTCGGTCGTAGCGCGTGTGCGAGGGAGCACATGGAAGCGTGGTGTGGTAAGTGTTACAGAGGGTGTGACGGGAGAGTGTGCGCAAGAGTGTGCGCGAGAAAGGTGTGTGACGGACAGGTGCATGGGGAAAGAGTGTGCTGTCAAGAGTAAGGGTGAGTGCGTTGTCAAGAGTGGTGGTGAGAGTAGTGAGAGTGACAAGGAGCGTGAGTTGGTTGTGACAGGTGAGAAAGGATGCACACCTGGAATGGTAGAGCGTGAGTGGGAATGCACGCTGGAATTGGTAGTGAGGCACGTGGTTGGGTGTGCGAATGAGAGCACACCTGTGATTGTCACAGAGGAGGTGACCGAGGAGGGGGCGCGAAGAGGTGTGTTGGTGAGGTGTGCGACCAACGAATGTGTGCCAAAGTATTCGGTGGTCAGGTGTGTGACCAAGGCTGTGAGTGGAATGAGGGTACCTGGGTGTGTAAGGAAAGGTACGAGGAGCATGGGCACGGCTGGATGTGTGAGCAAGGAACGGGCTGCGGGGTGTAAGCATGCAGGTGAAGCATCGACGTTACACGGGTTAGAGGTTAGGTCGACTTTTAGCCGAATCGGGCCCTCGGTGCGTGCTGGGCCTCGCTTTGAACGGCCGCGTCCGTGCTCCACTAGGCGGAGCGGGCAGCCCGATAGAAAGGGTCGTTATGGCGACCACTTTTTGTTGAGGCAGTCCGGCAGGTCGAGATCGGGACATTGGATGGCTCCAGGCCGAGATGGTGCGTGGGATCTCGGCCCGGGTAAGCCCCCGTCCCTGCACCGAGTGCCGGACGTATCCAGCCGCTGGCACCAAACAACCCGCATTCATGGCTTGGCTTTACGAAGCCGGGCTTTGGACAGGAATTGGCGCACCGAGAGGCATTAGTGAGTAGACTGGGTGATGAGGTTAGTGTTTTGAACCCAAAATTAGAGAAAAACAAAATTTGATGATTGGCAAGGGATTGGCAGTAGTGATTGGCAGATGATGGGCAGTGATTGGCCAAATTTTTGATTTGTTGAAATTTGATGTGCAAAATTGGTAGTGAGCGATGGGCCCGGTGGGTAAGGGGGGCATCCCTGCCACCCTTCCCATATGGGGGCAAAGGAGCAATAGATTATGGGGTGTATGGCAGTGAAAACTAGCCCGGGTGGGTTAGGTTATATTGTAGGGATCTAGCGAAGATGACATTAGGTGACGTTAAGATTAGTTAGTGACTGATACCTGTAGTGGGGACGCAGGTAGATTAGTATGGATGATAATGACGAGGGAGCGCAATAGTTTAAAGGGACGACTGGGAAGCGCAAGTTTCAGAGGGGAGTAGTTAGATGAGATGATGCCGTGTGTGTGAGAATTGAACAGGTGTGATTGCACAGGTGTGCAACTGGACAGGTGTGTGGAGCAGTGTATGAGTAGTGAGTGTTGTGGATCAGAGCGAATGCGCTTGGGGAGAGAAGGGTGCAGGTGGCACCAGGTGTGAGAGCACAGGTGTGCAGGTACAGGTGTGTGGAGAGAGTTGGAGTAAGTGGTACGGAGTGGTGTGCATGGTGCGAAGGTGTGGATGGGGGAAGAGTGGACCCCTTTCACGAGTACCCGGGGCGGGTAGTGTAAGTGTTAGGTAGAGGGTATAGGTAAATTGTGGTTGGATATTGGCATTTGTGGTGCGGTTGCAGAATGGTATTGTGGATGGGTGCATTAGTGTTGTGGAAATGGCTGGGCGTGTAGCCTGTTAGTGTGTGTAGTTGGTTGGGCACTCCACCACTGTGAGGATGTCGGCCAGGTGAGGCCGCAGGTGGGCTCTGGGAGCCGGTAGTTGTGAGTGGGTGCCTGAGGATCCCGGGTGTGGATCGGGCAGCCCAGTGCCAGAAAGGGCACCGAGTGGGGAGAGCGCCAGAGGGCCTTCCCCAGGTAGTTAGGTTAGGGTAAGGAGCAGGTAAGCTCGGAGGCAACTGCAGTGGTGGAGGTGTGCAGGTGGGTAGACCCACTGGGAGAGGTACACGCCACAGCCCGGAAATTGTGCGAGGGCACCGGGAGATGAATCGGGGGAGTGAGACCCCAAATTGAAAAGCACCACAGTTGGTCAATGGGAATTGGTTTTTAGAACCCATAGTGTAAGAGGGCCAATGGTTTGGCAGGAGAAAGACCCCGGGTAATGTAAAGTTGTTAAAGTCATTTAGGAAATAGTTAGGATTTATGAACCTGTCGCACCATACGCAGCCACTTACCTGTGGTGATGATGATGACTCCACACCTGTGTTTTCTTTGTTTGTGTTGCAGAAATGAGAATTGCTGTGAGGATTTGTGAGACGCATCACGACGTGGATGAGACATTGGGGTGATTCCATCTCTCCCTCCTTAGGAGGGACTGATGATGAATTGGTAATGGCAAATTTTGATGTTCAGTTGGAGATGGCAAATTTTGATGAGAGTTGAAAATGGCAAATTTGATTGGTTAGGAGGGAGAGAAGACGAATTTGGTTTATGGGA
>NC_136270.1:108927607-109002607 GCF_964187855.1 Myxine glutinosa
ACACTCTTACTATGTCTCTCCGAAAAGATCGACTGGACAACCCTCCCATCTACTTTCTCAACAATCCTCTCCAAGAAGTTCTGTCGCTCAAGCTTTTGGGTCTCACTATCTGCCATGATCTTTCTTGGGAAAACCACATTTCCAAGCTGGCCTCCAAAGCCAGTCGCCGACTGGGCATCCTCCGTCGTGCGAAGTCCTTCCTAGGCACACCTGACTCGGCTTCACGCTGTTGAAACCAAAGCTTTCAGAATCATTGGAATCTCCTGTGAGGAAGCTATCTCCGAGGGCCTTTCACTCACTCACCACAGACAGGTAGGTGGTCTTTCTGTCTTCTACCGACTCCTCTCCAGCCTTGCTCCCCCAGCTCTCTCTGTGCTTTGTCCCCCAAATATTCCTACAGGTCGCACAAGATCTGCCAGCAACCCTCTGATGGTTAAACTGCCGAAATCTCGGCTCTCTGCTCACCATCACTCTTTCATTCCTCTTTTCTCCCGCCTCTGGAACAAACTCCCACACTCCCTTCAATCCCACTCCTCCCTCCAGGTCTTCAAAACAGCTGTTCACCACCATCTCTTATCTTCCCCCATCCAAAACCTTGATCTTTTCTACCCCCGCTAATTCACCCCAGATCCACGTTGTTTGAAATTCGAACTTCTTTCCTGGAAGTCCTGGCAGTGTCCATATGTTTTATACCTCTCCCACCCCCCCCTCCCCCTTCCCATGCCCCCCCCCCAAAGCCCTCTCCCTCCCACAGATCTCTCGATGTCCCTGCTCTCAAATGTTGTGTTTGTGTTCCTCCCCCTCTCTCCCCATCTTGTCTACCGCTCCCCATGTTATATGTTTTATGTGTCGGTTTGTCTTTCTGTTGTTAAGGCTAAGCCCCGCTCTTGCAGGGAAAATGGCCTTAAAATGCCTGTTGTTGTTTGTTGTTGTCTTTCTGTGTGATAAATTTTACCTCTTTCACGAGCCTCGATCTTGTATACAAAAAAAAATAAAAAAAATAGCAGGGCATCAATGGTTCACCATCCAGTTATGATGATGTGTCCCCATTGCATTCCTAGCTGTCAATCATGCTACGTTAGAGGTATGCTGAGCCGTAGTCTTCTGGAACTCAAAGAACTCGCTCACGAAGTTTGTCCCAATGTTTGATTGCTCTCCACATGTCATTCAAAATATCTGGGGTTGTTGAAAGGCAGTTCCTTCTGGCAAGAATGACAATATAATAATTTTCATGAGGGGTTTTGCAACCCTTGGGTGACCTAAATGAGGTCTCTCAGTCAACTGTCCAGTCTGACAGTAACTTGTCAGGAACCGAGAAACAACACTGCGATGAACATTGTACTTGGAAGCAATGGCAGTTTGAATCTTCTCCCCTTGACCCATCCCGAAGGGATGAGACAACTCATTTGATGTCTAATGATGCCTAGCTATTCAGAGCCTAACGTGGACACACAATTTACATTGGTTATTGACATGGGTCATTTGCAGACATGTCCACAGATGCAGTGGGAGATGTGATGTGCACCTGAATTTCCAGGATCGTTTTACCCAGGTGAGGACGACTGTAACCATACAGATTGCACGTCCAAATTTCCTGATCGGATTTCTTTCCTCAATAGCCATTGTTTGTATTTGCATGACTCATAACTTTCTGAACTGTGAATTCAGACT
Source organism: Myxine glutinosa (assembly GCF_964187855.1). Classification (NCBI taxonomy): domain Eukaryota; kingdom Metazoa; phylum Chordata; class Myxini; order Myxiniformes; family Myxinidae; genus Myxine; species Myxine glutinosa. The sequence continues at coordinate 108,929,279 of NC_136270.1, forward strand.
GTTTGAAAGTTTAAATGTTGTTGCTTAATTTTTGTGCAAAGAGTTTTACACCAGTTTTGCAGTAACTTCATTGCAATGAAAGCCCCTGATGTTAGGCTCCTCAAACACCTCTTCTAGGTCAACACAATAAATCACAGGTCTCTTAATACAGCAGTATATATCCAGTCCAAAGCACTTTCCTGTAACATCCATCACATCCTGTTGAGTTTTTTATTTTTATTTTTGATCCAGACAGGCAAGTTTATTACGTGTACAGCGGCTGTCATCCAGCGCAGTTTATTGATTTTCAAATGCACATTTCTAATTCGTTTTTCTTTCATTTGCTGTTGTCCGAACATCCGGCATTCAAGAACACTTGGCTAATTGCAAGCAAGTTTGCAAGTTTCGTCTGTTAATGCCAATTGATGAATACATTCTGTGATGTCAACAAAGCATGTTATTTCAACTATTCTCTCAAAATGCTGTCAGTGCTGAACACGTGTAACAAATTTCTATTAAAAATAGAAAAATCCATTTTTACTTTGGATTTTCTACAAGGGGTCTGTATGCCGTCTCCTTCGACGAACCCTCTGCACGTACCTAATCCTATGGGACATTAAGCCGAATACCTCATTTGGTAACACTTACCGGTACTTTTAAAGGTGTACAAGACCCCATGTTAATTTTGTTGTTGTTTCCAGGTTTTAAGGTTTTAAGTTCTCGGTTCTATTTGACACAAAGTAAATGCATTTTTCCTGCATAATTTGAAATACTTTGATTAATTGATTGAATATTCAATTTATGTAATGTTATATATTATACCATTTTTAAGTCAGTGTAGGTTATTTAATACAAATATTTAGATATTTTGAATGTAATTATTGACATTCATATATTGACTGAAGCATTTCAACCTTTTAAATGAATTTCTTCTGTTTTGATTGATTCACCAATGCAAATAGATAATCGATTTCTTTTTCTGTCTGTATAATGTATTTGTTACTATGTGAAATTATTTATATTGTAAACTTGACATTATTACCGGTAGTCCTTGGACTACAGTCATGTACATTTTTTTCTTTTTTTCTTTTAATCCAATAAAATTGAATTGAATAGAATTAAGAGTCATGGAGGAACTGTTATATGCAGACATGGACATAAGACATCAGACTTGACTTCAGACAATACCACCTAACAGCAACTTTCAGGGAAGTGACCTAACTACCTGGCGCACTCCACCTAGGGAGATGCCACCCGGGGATGTCACTTTAATCTCTACGGTCAGCATGGCAATTAAGGAGAAATCTCTCTCCCAATACCTCACCTGCCCCCACTCCACTCTGTGCTCTAACCTCGAAGTGCTGGGCATCAAACGAGGAAGGAGTACATACCACACATACCAGGAGCACATATTGAGAGGAAACACTCCAGCCATAATGCTGGCCAATCACATCAGTGTCTAGACAATTACTGACTTCAAATGATTTGGCCTCTGGTGTTGGGCTAGCGGCTAGGGTGCCGGCTTAGGATCCTAGGATCCTGGGTTCGAATCCCGGTCGATCGCTGAATTAACGCCAGGGGGGTTGACTCAGCCTGTCATCTTTCCGAGGTTCGGCAAATTGAGTACCAATTCACTGGTAATTCCCTGTTTGTCGTTGAAGGCGGCAAAAAGGGTTGGCGTCAGGAAGGGCATCCGGCCGTAAAAACATTGCTTCAAAAAGGGGACCGAAAAACAACAACAACCACGGTTCCCGAAAAAGACCAACCCCCGCTTTGCGGGGAAAAATGGCCTCTAAAGGTGGTTATTTATATATATAAATGATTTGGCCTCTGTGTGCCAGTAATGTGATCAAATTTTCATTGCTGATCAATATAACACTGTGGTGGAGTAGTTACCTCTCCACGGTTGGTTCTCAGTTATGAAATGCTCCTGAAATTTGGGGGTACCCTGAACCATCTCAACGGATGTAAACAAAGTGCTTTGTGCTCACCTGAAAATGTTAAATGAGGTTCAGTAAGTATGACTTTCAGATGATTGAGAAATGCAATGCATTAACCAAGAAGTTGTCCGTTCTTTGTCGATTGCCAGGATCAGACTTCAATGCCGGAAGATAATTGCCCACAAGGTGTTTGATCACATTGTGCTTCTCTTCATTTTCCTCAATTGCATAACAATTGCCCTGGAGAGACCTGATATTGAAGCCAAAAGTCTAGTGAGTCATTATTTCAGTTATTTTCTTGAGTGTTTCATAATCTAAATCTTCATTGGTGTCAACATGGCATGGATTTATTTAATGTGATGTTTTAATGAATGCTTTTCAGGAGCGAATGTTTCTTACCATTTCCAACTACATCTTCACTGCAGTGTTTGTGGCTGAGATGGCAACCAAGGTAAGCTTTTCTCCTGATTTGATCAATTGTATTTGGGAAAATGGTTACAGTAGTGAGAAACACAATAAAATAGTCTTTCACATATAAGGGAAACATCTTCGTTGCAGTTATGCTTCAACTTCTTTGTTTCTTTTTTCCTACATTGCCACTCAATGGAGAGTTTGTACAGAAATTGCATACTGGACACGGACATTTGGAGACATTGGGCAAATTTAGGATGTAAACATAGGTCACATTACAGGATGCATGTCATCAGGTGACAACAGCAGACAGGAAACCCAACAATGCCTCCCTTAAATCAACAACTGTATAGTTATAAAACATATTGTCGTGTCGCCGGTGATTAAGATCATGGGTGGCAGATAGCCAAACAGTTTGCTTTAACTCCGAGTTTTTTGGCATGCGTGGGACGGGACTAAAGTTCTTACCTTTACGGATGGCTGCCACACGGGTTTATTCCTTGAACCCACAAACACAGAAACGAGACAAGGAAAATCAACAATACAACAAATGAAATGCAACAAATAATGGTTTAATGAAATAAAGCACGGAAACAAAATGAATGGTGAGGTAAATCTATAATACTAAGGGGTGTTGCAAAACATTTTACCTTTTTCCCCCCCGAGAATCCATTACGGTTGTGCACACATTCGGACATGACGTGTGCGTGCGTACGTGCCGTGTGCGTACCTTGCGTCCACGCCGTCACTTTTTCTTCGCTTGTCGTTGCTGTGATGGTTTTGTCACGGACTGAACAATGCATCGCATGTGCCGTTATTCTATTCTCGGCCATTTTAACGTGCATCAAAGGAAGCATGCCTCGGGGGAAAAAAAGGTAAAATGTTTTGCAACACCCCTTAACTTGAGACGTCTCCACTCAGACACGAAAACAGACAGAGGAATGATTAAAGGGAGGATAATCTAGAATGAGCAAAATAAGGATTGATGCAGAAAAATGAGTGAAGTGGGTTTTGTTAAACTATATATATATATATATATATATATATATATATATATATATATATATATATATATATATATATATATATATATATACTCGTATATATACATATATGTATATACGTACGTATGTGTTTTGAACTTTTGAGTCAAATGGAAATGGGTAATCATGATGAGCTGGATGATAAAGGGGGAGAAAATAAATTTGAGAGATGAAGTAGAAAGTGGAAGGCTTATGACTCGAGCCCATGGCCTAGCCGAGGCCTCAAAAAACACAAACTCAAAATCTATACAGCAGGACCAATTAAGAAGAGACAACAACGTGGGAACTAATTAACAATATTATTGACTTCACAGGGTACAAATGCCAACAGTTATACAAGACAGATCTGATTGCAGTAAACGTAGTTTACATATACTATCTAATATCCGGAGTAGATTGGAGTAAACGTAGGATCCCACTAAGCTGACGTAGGATCCCACTAAGCTGATGGAACTGTGTGCATTCGGGAAAAAAACCCCAAAAACGGATGGCGATTATTATCCCGCACATTTGAGGTGAAAAGTGGGGTTAAGTGATCAGGCTATATGTGAGTGTCTGCATTTTAAAAATTAATTTCTCAGCAACCGTTGATCCGATTAACACGAAATTTCCACCATAGTGTACGTCTACTCATGTATCATTTTATTTATAATTATGATGTCTTCGGACACATGTTACAGGTGCCATCGTGTTGTTACAAGTTGTGAGGATTGCCTCCTGTTTATCTTTTTGTACCCATTGGAATTCATAGTGATATGTTGCAAAAAACAAGCCGGCTTTTTAGTTTATTGTCTTACTTTATTGTATTTAGTTTATTTACCTCACCCTTTAAATATAAAGAGAAGAGGAGGAGGACGAGAAGAAGAAGAAGAAGAGAGAGAAGAAGAAGTGTTAAGCATCAGTGTCTTTCTTTCTAATCTCGTTTTTGTGTCAATTGATTCACTTCAAATGAAATTCACCTTTGTACAAATTGTAAGTGTTAAAACTGCGTTTATTACAATTTTGCCTCACCATAATATAATATACATTCATATACAATGCAGGACTGTATTACAAATAATTAGGGAAAGTGAGGAAACATTTTTCCAAGGCAAATAATAGGAGAAAGACACTATTGTGTTCAAATTACTACGGAACTAATTCCTGATTGTACTCAAACACATCTATATCTTTTTTATTATTATTATAAATTACAAGGTTACCTTGCGACAAAAAGGGTTGGCGGCAGGAAGGGCATCCGGCCGTAAAACATTGCTTCAAAAAGGGGACCCAAAAAACAACAACAACCACGGTCCCCGAAAAAGGCCAACCCCCGCTTGCGGGGAAAAATGGCCTCTAAAGGTGGGTTATAAAGAAACTAAAAGTAATGCGATACTCTTAGCTGGCCTGTTTGCATTCCTATATGAACACATTGTTCATGTTGCTGGGTTCTGAGGTTAAATTCCTGCATGCTGAGTCAATCTGTCTATGGTCTATTATTGTCCTTGTAATTAAAGCAAACACCTTGTCATCTCCTCATGTCATCGTGATAAATTAGCTCTTCCATGAGCCCGAGATCAGATTTCTTTAACTTTTTAAGAGAATTACTGCTGTGTGCCCAGATAATTGCTCTGGAGTTCATATCAGGAGAGGGAGCATACCTGCGTAGCAACTGGAACATTGTGGATGGCACGCTCGTCTTCGTCTCTCTTGTGGACATCGTGGTGTCAATGGCTTCTCACAGTGGTGCCCGGATCCTTGGGATCTTGCGGGTTCTACGTCTCTTGCGCACCCTAAGACCTCTTCGGTTTGTCTTGTTTAATTTTTTTGGTTTTTTTACACCAATTCATTTGCTTAAAGTAATGCTCATGAAAATTGGTTCACAAGTTATCAAGTGACCACTATATTTGTCATGTGTGTCCGTCTGTGTGTGTGTTTGTCTGTCCGCAGCATAACTACCCGATGATATCATCCGATCTTGATGAAACTTGGGTGGGAGGTTGATATCATGATCTAGTTGTGTACTGCCTAGAGTGGGCGTATTGCGCCCATTGTGGGCGGAGCCACGCCCGAAAAAGATGTCTTTTTAGGGGGTAATCGAGTTCAAGCTACATCTTCTCGGAGGGGTTTGGTGGAATCTGACAGGGGTTTCGGTATTTGGTTAGGCCAATGTCATGTGTCTCGCCCCACGGCGCTCGATTTTTCATTTTATTTTATTTTTTCCATTTTTTTCCCCCGTTTTTTTTTTTTTTTTTTTTTTAATTTCCTTTTTCTCCGAATTTTCGGTATTGTGTAGCTAACTAACCTCATAACTGATTATACATTATTTTCTATCTCATTTCAAGGTCAGTAACCTTCGTTTTGACATTTCCGGGCCTGGCCTGTCCGGGCCTGTTTCGGTTATAGTCCGTCCTTTGTCATTGAATACCGCTCGCTCGTGAACCATCGTCGTCTCCTGACTTGTCTTCTTTCTTTTTTTAAATAAATATCAATGAAATCACATAAAGTGAAAGAGAAGCTTTTCGTAAGTGAATGGGATGACTCAACAAGCCAGAGGAACACATTCATATTCAGTGTGAAATTGACATGGTGTGTTTACTAAATGACTCACCCTCGTATGTTTTGATAACTTACGAAGCGTTTAAAGATCCTGCTGAAATGGGTGTGCCTTAAATTGCTACCTGGAAAAAGATAGTACTGCTCAAAATCCATCTCGTACAATAAAAAAGACAACTGACGCTGCAGCTCTGGGCAATGGTGGGTGAATCAATAATACGGCACAATTATTGAAAATTTGCAAAATTCATTTTTGAATCTATATTTAATAGCATACGAGGACTAAACACATTTTTGTTTTCATGCAACTAGGTCTACTGCGACAATTCCAACATGATAGCTCAGAGGTAGCTCTGAGCTGTATCGTGTAGATTTGATTGCCGGCCTGAATATAAACTGTCAGAATTGCTATCTTGTGAGCAGGCCTGTTGCATCACATGTGAGCAGAATGTCCCTCGGATCGACATTAAGGTGGGTCCTCTGTCTGCAAGCAATAGTTCATGGAAGTTGAAGATCCGACAGTGTTTTATGAAGAGTTGGCGAGTTACCACTGGCACATTGAAAAATTTGTAAATTTTTACCACTTTCACTTAAAAGTCAGGCCTGACCAGGCGGTTCAGGAAAGACTTGGGCAAAGTGTTACTTGGCAGACCCCACAAACAGGTGGGAAAAATTGGGACCGTTACGGAAGTAGTAGTGCTTGTGCTGTTGCAATGAGCTCATCATGCTGTCGAGTATGAATTTTGTTATATGGGCCTTATCCCAGATACAAGTTTCCACTATAATCTATTGCTTCAACAAAAAACACAAAAAGGAAACAAATGTAAAACCAATCCTGATCTTTATTTACCTGTGTGGTCTGCCCTTGAATTCCAGGGTGATCAGCCGAGCCCCAGGTCTCAAACTCGTGGTTGAGACTCTCATCTCGTCCCTCAAGCCCATCGGTAACATTGTGCTCATCTGCTGCGCCTTTTTCATCATCTTCGGGATTCTCGGCGTGCAGGTGCACCGACCTCGCCCACCCAGCCACAGGGGTCCAGGTTCATTGTACCACCATCCACAAGCAGGCACAGACTTGGGTTGAACCGATGCATTGAGATTGTCCATAACAGAAGTTCTGCTTTTTGAAACCATATCGTTAGTGAGTCCATGGGACACCGGCTCATTTGAGAAAGCTGCCAAAATGGCGATAGAACAGGACAAGACGCCATCTTTTTTCCAACTGCACAAGTGTGACTTTTCTTATAATTACAGTCTTCAACTGCACTTAAAGGGAAAAAAAAGACTTTATTCATCTTTTTGAAACGTTTAAAAAAATTCTAAATATAATTTATATCATCCGCATAGAATGGCAATAATTTGCCCAATGTGACATTCTAAGGTAGTTTTTTGACATTTCGATACTTATCTTACACTACATTTCTATTTAATCTGACCTTTGGTATGATAATATTCATAGGAATAGTTGCAATATTATTAGCCTCACCCATTCCACAAGGCACAGGAAGGAGTGTGTGTGTGTGTGTGTGTGTGTGTGTGTGTACATAAATATGTGTGTGTGCGCACTTACGTGTGTATGTGTGTGTGTGTGTGTGTGTGTGGTGTGCATGCATCACAGTCGGTCAGTGAGTTTGCACCCCGATAACCTTTAATCTAGCGCCCCCCAACGGCTAAAGCACAAATCACAGCCTGACAAAGTTTTCCAACATAACTATAACATTCCCCCATCTAATTTCACAATAAGTTGAGTTTGTACCTTCCAAGTGGATTGTGTCCATGAAGCCACACCTATTCCTGAGCGTGTGTTTGTCTGCACCACCTCTGGATTGAGGTATTCTGCAAGGCCGACAGACTCTAATGGCATGCCAAAACTTCCTCTGAGGCACAATGGACAAACTTTTCTACTCTACCCATTAGATTTTAATGGTTACTTTAACGATCAGTTTTTTTTTTAATCATATTATGAAGTTGGTGACTATTTCCTGCAATCTATATCATACGTTCAATTGTGTTCATTCATATACTCATTTGAAATAAAATGTTGAAATAGAAATCTAATTGAATTCAAACTGAATTTTTAATCTATCACAAAATCGCAAAATACTCGTATCAATTTCAATCGCAAAATATCAAAAGGGGCCACCTCAAAAACAAAATTTGAGACCATTGGCCTCGATGATTGTCCCTTCATTTCCCCTGAGCCACATCTGTTCCCAAAGTGATTTGTGTGTCAGTCCGTAAGTGAGTTAGTCCCCATTTGTTCTCAGATCTACTGTAATCTATGTACCATGCCGAGGCTCTGCATTGTTAATTCTCGACTGTCTTGTTACCCTTGCCAGAGGAGAGGGTATCGCATATTGGTACGTTTGTTTCTCTATCCATTTGTCTGTTCGTTTGTTTGTCTGTTTGTCCATTTGTTTGTACAAAATGTGCTAACATAGGCCACAAACGCCACCTAGTGGTAGCCATTAGAGCACGTTCTTTTTTTTTTCCACCGAGTTTGTCTATAAAGTATGTATTGTACAATTAGAATGTGTGTACGTCTATATAATAAGTACTGTCCTATAGAACCACGCAAAACATGCCCTGGTGAGGGGCTCCAATTCTTGAATGCTCGTTATAGTTATCCCATGCACGTAAAGCGAAAAGCGAGGTTAAGTAATTGGGTCAGGTCCGTCTATACGTCTGTCCATCTATCTGTCTATCTGTCTGTCTACAAACGTCTGTTTATGTTGGAGGAACGATGAATTTAAATTGAATGTTATATTTTGAACACAAATCGGAACATGAATCGGAAAACAAACCTGCCGTTTAACAGTACTTTGTCTCTGAATTTGACCCGATCACACATGCAGACTGCAGAGCGGATTGAGATATTTATTTTTACTCTGTCTGTCTGTCTGTCTGGAAGTTAGACAAAATTGAAAATCATTCCAAGTAGGAAATTAACCTACTGTTTTTAAGGACGTTATAAAGGACACAAACAGCAGGCACAGATAAATAATGTAACGTGTTAGATATGGTGGTGTAATCGACAATGTGTAAAATAGCGGTAAATTCCGGAATTAATTAATTTATACGTCTTTTACTATCTTTATTTTATTTCAATTGAATTATATACTTGAACACTGCAGAACACAAATTGCCTTCTAAATACTCCCAAGAACGTCCAGTTTAGTTGTACTTGGACTTGTTATATAAGATGGTGTTTAAGAGTGGTGTGTATAAGACTGTTTCATTCGTGCTAAACTTCCAGAATTTTTGTTAACGATCTTTAAAATCATTATTTTATTCAAATTGAAGTATACTAGGGCATGCCCGTACGTGGGTGCCCGTTCCTTGCCAAAAAAAAAAAAAAACGCTACCCGTACGCTCTACCCCGCCCGTACGCCCGTACGCCTGTAAACAAAAAAAACAACGCTCTTCGCTTCCGCCCTTCGCTCTGACTGAATTGGGAGAAATAATGCGCATAAGAAATCGAGAAATTATTATTTTCTCCGGAAGAAATCGAATTACGAACCGTAATGGCGCATGCGCTCGGCTCGGCTCGCTCTCACATCGGCCACGCCTACGCAACAACGCGTTCTGTGATTGGCTGCCGGAAGTGCAGTCTTCACTGTCCGGAAGGTCGCAAATCGCAGTTACGATGAATCGCAAATTAGTTTTAATTAGTTTTAAAACATAGTTTAACGGCAACATAGTTTTCCAACGTGAAATAAATGAATACGCTCTCAAATGTGCCGTCCGAGGCAGAGTCTGTTCGCCACGTTCGGCACACGTGATAGCTCGCTGCTCTCTGATTGGTTGAATCGTTTTTTGGACATAGCTCGGTAACTACTTCTCCGATTAATATGAAACCTTGAAAAGGCACATCCTCGGGTCCCCAGCAATATACCTGGCAAGTTTAAAGTATATCGGACCCGTGGTTGTCGAGAAACAGCGGTCACAGACATACAGACATACAAACATACAAACATACATACATACATACATACATACATACATACATACACACAGAGATTACTGGAATTATAGATAGACTAGGGCATGCCCGTACTATATCTATATCTAAAATTATATCCCCCCCCCTCTATTTACATGAAATGGTTTGGTCCAAAGCGAACGGCTTGCGAGTACGGTGACAATCCCCCCCCCTCTATTTACATGAAATGGTTTGGTCCAAAGCGAACTGCTTGCGGAGTTTGGTAAAGAAATCGCCATAGCATGCACAAACGCGCAGGAAAGCGAAAGAATCGCAAATTAGTTTTAATTAGTTTTAAAACATCGTTTAACGCCAACATAGCGGCAACATAGTTTGCCAACGTGAAATAAATGAATACGCTCTCAAATGTGCCGTCCGAGGCAGAGTCTGTTCGCCACGTTCGGCACACGTGATAGCTCGCTGCTCTCTGATTGGTTGAATCGTTTTTTGGACATAGCTCGGTAACTACTTCTCCGATTAATATGAAACCTTGAAAAGGCACATCCTCGGGTCCCCAGCAATATACCTGGCAAGTTTAAAGTATATCGGACCCGTGGTTGTCGAGAAACAGCGGTCACAGACATACAGACATACAAACATACAAACATACAAACATACAAACATACAAACATACACACAGAGATTACTGGAATTATAGATAGATACTTTAGCACTGTGTGGGGTATCACATTCTATAGTTGATATTGTAAATGTGATAATTTCTGCTATTTTTGCACAATATGTTTTGTTATGTTTTGGATGCACAATATGTGGATGACAAATTATATTTTCTATCATTATTGTTATTAATACTACTTATTGTTATTATTAGCCCCTGTTGGACGTATTCCAAAACGGGGGATTATATTGATTGCTTCTCGTATGTCTGTCCATCTGTCCATCCCTCTGCAACCATATCTTGGAGATGTATGGACCGATGTTGTTCATACTAGTGTTACATATTTAGGTGAATGTATGTAAATTACCATTCAGGTTGCTTATCCGTGTGTATTATATTAAGGGTTGTTGTGATGGGAGGGTCAGGAGCCCTTCGGAACCAGTGGCCGGAAACGGAAGTGGCCGGAAACGGAAGAAGAAAAGACACGAGGAGAGAAAAGGACGGTGCTTCTTCTTCCTCGCCCCGCGACGACGAGAAGGTGGAATCGACCTTACGCTGCGCGGAAAACGCGCCGTTGCGAAACGTGTGCGGAGAGGAGTTACCTGGGCGGTAAATACCTTTGGACACGTCCAGTCACTGTGAGTTCGTGCACGAAACCAAGCGTCCGGGACAGTTTGCCCCGTCTACAAAGACGCGTACGGGTCCGCACGTTGGGCCTCGCTCGCGTCGGAAGCCGCGCTGGGTTTTTGCCCATCTACAAGGACGCGTAAGAGTCGCACTTGGGGCCTCGCGCACGTTGGACGCCGCGCTGGGTTTGCCCCGTGGCTTGGCAAGGAGGTGCGCTGCAGCCGCGGCCCCTGTCCGAGACGGCACGTTTAGAGCACGTCCGCCCGGGGCTCGTTCAACCGCCCGTGTGCGGAGAGGAGAGACATTGACCACGGAGGGAGTCAGGAGTGGGGCTCACGTGAGGAATGTATAAGATTAAGATGGCCATCTTAGAGTTTGTGTAGATGAGTTCACATGGTTGTAATATTGATTGTGCATTGTTGATGGTTGTTGATTGCTCAGTGAATATATTATTGATTATTCCGGATCCTTGGTGTGGGGGTTTCTTCTTGACCGGAATTCATATTGATTGCGTTACGAAAGCGTATAAACCATATATCTTTCTGGCGGGGTCCCTCCCACGGTCCGGGGGTCACCAAGACCAGGTAGTTACCGGGAGGACCACGTAACAGAATTGGGGGCTCGTCCAAATTACGATTTGCGGTTTCGCAATTGGGTCTACGTCCGGGATCTAAAAGTGTATAAAATAATAAATAATAATATTTTTGGTAATTAAAATTTATTAATTAATTATTAATTGGTAATATTTTTTTTTGAGAAATTGGGGAAAGTCTTGGGGTGAAGGTTAACAGGTGTTAACGATAGGCACCATGGCGTTTGTGGCACAGAACTTTGGGGTAACCCCGAGTGAGGCACAGTTCCGAGCGTTGCTAAAGTCGGATCTCTTGAAATTGGCCAAACATTTTAACTTGGAGGTCCGAACTAATTTGAGGAAGGCAGAGTTGCAGGCCACGGTGATACAATCTATGGTGGGATTAGGAACATGGGACGAGTTAGCCTGGGAGTGGCTACCCGAAGAACCAGAAGACGTGGAGCTCCGGAAACTGGAGTTGCAATTACGGAGCCAGGAACGGATCAAAGAAGAAGAAAGGAAAGCAGAAGAGAGAAGAGAAGAGAAGCAAGCAGAGGAAAGGAGAGTGGAACGAGAACTCCAGGAAAGGTTAAAAGAAGAAGAAAGGAAAGCAGAAGAGAGGAGAGAAGAGAAACAAGCAGAGGAAAGGAGAGTGGAACGAGAACTCCAGGAAAGGTTAGCAGAAGAAGAAAGGAAAGCAGAAAAGGAAAGAGCAGAAGAAGAAAGGAAAGCAGAAAAGGAAAGAGCAGAAGAAGAAAGGAAAGCAGAAAAGGAAAGAGCAGAAGAAGAAAGGAAAGCAGAAAAGGAAAGAGCAGAAGAAGAAAGGAAAGCAGAAAAGGAAAGAGCAGAAGAAGAAAGGAAAGCAGAGGAGAGGAGAGAAGAGAAACAAGCAGAGGAAAGGAGAGTGGAAAGAGAACTCCAGGAAAGAAGAGAAAAGGAACAAGCAGAGGAAAGGAGAGCTGCAAGGGACCTCGAAGCAGAGGAGAGAAAAGCGGAAAGGGAATTAAAGGAACGTGACATGCAGCTTCAGCAAGAAATCAAATTCAAGGAGCTGGAGTTAATGAGAGAACGGGGAGAGGCACCACCCTTGCTGACGGGGTCGACACCTAACCAGAAAACCTGGGATGTGGGCAGACATGTGAGGCTGGTTCCACCGTTCAGTGAAAAAGAAGTCGCGAAATTTTTTCCACACTTTGAGAAAGTGGCTCGACAATTAAACTGGCCGGAGGAGGCATGGACCATACTCGTGCAAAGTGTGCTGGTGGGGAAAGCTCAGGAAATTTATTCGGCGCTACCAATGGACCAATGTGCAGATTATGAGGTACTGAAGAAGCACATCCTCAAAGCCTATGAGTTGGTTCCGGAAGCTTACAGGCAAAAATTCAGGAATGCCAGGAAGAGGGAGAGTGAGACCCATGTGGAGTTTGCCAGAGTGAAAGAAAACATGTTTGATCGGTGGTGTGAGTCAAAAGGAGTCGGGAAAGACTTCGAAACATTGCGGGACTTGATCCTGGTGGAGGAATTCCAGCAGTGTGTCCACGAGGACATCAAAGTGTACCTGCAGGAAAAGAAGGTACCAAAGTTGTGGGACGCAGCCACCATGGCAGATGATTATGCCTTAACCCACCGAATAGGGGTCCACGAACCTAACTCCTCGCCTAGATCTCCGCAGGGGAGGTGGGGAACAGCAGGTGCGGAGAACGACCATACATGGCGGCGGCCTCGAGATGATTATGGGGACAACTATGATACCCCACCGGTTCGAAATCAGAGGGATGCGGGCCCAAGACAAACTTATAGTTCGGGGGGCCCGAGGCAGACCCCGAGTTTTTCCTCCGGGCCTACTTGCGCGTTTTGCAAAAAACCTGGACACTTGATGTCCAGTTGTTACCTCATGAAAAGGGACAACCCAGAGCGGAGTCCGACTATTACAACTCCGAATGCGATGGCTAGCGTAAGAAATCGCCATCAAGAGGGTTACCAACCATTTATTTCCGAGGGGTTTGTGTCACTGGATGGAGCCTCGACTAACCGGAGACCGGTTAGGATATTGAGAGACACAGGGGCCCATCAATCTTTAATGCTTGAAGGCATTTTGCCATGGTCCGAGGAGACGGCAACGGGGGATAGTGTTCGTTTACAGGGGATCGGGGGCGGTGTTAGTGCTCCCCTTCAGGTCATCCAGTTGGAGTCCGATTTGGGGTCAGGACCGGTCACCGTCGGTTTACAAGCCACGTTTCCTGTAGAGGGTGTATCTGTGGTTCTCGGGAATGATTTGGCCGGGGGTCAAGTTTATGGTAACCTGAGGGTTGATAAAGAGCCCAGCAGGGAAAATAACACCACACCAGCTCGGGATGGTGACAAAAGTGCCAAGTTATTTGTAGGGGGACTGAACTTCAAAACAGAGGAAGAAGTTCTGACCTCTGTCTTCAACAGATATGGGCCGCTGGTGGAAGTGCGGTTGGTAAGAGACTGGGAAACGCAACAGTCAAGAGGGTTCGGCTTTGTCACGTTTGCCAGCACAAAAGACGCCAGAGAGGCAGAGAAGAATTGGAATGGCAAGGATTTGGAGGGTCGGACCATAACAGTAGGGAAGGCATTTCGTAGGCGTCGAGAGGTCTACAGGAGAGGACAACTGGGCGGTAGTTTTGGTGGTGGCCGCAGTCAATATTATTATGGAGGCTCCCTGAGTTACGGCCGCTCCCGAAGGAAGAATTGGCAAAGTAGTGGCCGAGAAGAAGACCGGTATTCAGGGGACTACAGGGACCAGTGGTCCCACCCTAATTATTAGGGACGTTCTGAGAAGTTGAAGCACTGAAGGCGGCGGAGCCGCCGAGCCAAGATTCCTACACGAATTAACCGTGAACGCCGTTCCTAAAGGCGTCCATGTAGTGAACTTTCCTGCACGGACTAACCGTGAACTCCACGTTCCTCAAGGCGCCCATGTAGAGAACTTTCCTGCACGGACTAACCGTGAACTCCACGTTCCTCAAGGCGCCCATGTAGAGAACTTTCCTGCACGGACTAACCGTGAACTCCGCGTTCCTAAAGGCATCCATGTAGTGAATACTCGGCTTGGCCTCCCGGAAAAGTGCTATCGAGTGGCTTAACTGGCTTTATTTTTAAGTGATAACTGTGCCCGGGGGGAACTGATAATGTGGGGGGGGTTGAGTTATCTGGTTTGTTTCTCCAAATGGGCCGGCAAAGAAAGTTTTCGCTGAGTTCAAACTTTCTTTCTTGAAGGGGGGGAGTGTTACATATTTAGGTGAATGTATGTAAATTACCATTCAGGTTGCTTATCCGTGTGTATTATATTAAGGGTTGTTGTGATGGGAGGGTCAGGAGCCCTTCGGAACCAGTGGCCGGAAACGGAAGTGGCCGGAAACGGAAGAAGAAAAGACACGAGGAGAGAAAAGGACGGTGCTTCTTCTTCCTCGCCCCGCGACGACGAGAAGGTGGAATCGACCTTACGCTGCGCGGAAAACGCGCCGTTGCGAAACGTGTGCGGAGAGGAGTTACCTGGGCGGTAAATACCTTTGGACACGTCCAGTCACTGTGAGTTCGTGCACGAAACCAAGCGTCCGGGACAGTTTGCCCCGTCTACAAAGACGCGTACGGGTCCGCACGTTGGGCCTCGCTCGCGTCGGAAGCCGCGCTGGGTTTTTGCCCATCTACAAGGACGCGTAAGAGTCGCACTTGGGGCCTCGCGCACGTTGGACGCCGCGCTGGGTTTGCCCCGTGGCTTGGCAAGGAGGTGCGCTGCAGCCGCGGCCCCTGTCCGAGACGGCACGTTTAGAGCACGTCCGCCCGGGGCTCGTTCAACCGCCCGTGTGCGGAGAGGAGAGACATTGACCACGGAGGGAGTCAGGAGTGGGGCTCACGTGAGGAATGTATAAGATTAAGATGGCCATCTTAGAGTTTGTGTAGATGAGTTCACATGGTTGTAATATTGATTGTGCATTGTTGATGGTTGTTGATTGCTCAGTGAATATATTATTGATTATTCCGGATCCTTGGTGTGGGGGTTTCTTCTTGACCGGAATTCATATTGATTGCGTTACGAAAGCGTATAAACCATATATCTTTCTGGCGGGGTCCCTCCCACGGTCCGGGGGTCACCAAGACCAGGTAGTTACCGGGAGGACCACGTAACACTAGGTAGAAATACAATACATGATGGTATACATATGCACATCATTGTGTTACTACCGGCACCGAAGTTTAGTAGTACCTGTCTGTTTGTTACTTGCCGGAAAACATTCCGGCAAGTATGTTGATCGGTTGGTTTGTCTGTCTGTCTGTTTGTCTGTCTGTGCGCAGCACTACGTCTACACCGTTGCACGTAGAATCGCCAAACTTTACACACATATTTGTCTTGGCCTGGAATAGACTGTGCCCAATTGATGACGTCATCAGTCACATGGTTCGGCCGCCATCTTGGAAAAAAACAAAAAAACTTTGCACCTCTATATCTCCAAAAGTGCTGAATAGAAAAAAATTGAGACATGGCTCATTGAAAAGAACTCTCCATCGGGAATAAAATATGTTAATGATGATGTCATACATGATGTCCATATACCATCATGTCCATTATGACGTCATAATTCGACAAGCACAAAACTTCATCCGATCAAGATGAAATTTCTTGAGCATAATCTAGGAATAAATTAGTTTAGATAATGATGACAAAATAGATGATAGTAAACAAATAATGATGACATCATCGGTCACGTGGTTCGGCCGCCATATTTGTCCAAAATGGCCGATAAAAAAAAAGTATATTCCGGCAAGTCCTCGGTCTCTGACCGATTTTTCATCTGTCTGTTTGTCTGTCTGTCTGTCTGTGCGCAGCACTATGTCTACACCATTGCACGTAGAATCGCCAAACTTTACACACATATTTGTCTTGCCCTGGAATAGACTGTGCCCAATTGTATCTCTCTCGGCCCAAGGCCTCCATTATGACGTCATCTTACTATAATTCACCAAATGTCCATCCGTCTGTCTGTCTGTTCATTCGAAGGTACCGTAAAAACTGCTGAACCGAACGCAACGATATTTTGGGTGGGTAATCCTAGGATCTCCAGGAGTAAAATAGGCTATTTAGTTTTCCCAATTTCAGCTTTGGTCTCCAGCATTCTCAGGTTTGGACTCCCGCATAACATTCGCATTCGCATAACGTTCATTGTGACGATGTTTTCATTATGACGATGTTGTTTTCCCGGGTGCCGCACAAACGGCTGCACCGATCGCTGCACGGCTGCACCGATCGAACTCGGTGACCTCGGACAAAGACCTTTTATAAGGACATGGGTTGAATCCCGGCTTGAGAGAATTCTAACCCATTTCAACTGAAGGAAACACGTATCGGGAGTACATACGACATAGTGATTGTGAACACGATTTATCGATCACGATTCACGATCACGATCATCACAATCATAGTGTATCGATCACTGTGGGACATTTGGTGAATTATAGTAAGATACTGTTTAGATTTTGATGATTTGCGTGTGATATGATTTAACGGATGTTTATATGAATCGTTTAAAATAAAAAAAGCCTTCAATTTCTGATATTTTACCTTTTCATTTGGGCCTCCCAATTGAAGCCCCGCCCGTAGGGCGGGTATCATTGCTAGTAATTTGATAATTCGACAAGTACAAAACTTCATCCAATCAAGATGCAATTTCTTGAGCGACATCACGGCATAAACTGGTGGAGAAAAAAACATAATGATGACGTCATCAGTCATGTGGTTCGGCCGCCATCTTGGAAAAACCGAAAAATTTGCACCTCAATATCTCCGAAAGTGCTGAATAGAAAAAATTGAGACATGGCTCATTGTAAAGAACTCTCCATGGGGAATAAAATATGTTAATGATGATATCATAGGTGCCTCCATTATGATGTCATAATTCGACAAATACAAAACTGCATCCGATCAAGATGAAATTTATTGAGCATAATCTAGGAATAAATTAGTTTAGAAAAAAATAATGATGACGTCATCGGTCACGTGGTTCGGCCGCCATATTTGCTTTAACACAAAAGCCTTAAAAACCACAAAAAATATATCCTGGCGAGGTTTGCGATCTCTGATTGCTCTTTCTTTTGTATCTAATCATTCTAACGCATTGCTCTGCCTGCCTTAATCAAAAGTGAAGATCAAATTTGAATTCAGCACACTCAGCATTAACATAGAGCATATGCACCAATCATATTTCATGGACATTATGATGTAATGCATCGTGTTTGTTCTCATTTTAATTTGGTTTGCTCTTCTTGCCCTGTAACAGCTGTTCAAAGGGAAGTTTTATCACTGTGATGGCGTGGACATACGTAACATCACAAACAAGTCAGACTGCCTACAGGCCAGATACAAATGGGTCAAACACAAATACAACTTTGACAACTTAGGACAGGTGAGTTTTGCCTCTCATAAGGTAGTTTTGCCATTAACACATTTGAGATAATGTTCAGATAGTTTACCACTCATCATTTGTCTCACCCCAAAGGGGTTGTGAGACAATTGCAATGTGTGTGTGTGTGTGTGTGTGTGTGTGTGTGTGTGTGTGTGTGTGTGTGTGTGTGTGTTTCTGTTTCTGTTTCCACGCCTATATATTTTCCCTTTTAAAATGTTTCCCTACACCTGCTTGTTTGATCTATGCAAAACCTTAAACATAGGAGGGACTCCGGATGGAGAATATTTTACTGATAACTCTGATGTCATAGGTCACATGGTATGGCAGCCATATTAGATTAAAGGGAAAGTTTTGGACAGCATATTCTCCAAAACCACCCAACAAAAAAAATTGAAACTTAGAATATGTCATCAACTTTGCATGAGGTATACAGGGTGATAAATATGACATTGTAGCGGCTGCCGCTGGGGTTACACAATCGCCTTGCACCTATCAAGGACGCGGAGCGATCACCAGGCCGGGCTCGTCCAGGACGCCCGGGCAGGCCCGCGCTCGACTTGCCAGGCCTCGGTCGGGACGCCCGGGCAGGCTCGCCCTCAACTTGCCAGGCCGCAGCCGGGACGCGGGGCCACGCCCCCTGGCGCCAGGCCTGGGCAAACCCCCTGGCGGAATAGATATATATTGCTGACCGTAAAACGTTTTTCCCAGAGTGCCTGAGTGTTTGATTCGAATAAAGCAGCTCAGATGAATTCAAGCTTTTTGTCGCGTCCATTCTTTCGATCGACGTGGGAGCCACAGCTCCTTCATTGGTGACCTACCGACATGGACACGGCAGTGACGCTTAAACTGCCTACCTTCTGGGAGGCTCACGCGGCTGTTTGGTTCGCTCAGGCGGACTCTCAGTTCGCCCTGCGAGGCATCACCGCGGACGACACCCGCTTCCACCATGTTGTGGCGGCGCTTGGTTCCGCCACCGCGGCCCGCGCCTTGAGCCTCCTCGAGCACCCGCCGGCTGCTGACAAATACGGCGCGATTAAGAAGCTTCTACTCGATGCTTTCGCCCTCCCAGCGGCGGAACGCGCACGGCGCCTGCTCGATTTGCCCGAGCTCGGCGACACGCGCCCTTCCGAGCGAATGGACTACATGCTTTCGCTGCTCGGCGAGCACTCTCCGGCATTCCTGTTCCGGGAGCTGTTCCTCCGTCAGCTGCCTAACCCGGTACGCCTCGCCCTGGCAAGCACGACGATCACAGATCCCCGGGCCCTTGCCAGAGAAGCCGACAAAATCTCCGCCGCGGGACAGCGCATCGCAGCGGCGACATGGGACCCGCCGCCGCCTGATGCACCATCCATGGCGCCCGAGCACCCGGCGCGTTCGACGGCCGAACTGCCGACGCAATTGGCGGCCGCTATACCGAGCCGACCACGTCCAGCACGACGTCCGAAGCCTCCACCCGACCAAGCGTGGTGTTCCTATCATGCCAGGTTCGGACAGAAGGCCCGGACATGCCGACCCCCGTGCACCTTCGGCGGGTCGGGAAACGGCCAGGCCGGCGTTCATTACCTGCCATGAGCGCCGGCCACAGTCACACGGGCAACTTACTGTTCATCACGGACAAAGCGTCCGGACGGCGCTTCCTGTGCGACACCGGCGCCCAACTGAGCGTCATGCCCGCCTCTGACCAGGACAGGCAATCCGCGGTTTGCGGCCCCTCCTTGGTTGCGGCCAACGGATCGACTATCCGCACCTTCGGCCCGCGCAACGTCACCCTCTGCTTCGGCGGCCAACGCTTTGCTTGGACGTTTGTAACCGCCAACGTGCCCATGGCTCTGCTAGGCGCCGACTTCCTCTGCGCACACGGACTGCTGGTGGACGTCCAACGGCGTCGTTTAATCAACGCTGAAACCTTCAGCTCCCTGGTATGCACATTAAGCAGCTCCGCGCCGACCGAGCTGGCATGCACCGTCCCGGCGGCGAACGAGTTTGCTCGCCTGCTCGCGGAGTTCCCGGCCCTCACGCGGCCGACGTTTTCGGCCGTCGCAGTACGGCATGGGATCGAGCACCACATACCAACCACGGGCCCGCCGGTCTACGCCAGGGCCCGCCGCCTCGACCCAGCCAAGCTTGCCGTTGCGAAGGCCGAATTCGACGCGTTGGAGCACCTCGGCATCGTGCGGCGCTCCGATAGCGCGTGGGCCTCGCCACTGCACATCGTGCCAAAGCCGGGGGGTGGATGGCGCCCGTGTGGCGACTACCGCCGTCTTAATGACGCTACAACACCCGACAGGTACCCGATCCCGCATATCCAAGACTTCTCCGCCCGTCTGGCGGGACGGGTCATTTTTTCGAAAATTGATCTCATACGGGGATATCACCAGGTACCTGTCAGGGCGGCCGACGTCCCTAAAACGGCAGTCATCACGCCGTTCGGCTTATTCGAGTTCTTGCGGATGCCGTTTGGTCTCAAGAACGCGGCTCAGGCGTTCCAGCGCTTGATGGACGGCGTGCTGCGTGACCTGCCGTTCCTTTTCGTTTACCTGGACGACATCCTCGTCGCCAGCACGTCCCGGGCCGAGCACCTCCTCCACCTCCGAACACTGTTCGGGCGCCTCAGCGAGCACGGCCTCATCGTCAACCCGGCCAAATGCCACTTCGGCACGACGGCCGTTGATTTTTTGGGCCACCACATCACCAAGAACGGGGCTGTGCCGCTGCCAACCAAGGTCGAGGCCATCACCACTTTCCCGCGTCCCCGCACCATAAAGGCCCTGCAGGAATTCCTGGGAATGGTGAATTTTTATCACCGCTTCGTGCCCCGCGCTGCTCAACTCATGCGGCCCCTCTACGAAGCCCTCCGGGGCAAGCCGGCCAAGCACGACATCGCCTGGTCCGCAGCAATGGATGCGGCCTTCCAAAGCTCAAAGCGGGCCCTCGCCGACGCAACACTGCTCGCTCACCCGGTGCTCAACGCTCCCATCGCCCTCACCACGGATGCCTCTGACTACGCGGTGGGCGCCGTACATGAGCAATGGGTGAACGGGGTTTGGCAGCCACTCGCTTTTTTCAGCCGGCAGCTCCGGCCGAACGAGCTCAAATACAGCACGTTTGACCGGGAGCTCCTCGGTCTACACCTGGCCGTCCGCCATTTCCGCCACCTCCTGGAGGGCCGACCTTTCACGGCGTTCGTCGACCACAAGCCGTTGGTTTACGCAATGGCCAAGGTCACGGAGCCATGGTCGGCCCGCCAACAGCGCCACCTCTCCGCCGTGTCGGAGTTTACCACGGACATCCGGCACGTCGCCGGCAAAAACAACGCCGTGGCCGACTGTCTTTCCCGGGCCAGCGCGAACGCGGTCCACCTGGGCGTGGATTTTGCGCTTATGGCGGCGGACCAAACCACCGACACCACGGTGCAAGCCCTCCGGGCGGCGGACACGGGCCTCCGCCTGGCCGACATCCCCTGCGCGGACACTGTCCTGCTCTGCGACGTCTCCCAAGGCCGGCCTCGCCCCATCGTGCCCGTCACCTGGCAACGCCGCATCTTCGCCTCCCTCCACGGCCTTTCCCACCCGGGCCGGAAAGCTTCCCAGAAGCTGGTGTCGGCGCGTTTCGTCTGGCACGGCCTTCGTCGGGACGTCCGCGATTGGACCAGCGCCTGCACCGCCTGCCAACGGGCCAAGGTCCACCGACACACCCAGGCCCCGCTGGCACCTTTCACCGTGCCCGAACGACGTTTCGACCACGTCAACGTGGATCTGGTGGGCCCCCTTCCCCCATCACGAGGGTTCACACACCTGCTCACCATGGTGGACAGGACCACCAGGTGGCCGGAGGCCGTTCCCCTCGTCTCCACCACCACCGCCGACGTGGCGCAGGCCTTCATCGCCACCTGGGTCGCCCGCTTCGGCGCACCGGCGGACATCTCGTCAGACCGCGGACCACAGTTCACCTCCGAGCTGTGGGGCGCGGTCGCCCGCAACCTGGGGGTCAAGCTCCACCGTACTACGGCCTACCACCCCCAAGCAAATGGGTTGTGCGAGCGATTCCACCGCTCCATGAAGGCCGCGCTCATGGCCGGCCTTCAAGACGGCGGTTGGGCCGACCGGCTGCCGTGGGTCCTTTTGGGCCTTCGCACGGCCCCCAAGGAGGACCTCCAGGCATCCACCGCCGAGCTGGTCTATGGCCAGGTGCTACGCGTCCCGGGCGAATTCGTGCCCGACGCTACCAGCCCCTGGTCCGCAGCTCGCCAGCGCTCGGACCTCCAGGAGGCCGCCCGACGGTTTGCCCCCGTGCCGACATCCCACCACGGTGACCCCCAGTCCTACGTCCCCCCAGCACTCCGCACCGCGGAGTATGTTTTTGTGCGTCACGACGCACATCGGCGGCCACTCCAGCCGCCGTACGACGGGCCCTTCCGGGTGCTGCGACGGGACGACAAGTCGTTCGTCATCGACATCGGCGGCAGGTCAGACCGGATTGCAGTGGACCGCCTCAAGCCGGCGCACGTGGACGTCGACCACCCACCACGGGTGGCCCTCCCGCCGCGGCGAGGCCGCCCCCCGTCCACGGTGCCCCCCACTCGACCGCCCACCACCTCACCGGACCCCCTCCCACGACCCGCCAGGGGTCGCTTCGGCCGGGTCATCAGGACCCCCCTCAAGTTGACCCTGCCGGTGCAAGTCGATTCTGGGGGGACGTGTGTAGCGGCTGCCGCTGGGGTTACACAATCGCCTTGCACCTATCAAGGACGCGGAGCGATCACCAGGCCGGGCTCGTCCAGGACGCCCGGGCAGGCCCGCGCTCGACTTGCCAGGCCTCGGTCGGGACGCCCGGGCAGGCTCGCCCTCAACTTGCCAGGCCGCAGCCGGGACGCGGGGCCACGCCCCCTGGCGCCAGGCCTGGGCAAACCCCCTGGCGGAATAGATATATATTGCTGACCGTAAAACGTTTTTCCCAGAGTGCCTGAGTGTTTGATTCGAATAAAGCAGCTCAGATGAATTCAAGCTTTTTGTCGCGTCCATTCTTTCGATCGACGTGGGAGCCACAGCTCCTTCAACATAATCTGTGAAATGGTATTCCCACCATAATTCATTGAATTGAAATCCTTCTCCGAAAAAATCTGAAACTTCATATATCTGATCTACGACCCAATGTGAGTGAAGAATTAAATTTATGATGTTGTAACGATGATAATAAACTATGTGACATGATATGGTGCATGCATGATATGGGTATATGGGTCATAATAGTAGTGGGCCATAATAGTAGCGTGTTCTGTTTGTGAGGGTACTTTTGTTCAGAATGAATGTACGAGGTGAGACTATGCGCTCTACAAGTGTCGTTCCAGTTGTGTTTGTTATTATTATTGGAAAAAGAAGCAAAGCATTATCCCACTCTTATACCTTTATCTTTTACACATTTCCATATATGTCAGACTATATGAGGGCTATAAGATTACCAAACTGCACAGGCATGCAAAGGAGCGGCAAATGCATGAAAGAATAAGGGGTGGAAGGCCCAAGAGGGTGGAGGAGGAGGGAGTGAGAGAACTAAAGTGTGACGTGCATGGTATAGGAAATAATATTAAAACCCTACTTATACACAGACAGGAGAAGCTTATACAAAGACACTAAGATTCAGCATGTGCAGAAAGAACCGTCCAACTATTAAATACAAATAAAG
The DNA here is from genome assembly GCF_964187855.1 of Myxine glutinosa. Taxonomy (NCBI): domain Eukaryota; kingdom Metazoa; phylum Chordata; class Myxini; order Myxiniformes; family Myxinidae; genus Myxine; species Myxine glutinosa. Next base: position 108,953,093 of record NC_136270.1, read on the forward strand.
AGGTGGGGTGGGATTTTGACCTCCTTCTCCTTCACCCTACCTCATCCCCACTGCCTTTTCTCACTTTTCCAGTGCTTTCCCTTTTTGTGTCCTACTTTTACCTCTTCTCAACAATATTTTTTGCCCTCTTCTTGAAATCTCCCTCCCCTCTCCCCTCCATTTTCTCTCTTCCTCTTTCTCTTTTAACTTTACATTTTACCTCCACCACCGAAGGTGGGCAGAAGTTATGTTTTCCCTTTTAAAATGTTTATACACTGTACACTTGGCAGTTTAATATGACAAAGTGTCTTATCTCAGACCATGTAATGTGTGTCGCCTTACTATATTACAATAAATATATCTTCAAAGGTCCTTAATCCAATATTTTTTTCGTTTGATTAATTATGATGATGGTACAGTTCTTAGCGGACATATTTTTCACATTCCAGTTTGTAATCCGATTGTTTTATGAACAAACCAAGCCAACTGGCCAACACACGTCGTATTCACCTCTCATTGCAGGCGCTGATGGCCCTCTTTGTCCTGTCATCTAAGGATGGATGGGTGAACATCATGTACACTGGGCTTGATGCTGTCGCAGTGGACCAACAGGTGCTACACTAAAGTCACATGGTGCTGGTGTTATTCAGGCAATAACTCATTCATTCTTGTATTGTCAAAACTTGATGTGATTACATTTAAGCGAGCTCACAATTTCCAGAGGTAATCAACATTTAATCCTAGTTAGCAGTTTTATTTCTGCCAATTGTGGGGCTTCTAATCGGTTTATACAGTCCAGCAGAGCTGTAGGGCTTTCAGGAGTTAGGTATGGAAAGTGGATTATTGCATATTTTGCTTACATTTTCAAAGTTAGTTTAATGGCAGGTGAAGAACGTGTGTGTGTGTGTGTGTGTGTGTGTGTGTGTGTGTGTGTGTGTGTGTGTGTGTGTGTGTGTGTGTGTGTGTGTGTAAATAAATATATAAATTATCCAACAGGCATTCGTTTTAAATTCTCCACTATTTGTGCTGTTCTTCCAGCTCCTTTAAAATGCACATATGTCTTCTAACAAAGAGTGCTGTTTCTTTCAAAAAAGAGAAAATGGAAAATGGAATCCGTTTTTTTTATGGCAAGAAGCATATTATGTATTTTGCTATTTCTCTGTGAAGTACTACATAAGTACCACAAAAAACTACCTATATTTGTTTTTAAATTCAAACACGTTCCCACAGTCTGACCAGTTGACCACTTTTGCACAAAGGAGAGAGATAATAATAATAATAATCTCAGCCTAAGGAAAATGTGGACCTCAAGAAATATGGGCAAAATATGGACCCACAGGTGAAAAAGTATTGTGACAGATGTCGTGTCCAAGGCATCCATAAAAAGTCTTCAGATGCTGTCCGCAACACTCACTTCTGGCCAGATCCTCGCGCCCAGTGTCGGTTTACCGTACCTGTGAGATGACTGCCACAGATGGGGAACCATGCCGACAGGCACATAACAGATGTTAATTGGCCAAGTGAGCCAACATTACTCGCCGTACCCTATGTCTATCAGGGACCAATTTAGCCCTGGAACAATGGCCCTCAGGCACACTATGTCATGATCAAAGCAGGACAAGACAAGTCAAGACAGTTTCAAGCTTGTTTTCAGGAAAGTATTTACAATGGCAGGCCAGAAAGTATTTCTAAAGGCAGGCAAGCAAGTATTTATAACACGTATAACATTCCCATACCACTATGTGACATACCCGCCGGCCTCAGAACCTTAACAGTGACTTAACACTTGTATGCTTATATGTAAGAAGTGAGAGATGGGGGAGGGTTAGAAGAGGGAGAGGAAAGAAAGAAACATATGGGATCTGTGTGTGCTCCAACACACCAGGTACGACGCCGTTGAGTTGCCACCGCCCAATGATCTGGCCTAATGGTCCCTGTGTTGACCTCCTCGCTCCTCCCTCCCGAGTTCCTTCCTCTGCTCTGCTTGCACTCCTACCGTGCGCCCGTGGGTACGGATAGCTGCGTGTGTTCTGCTTGCACTCCCTCTAAGTGCCCGATGGTACGGGTGGCTGCATGCAATGGTATGTAGCAGTTCGCGGCTGGAGATGGGCTAACTGCAAGGTGAACTGAGGTGAAGGGCTGCGATATGGCCAGGCAACGAGGTAAGGCAACTAGGTAGAAATGAAGAGGTGTGAAGCGAAAGGTGCATGTATGTGTAGAGATGAGAAAGATGTGAAATGTAATTGAAAAGCACTGAAGGAGTGAGCAAGGTGAAGCAAAATGAGCGAGTTGTAGCATAGCGAGCAGACAATAGGAAAGGAAGAGAAAGACCATGCGAGATGCCAAAGAGAGAGAAACCAAAACCACCGTTTAGAGGCCATTTTCCCCGCAAAGCGGGGGTTGGCCTTTTTCGGGGACCGTGGTTGTTGTTGTTTTTTGGTCCCCTTTTTGAAGCAATGTTTTACGGCCGGATGACCTTCCTGCCGCCAACCCTGTTTGTCGCCTTTTTACGACACACAGGGAATTACCAGTGAACTGGTACTCAATCAGCCGACCTCGGAAGGATGACAGGCTGAGTCAACCCCCCTGGCGTTAATTCAGCGATCGATCGGGATTCGAACCCAGGATCCTTCGATCCTAAGCTGGCACCCTAGCCGCTAGCCCAACACCAGGGTCTAAAAGAGAGCGGTAAGATACCGCCGCCACGCGCAGGACACCTCTACGCGTGGGAACGACGTTCCCACTGGCCTAGCGCTACTACGTTTAGGCCAGGCAAAGGCACTCCCCGCAGGCACCGTGCTACGACGCAATCAACGGGTTCCGAAGGCAGCAATATGGGCAATCAAGCATAATTTTTATGAGTCCAGCTCTAACTCTTCCCTGAAAAGGGTAGCTTGATCAATTTAGTGTTCCCCAGACACTCTATTCCATACCTCGCTCAATAAAGCGAAACACCCTGCATGAGTTTCTTTGTTGTGTTGGATATTCATAGCCCTTTTTCTTCCCGCCATCCGCCCCTCCCTGTGGGCCCACCTCCTGCTGTTCTACCTAGTAACAGTTTGTCATTGGCTGACTCACCAAGCTTTCTGGGAAAGGGGAGGTCCTACTTTCCTGTCATTTTGAGATGATTGATCGCTTTCTGGCGCGCACACACGAGTTTATCACCTGGGGCTGTTGTGGCGGGTCTGTGTGAGGCATGTAGTTGTTGCGCATGAAATGGGTCGGGTCAAGAATGTAGAAAGAAAAACAACATGTAATTAAACTGACTAACATTTGCAATGCATATATATCCACATTAATACGATATATTTCTTCCGATATATTTCGATATATTTCGATAATACGATATTAATATGATATATTTCATTAATACGATATATTTATCCAACGGAAGGAAATCTCATTTCCTTTCACAAAGCCCGAAACAAGTGTGTGTCCACCCTCAGGAGAGCCAGGAAACAATATCTCACCATTCTCAAGACCGAACTCTCTTATCTGTCTCCCTCTTCCAAATCCTGGTGGCGTCTGGTCAAATCTGTTTCTGGTGTTTGTTCCCCCTCCATCCCCTCCCTCACCTCAAACGGCTTAACGGCTGACTCCGCACGTGAAAAAGCTGAATGCCTCAACTCTGTGTTTGCCTCTAAATCTTGTGTCCCAAACCCATCCCTCTCTGTACCCACCGTACCCAGTCGTACCCAGCTGTTCCTGGACTCTGTGTCCTTTCCTCCTGACAAGGTGGAAAAGTTTCTGTCAACCCTCGACTCTGATTCTGCAACTGGTCCTGACGGCATCAGCCCACGGGTCCTAAAATCATGTTCTTCTGCTCTTTCACTCCCTCTTTCTGTTCTCTTCACCCTCTCTTTTGCTCAAGGTCATCTGCCATCTGCTTGGAAATCAGCCAACATCACCGCTTTGCACAAAAAAGGTGCAAAAACAGATCCCAGCAACTACAGACCAATCAGCCTTCTCCCAATTATCAGCAAAGTCATGGAATCCATCATTGCTTCAGATATTAAATCTTTCCTCTTCTCCAATGGCTTGATCTCTGATCATCAATTTGGTTTCAGACCTGGTCACTCTACTCTGGACATGCTGCTTCTGCTTTCTCAACAATGGATGGAGGTCCTCAACGCCAAACAGGAAATTAGAGCAGTCTCCCTTGACATTTCACGTGCCTTCGATACGGTCTGGCACCCTGCTCTGCTCTCCAAACTCTCCTCCTTTGGTATCCATGGAAATCTCCACGCATGGCTGGCGGACTTCCTCTCTGGTCGTAGTCAACGTGTGGCCCTGAATGGGTTTCTCTCATCTCCTCTTCCTGTTCAGGCTGGAGTTCCCCAAGGTAGTGTTCTGGGCCCTGTGCTTTTTCTGGTCTTCATCAATGATCTCTCTGACTCTCTTGAAAATCCTCTCTATCTCTTTGCTGACGACTCTACTCTCTGTCGCTCCATTCCTCATCCCTCAGATCGGCAGTCTGCAGCCTCCTCACTCTCTGCAGACCTGGACAAAATCACAGACTGGTCAAACAAGTGGAACATGTCTTTCAATCCTGACAAATCTCACACTCTTACAATGTCTCTCCGAAAGGACCGACTGGACAACCCTCCCATCTACTTTCTCAACAATCCTCTCCAAGAAGTTCTGTCGCTCAAGCTTTTGGGTCTCACTATCTGCCATGATCTTTCTTGGGAAAACCACATTTCCAAGCTGGCCTCCAAAGCCAGTCGCCGACTGGGCATCCTCCGTCGTGCGAAGTCCTTCCTTGGCACACCTGAGCTCCTCACCACATACAAGGCTTTCATCCGCAGCTCAATGGAATACTGTTCCCCCCTCTGGGCTGGTGCTCCTGCCTCACACCTTGCTCGGCTTCACGCTGTTGAGGCCAAAGCTTTCAGAATCATTGGAATCTCCTGCGATGTAGTCAACGCCGAGGGCCTTTCACTAACTCACCGCAGGCAGGTTGGTGGTCTTTCTGTCTTCTACCGACTCCTCTCCGGCCTTGCTCCCCCAGCTCTCTCTGTGCTCTGTCCCCCCAATATTCCTTCAGGTCGCACAAGATCTGCCTGCAACCCTCTTATGGTTAAACTGCCAAAGTCTAGGCTCTCTGCTCACCTTCACTCTTTCATTCCCCTTTTCTCCCGCCTCTGGAACAAACTCCCCCACTCCCTTCAATCCCACTCCTCCCTCCAGGTCTTTAAAACAGCTGTTCACCACCATCTCTTATCGTCCCCCATCGAAAACCTTGATCTTTTCTACCCCCGGTAATTCACCCCAGAGTCCTTGCAGTGTTCATATGTTTTAATCCTCTCCCACCTCCCCCCAAGTCCTCCCGATGTCCCTGCTCTCAAATGTTGTGTTTGTGTCCTTCCCCCTCTTCCCCCTCTCTTTTGTGTCCTTCCCCCTCTCTCCCCATCTTGTCTGCCGCTCCCCTTGTTTTTTCTGTTTTGTGTGTCGGTTTGTCTTTTTGTGTGATTAATGTTAGCTCTTTCACGAGCCTCGATCTTGTATACAAAAAAAAAAAAAAAAAAAAAAAAAAAAAAATCTTAATTGCTAAACAGAATACTAAGGGATAACTAGATTTCGTCTATGTGGATGCGCTTTGTCCTCCCTGGGGGCACACAACCAGGATACCTTTGATTGCTTTCATGATATTTAATTTTTTGGTTCTACTAAATCGAGGGTGTGAGCTTGCAAGTTGATAAGACACTGGCAAATACAGGCCACCTTGCCCACGGAAGGTTGCAATTAGGACATTTCTTTAGGGATGTGCATATTAGCTCACTGGATCCCATCCACATTAATATATTTTATTTCCTTCTGGTGCCATAAATGCTTAAAAAAGGTCTTTGCACAAAGAAAAAGATTATGTACTTCAAAGGCGGTTAGGGCAGTCAGGCGGTTAGGGTTAGGCAGTTAGGGTGCCGGCTTGGGATCCGAGGATCCTGGGTTCGAATCCTGGTCGATCGCTGAATTAACGCCAGGGGGGTTGACTCAGCCTGTCATCCTTCCGAGGTCGGCAAATTGAGTACCAGCTTGCTGGGATGAATGATCCCAGTGTGTACCCCGATTTAGAATAGGTACACCGTATCCCTGTGCATCAAAAGAGCGTGACCAAGGGTTGGCGTCAGGAAGGGCATCCGGCCATAAAAACATTGCCTCAAACAGGGAATCATGATTGTCATGGGGCCCGCAAGGCTAACCCCCGCTCCAGCAGGGAAAATGACATTATTTAAAAAACAAAAAAAAGGCACTCTTTGTACCCTAAAATAAAATGCCAAAGAGCTGAAGGTAAACATTAAATACTTTCACTTCAATTTTATTCTTTAACACAGATGGACATCCCAGCACTTAAAAATAAACTTATCTTTGTCCCTAAAGAGTTGTTTTGAAATCTTTCCAGTTTTTGTTCTTGCCTGGAAAGCTACGGGCATGTCGGAGACTGAATTCCTTTCCCTTAATTGGGGTAATGGAACACAAAGTGCCTGGTGGGAAAAACGTCTGGCAGATGTAGCTTATCACCTCTAAACTTTGTCCTCCTGGAAGATCAGTTCGCTGCATCATGTCCCAGTATGTGATGGCACACCAGCTGTCCACCTCGCCCACAGAACTCGTCCGTGACATTTTATTCGGATTTCACACCATTTCTGCCCATCCACAGGCTAAGATACATCAGAATATGTCGGGAAATTATCGTCACCTAAAATCATCAATTTTCATCCAATTGACCTGAAATTTAAATTTACTATTTCAGTTTTGTCATCAAATTTTCAGCAAAACTTTATTATGGGAATATGGAGAAGGCAAATTAATAATTTGGTCAAAAGGTCAAAGGTCAGCGTCTCATAGAATTGTCAATCTTCATCTGATTGAACTGAAAATTTAAGAATTTGCATATTGGGTCACTGAATTGGTTCACCAATTAAAAGCTAGAAGCTGATTGTTGTTTTTTTTAGATCAAAAGGTCAAAGGTCAAGGTTGCATAAAATCACCAATTTTCACCCGATTTGACCTGAAATTTTAAAAGAATCTGCATATTGTGTCACTGAATTGATTCCCCAATCAAAAGCTACATGGCGATTGTTTTTTGGTTTTTTTTAGATCAAAAGGACTTCCCTGGATTATGGACTTCTACTAAATCTTAGCGTTCACATGCTCCCAAAAAATGTTTGTTCAGTGTGAGTTTTCAAGCTTTTATTTCGCAAAATTCGATCATTGCTATTTCACTAATGTGAAAATATGTGATTATCTGAAAAATCAAAAAATCAAGTTTTCTTAATTAACTGCCTTTGTATTTTCAGGAGGGTGAATTTCAAGTAAATTGGCATCGACTAAATTATTTTTTATCCCCTACAGCCAGTCATCAACTACAACCCGTGGATGCTACTGTACTTCATATCCTTCTTGCTTCTCGTCAGTTTCTTTGTGCTCAATATGTTCGTGGGCGTTGTGGTGGAGAATTTTCATAAATGCCGACAAAACCAGGAAGAAGAAGAGGCACAAATGAGAGAGGAACGTCGCCAACGGCGTATTGAAAAGAAACGACGCCGTGAGTTTCCTTAAACTATGGTGTTTATATCTATTTCTTCAGTAATGTCTTAACCGATTGGTTGAGCCAACAAAAAACTTCTGGGCAATGATATGAAAGTTTACAAAGGAAACAGTGGAGGTTGTTTCTGTATGAAGAGAATATCATGGTTTTGATGGCTTTCTTTGCCCATGATGCTTCAGCAATCAAAATATCTCAAAAAATCTAAAAATAATCAAAAACAACCTCCATTGTACACGTGAAATAAATAATACAGTTAAAATGCATTTAACTTAAGAAGGAGACCGACGTGTGTCGAGTACACACTTGCCTCATATTAGATCGAATAGACATGCTCCAATGCTCCATGTCCTATTTTTGGTTGGTTAGAAATTCGTTTTAAGTGGAATTCTTAAAATTCTTTACGTGCAAAAGAACACATATGTCAAAGTGGAAATTTATTTTATTTTATAATTTTTTACAAAGTAATTAAAAATGAAACACAGAAATATCTAACACGTAAGTATTCAATCCCCCAAGTCAATACTTCGTAGGAGCGCCTTTGGCAGCGATTGCAGCTTTGAGTCTTCTTGGGGATGTCTGTATCAGGTTTGCACATCTGGATTTGGGGAGTTTCTCCCATTCTTTCTTACAGATTTGCTCAAGCTCTGTCAAGTTGGATGGGGAGCATCGGTGAGCAGCAATCTTCAAGTCTTTCCACAGATTCTCAATGGGATTCAAGTCTGGGCTTTGGCTGGGCCACTGAAGGACTTTCACATTCCTGTTCTGAAGCCATTGCAGTCTTGATTTGGCTGTATGCTTGGGGTCATTGTCCTGTTGGAACGTAAATATTTGCCGCAATTTAAGGTAGTTTGCACTCTGAAGTAGGATCTCATCAAGGATTTGCCCGTATTTGGCTCCATTCATTGTTCCCTCTATCCTCCCAGTCCTGGCCACTGAAAAACATCCCCATAGCATGATGCTACCACCACCATTCTTCACGGTAGGGATGGTGTTAGATGGGTGATGAGCTGTGCTCGGTTTCTGCCAAATGTAGCACTTTGCATTCAGGCTAAAGAGATCAATTTTCATCTCGTTTTCATCTCATCAGATTTCATCATGGAATCTTTTGCCTCATGCTCTCAGCGTCTTTCAAGTGCCTCTTTGCAAACTCCAGGCATGCTGTCATGTGCCTTTTTTGAGGAGTGGCTTCCGTCTGGCCACTCTAATTGAGCCTAGATGGAGACTGTTTTTCTTCCGGCAGGTTCTCACATATCAGCCAAAGAACTCTATAGTTCTGTGAGAGTGGTCATTGGGTTTTTGGTCACCTCCCTGACCAAGGTCCTCTTGCCCGGTTACTCTAGGACCGCGGTTTCCAACCTGGGGGCCATGGCCCCCTGGGGGGACATGGTGTATTTCTCGGGGGTCCATGGGGTAATTTGAACCAAAAATTTTCTGGGGGGCATGCCCACAGACCCTCTAGCCTGCTTACACATGCTCCGCCGCTCGACCCTCGCGAAAGGGAGGGGGGTGCTGGGGATGTGTTTTGGGAGCCAAGGGGGCCATAACACAAAAAAGAGTGGGATCCCCTGCTCCAGGAAGAGTCTGTGTTTTTGGACGGCCAGCTCTAGGAAGAGTCTGGGTAGTTCCATATTTTTCCCATTTCCTAATGATGGAGCTCACTATGGTCTTGGTAACTTTCGACACTCTAGAAATTGTTTTATACCCTTCCTCAGATGTACTGTATGCATCCTCACAATTCTATCTCGGAGTTGAATGGGACAGTTCCTTTGACTTCATGGTGGGGTTTCTGCTCTGACATGCACTGTCAGCAATGGGGCCTTGAATAGAAAGGTGTTTTCCTTTCTAAATCTTGTGCTATCAATTGAGTTGGCCACAGGTAGACTCCAATCAAGTTGTAGAGACATCTATCTCAAAGATTATCAAAGGAAATTGGATGCACCTGAGCTCAATTTGGAGTGTCATAACAACATAGCAAAGCGGTTGAATACTAAGTATTGTAACAGTGAAGTCAAATTTGTTATTATTAGTCCGGCAGATATGTGAAGAATTGTGGTAGAATTGTGCCTTTGATGATACAAGCATGAAACTTGGCACACAGTTAGGGCATACCCTTACAGTGAAATTTGGATGTAGGGGCATTCCAGATTTCTCCTTGGCCCAAAATGGCGGCCATTTTACAAAATGGCGGCTAAGAAGGACATATTTACCTATTATTTCAGACTTGTCATTTGTGCTGCTATTGAAACACAATGTAATGAGCATATTATAAATTGTCATGTACATGCTATGCAATACCTTCATACTGGGTTCAAAATTGGAATCTACGGTGGCCTATAAGGGGCAGAACAAATGGTTTACCATTGCAATAGACAGGACTGGTCTAGCGGTTTAATTATTTAACTTTGCATGACTATCTGATTTCTCCTGGGTGTAATTTTGGTTCAATACCTTTATATGAACAACTTTGATGTAGCTTTATGAACTTTCCTATCATAGACTAGGTGACTATAAGGAACAATGCAAGGCTAGTGAAAAGTTACGAAAGCGAATTACTATATTTATGATAATAATGTATGTATTTCTTTTTCAGATGATAACTCGACTGCACTGCACCTTCGCTCATTGACTGTAGTAGCTACCTAGATTTGGTTCCCAATTTGTATATTGATTGGATGGTGGTGGTGGATAATGCTTAATTGACAATGGCCAACAAAAATTTCAAGCTATTAGACCCCCAAAGCCCTAGTACATCTGGAACAAACATGCCTTATCTGACAGATTGGAAGAAGTGTGTGTTATGTCAGGAGGTCACCGATGAGGCCCTTGCCTGTCCAGTTGATTCCAAGCGAACCACAGGGTCCGGATACCAAACTCTTGCAGATTATCTCCTCACCTTCAGCCAGATGGGCTGCCTGCCAAAATCTCTAGAACTGTCCCGCCTGGACGATGGTGAAGGTATCCAGTCAACCTTCCAGAGCCACAAGGCTAAGTGGCATGATTCATGCAGACTGAAATACAACAAAACTGAACTGCATCGGGCACAAAAAAGAGAAACGTCTAGTGAAGAAACCGCAAGTGTCTCAAGAAAGTACACCCGTCACAGAGTACATGTAGACCACACACAGCCACAGCCTGAAAAGTGTTTCTTTTGTGACAAACCAGCGGGTACTAATTCTCTGCGAAAAGCTTCCACCTTCGACCTCGATAAACATGTCAGGACAGCTGCCCTGAAACTAGGAGATCAGGCACTTCTTGCTAAACTGAGTGCAGGTGACCTTATAGCACAAGATGCACAGTACCACGTGAAGTGTCTGGTGTCACTTTATAACAAAGCAAGGGCCACAAGCACAACACTGAATGAACAAGATGATATCAATCACGGTATAGCACTTGGAGAGCTAGTGTCCTACATCGATGATGCCCGCACAGATGCTCTTGTGACACCAGTGTTCAAGCTGGTAGACCTAGCAAGACTATACACCACCAGGCTGGAACAGCTTGGAACAGTCTTGACCAGGCGTGTCCACTCCACCAAACTCAAAGATCGAATCATGACATATTTTCCAGACCTAGAGGAGCACATGTCCGGTCGAGATATTCTGCTTGCTTTCAACCAGGATGTTGGCTCAGCCCTTCAGAAGGCATGTGATCACGACACTGACAGTGATGGAGTTTGTCTTGCTAGAGCCGCAAATATAGTTCGTAGAGACATGTTGAAAATGAACTCAACATTTAGTGGTTCATTTGAAGCCCACTGCCAAGAACATTCGGTACCTAATTCGCTTGTATCACTAGTTTCTATGATCTTGAATGGTCCTAACATCCAAGAGCAGTCAAGCCACTCGTCGGTATCAACACCTACTCTCACAATCTCACAACTCCTTATGTTCAACAGTTACTCACGCCGCAGAGAGAGTAGCAGTACTACCACGTCCACGAGGCACAGTCACAATCGGGAGACTCCCCTGCCTGTGTACCTGGGCACCCTTATCCACACAAAGACTCGAAAAAGAGACCTGGTTGATACTATGTTCAACCTGGGTCTCTCGATCTCCTATGACAGGGTGCTTAGCATCTCCACGGACTTGGGGAACAGAATCTGCCGTTTCTTCCAAAATGAGGGTACAGTTTGCCCCCCTGAGCTAAAAAGTGACCTCTTCACAACTGGGGCAGTGGATAACATTGATCATAACCCCAGTTCAACAAGTGCCCACGGCTCCTTCCATGGCACTGGCATTTCACTTTTCCAGCACCCAAATAGCGATAGCCGTGGAGTTCAACGGGTAAACCCAGATGACACATCAACAACAGATGCACACCTGCCACAGTCATACACCATCGTACCTCCTGTTGTTCTGGGTAAATGTGACCCACCTGTACCCAAGCTAGCGGGTCCCAACAAAAGCAACTGCCAACTCATCCCTGAAGCAATGCAGATTGAGTACAGGTAACTGATTATTGTGTTTGAACTGTGGACAGTTATATGTGTACCTAAATAACCAAGACTTGTTAACTTGTGTGGACTTGTTTGTTCTTAATTGTGTTCATTATCTTGCATTTTGACAGGTGGCTGGAGCAGATGGAGAAGACAGTGCTATCTGACGCACCACTTAAGGGAGACGAGACAGTATCATGGGCTGGATACCATGCCAGCAAGCAGTCTATTCCAGAAGAACCAGAGTGTAGTGTGGCCTTAACTTCATTGCTGCCTCTTTTCTATGACCAGGCAAAATCTGTGGCAATGATTCGTCACTCCATGGATTAGTCCATGGGCCCGGACCCGAAATTTCACTAATTGGTACCACCCGAGGTGGCAAGTTCTAGTAATGATTTTTGGAAAGGTGCATGTATGTGGGATACATGCTGATGTGATAGCAATTCTGAACTGGTAGCTTAGTGGTAGTTATCAGCTATTTTATACCCGCACCCGGTGAAAGGCGTTCGACGGTTCGGATTGATTTAGTCCATGTGTGAAATTTTGGGTACGGGCCCATGGACTAATTGGGCATATTAATCAGAAAGTACTGAGACAACGTAGATCCCAAAATTATCGCTTTATGTCTTATTTTAAACATACAATCTTCACATAGTGTAATTTTGGAATACAACAGCTACTATAATACACGTACGTGATTGTTATGGAAATTGTCACATAAACATGTCACAACATGAAAAGGTCACAACACATATTAATCAAACGGTTTTCTGAATCAAGGGAAAGAAAGTCCAGAGGCTGTACTGAGCTCATCTGCTGAGCCCATCTCAAGTACATGTATGCCACAATAGCTATAAACAGTACTAGTACTCAAATGTTATACAAAATGGTTGGAAATCACATACTAACAGAACTAACAGACTGTAGGCTATGTACCCGGTATGGTCAGGTAGTGCTTCACATAAAGATGAAATGACACAACACATTATCAAAATGTCTACATGTCTACATGTATTCTGAGGGTGTTTCCAGGGAAAGCACGTCCTGTGCTCTTCAGAATAATACTGAGTATGTCAATGTACCAAACTAGCGATATCATAGTCAGTCATCGAACTGCTCGTCTTCATCGGAGTCTCCGAGTTCGAAGGATTCTTCATCTTCCTGTTGTTTCTGGTTACTGCAGGTTTGTAGCTTGCACATGTCTGTGCATGACAGTCCATTGGTCAGGCATGTGCATTTTGGCAATTTGCAAGAACGCACACACTTGCAAGCTAAGAGTTCCAAGACCACATCTGGTGCTGGTGGTGAACGCATCCAGTGGATGGCGAGCTTGCCATCTTCATCCACTTTGTGGATGTGCTTTCTTTCCACGGGATGTCTTTGTGGTGACATTGGCGAATGTCTTCAGGCTTTGCTTGGACATCTTGTCGTGGAATTTGACAGATGGTTGATCCTCATCTAACCTTGTCTTCTTGAATGTCTGGTACGCTTCTTCTCCTATTTCAAGCGCCTTCAGAAGGTCCCTGGCCACGTCGGGTGGAGCCATGGTGCCAGTGGACAGACCAATCAGGTCAGTGTTGTCAGGGAACATTGGATTCAGCCAGTTGTTTTCCATGAGATCTATGAGGGACTTGACAGCAGTTTCGTCTTTCCTGATCCTTGGAGCATGTATATCTGGATGAGACAGTTTGGAACTGCCCTGACCTATCATGTCCCTCAGTGCTCTCAGATACATGGTCCTGTACTCAGCTGTCAGGTAGTACTTGCTCACAGCCCCTGGTTTCAAGCTGAACCCCTTTGTCCCTCCTGCCGTCTGGGTGTCTTTGTTAACTGTCTCTTCGGTCGTTTGGTCGACAGGGATTCTTCCGAAGGGGTTGTTGGGACCGAGTTGAACTGAGAATCCCCCTCGCATGAACTCAGCATACACGTCTGGGTGTGTGGTGGGCAGCTGGGACATCTGGGCATAGTAGTATGGGAGGTAGCGTGCATAATTCAGCCTGTCATATGCGAAGCACCATGGGATCATTGCACGAATTGATGCCAGGTGTAGCACCCAGTCTCCCTCTCTTGATGCTCGAATGAGACCCAGCAAGATCTCGACAATGTCCAGATACGACATCCAGAATGCTGAGAGGCTGCCGTTTCCACCTCTGAGGAACTCGAGGTATATTCCAAACAGTTCCATGATGCGTGCGCATGAGCGGTCACCGAGGACCTGCTTCAGGGATGCCTGTGAGATATCTTTGCAGAGGCTGTCAATGATCCTCAGTGTCTCATCCATGTGGACCACATCGTTGGCGTGAGTGGCTTCCAGCCACGAGAGGAAACCCTTCCAGGCCAGTCGAGTGAGTGCCTCATAGACATTCTTGTGTAGGTGGACTGCCCTGTTGTACTTGCGGCCATCCATGACACCATTAATGGAACCTTCTGCGATCACACCAGACTCGATGCAGAGATCTCGCAATCCAGCATCTTGAAATCGCTTCCCTATTATTCCCATCAGTGTGCAGATGGTGTGGAATACTCCGAGCCTGGTGATGGTGTTTTGGAACTTGTCAGGGTGTTTCCATATAATCTCCACAGCCTTTGCATACAGTGCCTGGTCAAAGACACAGACAATCTTTGTCAGGTCCAAGGAGTGCATGATGTTCAGTGACTGGTTTAGCACTTCATTGACAGTCGACATTTGTGTCGCTGGAGCATTAATGGTAGGCAGGTAGCCTACATTGTCTGGAATGACTGTCACGTCATCTCGAGTCCGGATGTTGAAGCCTGTCCAGCTGCTGATTGATTGCTCTTCTTGTTGCGACATGCGTGCCATGACCCAGACAAGATTCTTCTCTTTGGCGAGCTGAGTCTCAGCTGCAGTGTCAGCATCTGCACTTTTGCTCTGTGGTGGTCCCACTCGTTGTCCAGCGTTGTATGCTGGTAGCATTGGTGGTGGTGCATCAATACTTCTCTGCTTTGTTTTTCCTACAGTCAGCATGGTTCTGGTGGACACTGGGGTGATTGGCTTTGCTTGTACGGCAATCCCATTCACTCTGTGAGATGTTCCTTCTCCACTGGTGGTCTCTTCCAGACGGTCGATATTATCCCAGGCTAAGGTTGTGAATATGCCAGGATGGATGTTACCTGGGAGGGCAACATCACTCCCTGATAGCGAGAGCTTTTGGAGACACAGAGCAGTGTCGATCTCTTCCATCTGAGAATAGGACACACTATGGCCGAGTCGGTTGAGGATGTGTATCAACTCTACATTCCCGGTCAGTGACTTGATAGCGAATGGCAGAACGATGTGCTTCGGGGGCTTTATCAGTCCACGTGTTACAGCATATACCATGTCATAGCCGAGTGAACACAGAAGCCGCTGGACTCTTTGAGATGCATGATCAGGGTCATTGGAACCTGTAAGTAGATAGCACAGGAAGACCATGACCGACTCTGGAATGGTAGTGTCCTCTGCTTCTGGTTTGACTTCCGGTGGCCAGGCTTGAGGGGCATCTTGGTTCTTGATGTCGGCTCTCATTTTCAGGGCTGCTTTGGAGACCACATCTTCAGCATGGAGGCCTTTCTGAGTATGCAGCTCTGCTTGTAGCGATTGGTATTGTTTGGCAAGTTCGTATATGGACAGGTTGTCTGGAAACAGGAGGAGTTTCCCTTTTCCCTCAGAGAAGATGTGCAGGGAGTCTGCAAACTCGCTTTCCAGTTTCCGTCGTATGTGTTTCTTGGTTGATTCCCTTACATGGGCAATACCAAGAGAGTTCATTGAAGCCACCAGTCTAGAAGAGAGATCAGTCATTGTCATCACTTGAGGATTGCCAAAAAGCTCCCTTCTGATGAACAGGAACAGCTCATTGTAGGCCTGATCCACAGCAGCGCCATACTGAGCTTCAGCATCATCATCTTGGCTTGCATCCTGTCCACTGCGAACCTCTCTTTTGGTATAGAACCGATAGCACGACCTATGATAGTGACCTTCTGCAGCTACCAGGTCTCTGCTGACTATGGCAAGGATTCTGCTGTCCATTTTCTCCATGGCTACATTCCTGATTGTGGCGTCAGCTCGCAGTTCTCGACATTGTATGAGGATTTCTCTCGTCTTCTGTCCTTTAGCATACTTGGTGTCTTTCTGGCAGAAAATGCACTCTGCCTCATAAGTCCTTGATGTGCTTGCACATTGTCTAGCTGCTCTCTGTGATCCTGTGTCTTGAGCAGGTTCACTGGCACTGGCACATTTGAGGATGCCATCAAGATGTCTTTTCATGGTGAAGAGACTGCGACATTTTCTGTGGTACTGGATTGTTGGAATCTGTCCATCAGGAAGGTTCGTAGCTAGTTTCAAAATTGCTGCATGTTTTCTGATCTGGGCTGCCCTCAGCAATGTTCTCCATGAGTCAATGTCTTGTAGTGAAACCAGCTTGTCTGTATTGTCATTGGAACAGTGGATGATGCACTCCACTCGTGGCCGCTTTAGTGGCAGGCTGCTTGCTCCGTCAGAGGCCATGTTCAGTCAGTTTTCACCTGCAACATAGAATTATCAATCCACATTACTATGTTGCACAAATTAGTAGTCTGCCAGTCCTTAATTATATTTAATTACACTTAATTAGACTGGTGAAACCAGTGGACTGATATCTGAAAGCAAATCAAGCATTCATGACTGGACTAATTCTAACCTGCAGGCTGCAAATGTATATCACCACTGATGAGGGGAAATCAGCACTTTACATATCTGTCATATATTTTCTGCTTAACTAAATAGACATAATTATTGCAGAGCCTCTTGTTCTTGCCTCACCTACCAGGAAGTATCCACCAGTGGCCAAGTATACGGAATACGGAAGAAAACTGGACACTGCCAGCATCCAACATATATTTTGTTCTTAACTAAGACACTAAAACTGAAGAAAAAGTTAGTTTCCACACATGAATAAATACAAGAATATGTATTATATAGTATAACATACATGTCTTTATTACAAACATCCATTTGCTAAGATATTTAAGCATGTTACATTGTCTATTCAGCTAAAAAAATGATTTGGAAGATGATACTAGTAACAACAGCGCGGAGTTGCGGTATCGCGATTAATGCAAAAACAGCTTTCCTGCAAGAAAAATGAAAAAGCTACCCATTTGGAATTGCTATCACATATTATTTTACTTATATGGGTGTAACAAATAAATTGGCACCATGGAACTTTTGCCACCTCGGGTGGTACCGATATCTGGTCTGGCCCATGGACTAGATGTCATCAAGAAAGCAATCGATATTCTGAATCCAGGTCAGATCCCTGTAATCACACTTGATCCGCCACTGTACACACTTGCCAAACAGATCCAATGGAGATGGCCAGAAACACACGGAGAAGATCACTTCGTCATGGTCTTTGGTGGACTCCATATTGAGATGGCAGCATGGAAAACCCTCGGTGACCTTCTGGATAGCAGTGGGTGGACAGGCGTTCTGATGCTTGCAGGGGTTGCTACAAGTGGTACTGCTGATTCCTTCCTGAAAGTGACCCATGTGACACGCACACGACGAGCACACCAAGTCACAGCCAGTACTCTCTATCTTCTCCTGAAGGAAGCCTACAGCCAGTACACCAGTGGACTAGATGAGGGACAGGATACGATACCACTAGATGACTGGTGCGGTGAACAAGTCAATGCAAGTCCACAGTTTCAGTTCTGGTTCCTAATTATGCAGCTAGAACTGGCAGTCCTGATCTATGTGAGATCCGTCCGTGAAGGAAACTTCCAACTGTACACTGATGCTCTGACCAAGCTTGTACCATGGTTCTTTGCCTTGGGACATACAAACTATGCCAGGTGGATCCCAGTTCACTTGCGCGACATGGTGACACTTGCAACAAAGCATCCAACTGTATACGCACAGTTTCTGGCAGGAAACTTCACCATGAAGAAGACTACACGTGCATTCTCTGCCATAGCCTTAGACCAGGCACACGAGCAAAATAATGCATTGGTGAAAGGTGATGGAGGGGCTGTAGGTCTTACGGAGAATGCTGCAGCTTTGCGCCGATGGATGGTGTCTGGTCCAGAGATGGCCAAACTGATCTATAAGTTCGAGGCCACAACAGAAAAAAGAATTAGGAAAACTGAACTAAAACACCATGAACAGACAAAGCACACGCAGGTAGCCTTTGCTCGAGATGTGAGAGCACTCACCCGTGTCATAGGAGAGATGGGGAACCCATTCTGTGACGACAGCAAAGATCTCTTGGTGCTAGACAGCAGAGACCTGGCAGACCCAGCAGTCATCAACACCCTTTACCAGATCGAGAAGCTGGGAAAAGAACAGTATGACACATATGTGAACGAGAGGCTTGTACATCAGACAAAGCCTATCACTGACCCAATAAAAAGAAACAATCTCCCTCTCTTCAGCCGACCCCCAGTCAGAGAGAAGTCAAGAACAGAGTTGAAGGTGGTATCTCTGAAGAATGACTGCGTTCTGTTCTCCAGGCTGTTTATTGCATCCCAGACACGGAATGGAGATCTTGATGAATTATTTGCACATGAAAACCAAGCTTGTCCCCCTGCATTGTCACAAATGGGCAAAATCCGGCTTGGAACCAAGTCTGATCTGGTTGGGTGCTTAGAAGATCTGATCACCTCACGGGAAAATGATGATGTAAGCCCCCCTGTTGAAGTCATGATCCTGGATGGAGCAGCCATCGTGAACATGCTGGCACCTCGTAATGCGAAGACCTTCTCTGAGTATGCATCACTAGTATTCTTGCCATACATCACATCTCAGATACAAAATAAGAGCAGGGTTGATATTATCTGGGATGAATATTTCCCAGACAGTTTGAAAGCCGACACCAGGAAGACGAGGGGTAAAGGCACCAGGAGACGAGTTGAGCCATCTAGTTCCATCCCTCGAAACTGGCAGGCCTTCCTTCGCATAGACGAGAACAAGGTGGAGTTGTTTGACTTTCTAGCAACGAGGATAGCAAACATTGAGACTGACAAGCAAATCGTCACCACAAACCACAAAGAAGTTTTTTGTACACAGCCACGAGATGTTACTGGTCTTTCCCCGTGTAGTCACGAGGAGGCAGATACAAGGATACTACTCCATGTCCAAGATGCAGTCAGACAGGGCTATACCAAGGTGTCAATCCGCACAGTGGACACAGATGTTTTGATCCTTGCAGTGGCAGCAACTGGATATCTTGACATCGATGAACTCTGGGTTGCTTTTGGCACAGGGAAGAATTTCAGGCACTTGGCAGCTCACGAGATGGCTGTGGCACTGGGACCAAACAAGTGCCGAGGGTTGCCATTCTTCCACGCCTTCACTGGGTGTGACACCGTGTCCTGCTTCGGCGGAAGGGGGAAGAAAACAGCATGGGAAACATGGAAAGCCTATGATGAGGTCACCTCAGCTTTCTGCGCACTGGCTGCCACACCAACCATTTCAACTGCAAATGACAACATGGATCCACTGGAGCGTTTTGTTGTTCTGCTCTACGATCGAACAAGCAGCCAGGAACATGTTAACGATGCCCGCAAGCATCTCTTCACCCAGACTGGTAGATCAATAGAGGCTATCCCACCAACGCAAGAAGCCCTCAGACAACACATCAAGAGAGCTGCCTACCAAGCCGGCTTTTGTTGGGGCCAGATGATGATTTGCGCACCTGAGCTCCCATCGCCAAGTGAATGGGGTTGGAAACAGAGTAATAACGGCTGGGGGATATATTGGACAACCCTCACAGAGGCAACTGAGGCATGCCGACAATTGATTAGATGTGGATGCAAGAAGGGTTGCAGGAAACAGTGCAAGTGTGTTAAGGCCGCACTCCAGTGCTCAGCTCTGTGTCACTGTGCAGGGGAGTGCACACGATAGTATACAGGAGGAATAACACACCTGTTACATATACACAAACATGTGGAAGACTGTTTTGTAGACTGTTTTATAGTGAAAGTCACTTCCACAGCGTTAATGTGGCATTTTCACTTCATTTCCATTGTGTTTCTGGAGTTTGCTCAAAATAGCTCAAAAAGTAATTATTTTTGTAAAGAATAAGGACCAAATAAATGTTATGTGAGTTTGTTGACATTTAATTATGATCTTACAACCTGTTTACGTGAAAAAAACATCATAGGTGTGCTTGAGCAATAAGTAAATCTAGTTTTATAGACATCGGTACTGTGTATCTTATTATCCGTAAACGGCCATTTTTAAAATGGCCGCCATTTTGTCCCTAGGAAAAGATTTGAATGCCCCTATATCCAAAAATCTTCCTAGTAGTATGCTCTATCAGTGTTCAAAATTTCATGCTTGTATCACCAAAAGCACAATTTTTTCACATATCTGCTGGGCTATATCTACAATATAAGAGAGATGTCTGTGTGTCGCCATTTTTCTCAGAGATGGCTGAACGGATCTTCGTCAAACATTTAGAGGTTCATCAGTGAGTGCCTGGGAGTGTTTTAGCCAATATATATATATATATATATATATTTTTTTAAAGATCGCTTTTTTGAAGTAAAAAAAAGAAATCGCTCAATAGTGCCTAAGCTTTTAAAATGAATGACAGTTATATACAAGTACACATTCGCATAAATAAATACAAAACAATCACCAGACATTTGAACACAAATAAATCAAACAATTCCGTAAGTGTACGAAGTTGGTAGTACGGCTTCTTTTTCTTCCTGTTCGGCATCACACTTAACGCAGAAACGGGATGAACACCACATTCACCAGTATATATTTAACGAAAAGGTGATGAACCCCCTTCCTCCCCTGCCTCCTCCCCCCCTCCCCTCCACTTCCCTCCTCCCTCTCCCTTCACCCCTCCCTCTCCCTCCTCCCCCATTCCCCTCCTCCCCCCATTCCGCTCCTCCCCCCATTCCCCTCCTCCCCCCATTCCCCTCCTCCCCCCTTCCCCCCCCACTCCCTCTTCCCCCTCTCCCCCATCCACTCCCCCCCATTCCTCCCCCCTCCCCTCCCCTTCCCCCCTTCCCCCCCCTCCTCCCTTTCCCCCCTCCTCCTCTCCCCCCTCCCCTCCCCTTCCCCCCCTTCCCTTCCCCTCCCTCCCTCCCCTCCCCCCTCTCTCCCCTTCCCCCTCCCCTCCCCTTCCCCCCCTCAAAACGGAGTAGCCTTTCAAAGACCCCCCCCCCCCTCCCTCAGAATATGAGGCAAGAGTATGAATATGAATATGAGGCAAGAGTCAGCTTTTATTTCTTGGTATTTTTATGCATATATGTTTAACGATTGTAGAGCAATCACACTTTTTATGTTCAGTCTCCCCACATACATGCTTACATACATACTTACATACATACATACATACATACATACATACATGCATACATACATGCATACATACATACACACAAATACACACACACATACGCATGCGCGGTTCGTTGAGGGGAATGGGGGGAGGAGGGGAATGGGGGGAGGAGCGGAATGGGGGGAGGAGGGGAATGGGGGAGGAGGGAGAGGGAGGGGTGAAGGGAGAGGGATTCGCGGTTACATAATTGCTCAAGCGGATGATAAATTAACATAAAGTTCCGAATTTCCTTCCACAGCAATTATGTAACCACTGAATGAATGTAATGTATGGTACCAGTATACAAATAAACGAGTACGGTCGCTCATATGTGTAAGACAGGTGGTCATTGTGAACCTTAACCAGGCGTTTCAAGAATCATAACAAATTTAACAACAATACCAACAAAGGATTAAACATCACTATGGAGACGAGAGTTTTATTCACTTCCTCTTTGTAAGCAGGAACGTTAAGGACTAGGTTGGTTGGTTCCATCATCCTTTCATCATCATGGAAATGTGTTTTGCAATTCAAATTTCCTTACTCTGTTTCATATTACTGAGTTATGGATATTCCCTTCTGTATTATTGTACTGATCTACCTATTCGACCGCATTTGGTTCCATTATGAGCTTTCCCAAAAAACTATTCAACCCCCAAACATTGCACAGTATAACCAAAAACAACAATATTCAAGACATCATTTAACGATAATCCATAGACATTATTTAAATTCATAATTTATAGCCTAGCTTCATTGATGCACAGAGCTGTGTGCGACTTCTTTTTTTTGAGATGCTCTAGACTGAACAATATGGATTAGACTAGATGTAGGAGCTGACAAACACCTTCTCGGTAATGAGTGCAGATAAATTGGACATAAACCACAGTAAAGTCGAAGTCTTTTGGGACTGCCACTGGTAGCATGTAACCCAGTGCTACCTGCCGCATGGTCGGGTTGTCGGTGACTAAACCTACACCTTCACTGGCTTTGCTCGTGGGGAGGGTGACTGTTACACCGTGCCGGGACCAAAAACAACACCTGACAAAGGGCGAATGAGCTCCCGTAGGGGGCCAACAATCATCCAGTGAGGAGGCGGTGTCTCCTAAAAACACTCATCCGGTGTGGACCGGTTTGAGTCATAGCACAGACTTTAAAATGGTACTGAAGGAGCTGCGCTCCAACGCGAGTCGAAAGAATTGACGCGACCAAAGACGGAATTCGTCCGAGTTGCTTTATTGAAACAAAACAGCTCAGGTATTCTGACAAAAGCCCGTTTATCGGGCAGCAATATATATATACACATTTATGTCGGGAAGTTTGCCCGGCAAAAGCTATACCGGGCATGCCCGGGTGTCAAGGGCGAGCCTTGGAAAGGCGAGTCTGGACCTGCCCGGGCGTGTTTGGCTGCGGCCTGGCAAGTCGAGGCTGGGCGTGCCCGGGCGCTCTGGACAGCACTGGAAAGGCGAGAGCGGGCATGCCCGGACGCTCTGGGCGAGCCCTGGAAAGGCGATAGCGGGCATGCCCGGACGCTCTGGGCGAGCCCTGGAAAGGCGAGAGCGGGCATGCCCGG
This sequence comes from Myxine glutinosa, assembly GCF_964187855.1. Classification (NCBI taxonomy): domain Eukaryota; kingdom Metazoa; phylum Chordata; class Myxini; order Myxiniformes; family Myxinidae; genus Myxine; species Myxine glutinosa. The sequence goes on from NC_136270.1 coordinate 108,975,946, forward strand.
GAAAGACGAGACCGGGCATGCCCGGGAGGTTCGGGCGTGCCCGGGAACAGTGAGTCCGGGCATGCCCGGGAGAGGCGCGTCTGGCCGTGTTCTGGCCGGTGCAAGGCGATTGTGTGCATCCAGCGGTAACCGCTACAGTACATGCTGCGTCCTTGCTTGAAATGGTAGAGCACGGACAATCCCCATTGGTTGGCATCCATGGGGAGGAGGAAATTCCTTTTCAGAAAATGCCCCGCTAAGTGCGGTGAGAAAAGCGACGCCATTGTTTTGACGTCCCTGGTACCCAGAGTATTCTGGGAAGTGATGGTAGTGACGTCACTTCCCCCAAGCTCAGCGGTTGTGTTAACTTTGTCTCTTCAGTGTGTGTGTGTGTGTGTGTGTGTGTGTGTGTGTGTGTGTGTGTGTGTGTGTGTGTGTCCAAGCCTGCCTCTGCATGCTTGGCAAGCCTGTAGGCCTTGAAACGCACTTTGAAACGCACCTCACACTATGGAGTCAACTAGCCAGCTTGAAATGTGGTGAAGGCCGCCCAATCATGATAGTCGAGCCCATGGTCTGATTTGCTCTTCAAGGCCTGAAAGGAAATATAGTGAATTTATGTTGAAATACATTTTGCTGTGGCCACGGATACTGCACATAATCTGTTCAGGCTTTACTTGCGGCGTTTGAATTAGACAACTTTGTCCACATTTCATTAATGAAAACAAGACAGAGCAATTAGAAAGATCTTTTAACTGCCGAGTGTCATCATGGTCTATAGATTGCATTGTATCTTCGAATGAGCAATATGTATTGAAGTCGATCTGCATGTGGACTCACACACTCATTGACACAGACCGATTACAATGACCTCTGCCTACCCTTCGGGAATAGGTGACGTGAAGCAAAAAATTAAATTAAAAAAATTATTTAAAAAAATCATTAAATATTTAAAGCATTGAGATTGAGCTAATTCATTAGATTATGTTTGTCGAAGTTGTAACTTAAAGCCATATTAATTTAAATGAGGCTCTGTTTGATCACCGAGTTTTCAGCTTCATTAAAATCAACTCTACTGTTAATACCTATAATTTTTTATTGGGTAGTATGGGAGCCTTTATTACTCCCATGATTGAAAATAGATGTTGCATACAAAAAATATTGTATACATCTTGCATACAAAATATATCTTGAATACAAAAAAAACAAAAAACGATGTGCGAACACAATTTCTCTGTTGATTGATTAGAAATGTTTAGAAAATTAACAAAGTGGACTCAAAGGAAGTAGATTGCCTTACAACCATTGTATGAGTAAGCATGGGGATGCAGGCAGAGAGCCATCGTAGTCTGCTGTGGTGTTCCACATGGTCATTTTGCAGGAGCTCAGAAGAAACCGTACTACATAGACTACTCGCACACTCGCCTGCTCATCCACTCGGTTTGTACGAGCAGCTACCTTGACCTCTTCATCACCGCTGTGATTGGCCTCAACGTTGTCACCATGGCCGTGGAACACTACGACCAGCCTAGGGTGAGTGGAGACAAAGTTGTAAAAATTGCAAAGTTTGCAAAAAGTTGTGCAACTTCTCTGTCAACCATTGACTACAATTTGCCACCATAAATATTATTTTAATAATAATATAAAATAAAGTTTTTGTTTGTTTGTTTGTTTGTTTGTCTGCACGCGCTATTCTCCTGAACGGTGAAAGATAGGAGGAAACCTCTGAAACAAAAAATGTTGGGATGGACCCCGGGAAGGTTATAGGCTAGGTGGCGAGGCCGGTTGAGGCCGCCTCGGCCGGGCTGGGCCCATTTCGCAATTAAAAGCCAAGCTGAATTATCGGCGTCAATCTTCTGCGGCCACGAGTAAAAGCTGAATTATATTAGTAAATTCATTCAAAAAGAACCAAAAATGTCGGGACGGGCCCCGGGAAGGTTATAGGCTAGGTGACGAGGCCGGTTGATGCCACCTCGGCCGGACTGGGCCCATTTCGCAATTAAAAGCCGAGCTGAATTATCGTCATCAATCTTCTGCGGCCGTGAGTAAAAGCTGAATTATATTAGTAAATTCATTCAAAAAGAACCAAAAATGTTGGGACGGGGCCCGGGAAGGTTATAGGCTAGGTGACGAGGCCGGTTGATGCCGCCTCGGCCGGGCTGGGCCCATTTCGCAATTAAAAGCCGAGCTGAATTATCGTCATCAATCTTCTGTGGCCGCGAGTAAAAGCTGAATTATATTAGTAAATTCATTCAAAAAGAACCAAAAATGTCGGGACAGGCCCCGGGAAGGTTATAGGCTAGGTGGCGAGACCGGTCGAGGCAGCCTCGGCCGGGCTGGGCCAATTTCGCAATTAAAAGCTGAGCTGAATTATAGTAGTCGATCTTCTAAGGCCGCGAAGAAAAGCTGAATTATAGTAGTAAATTCATTCAAAAAGAACTCGGGCAACGCCGGGTGCATTCGGCTAGTTTTAATACAAAAGTTTGTGTTCGAGAAGCTTTTCTGGTGGTTTTCCAGTGAGAGCAACAGGAGTTTTTTTTGTCAGAGGCAGGCCATTACATGGTTAATTGGTCTTCTTAATTGAGGTGGGTGGTGGTTCGTGTGCAGCCACCCGGCTGCTGGTTGCATCATTTTCCTGTGGGCGCGTCTGCAGCTGATGCAATGCCTCTCTATAACCAGTTATCTGGTACTTATTTTGCCGACCTCAGAAGGAAGACAGGCTGAGTCAACCCAACTGGTGTTAATTCAACGGGTTTCAAATTCAGGACCTTAGGATCCCAAGCCCGCCACCCTAACCATTAGGCCGCCACCCATCCAACACCAGGTGATCTTAATTGAAGTGATAATCATCTGTGGGAGAGCATGTCAACGGCCTAAATTGGGTCACATGTCACGCTACCCTTTTGAAGTTGTTGGTCTATATATCGTTGGGTGAGATATTGTTCAGACAAGTGTTAGTGATGTTGTCGACCCTTTTTTCAGTTGTCTTTAAATATCTTGTTTTCTGTGCTACATATTTGATGCAAGCCTGGACCTGCATGAGGAAATTTTATGTTGAATGTGCGATTTTGGAACATCGGCGTATGATTAACGAACTTGTAAAGATCTCAAATGAATTGTTTCAATAACAATATGCCAAAGAATCAATCAAAACAATATTTGGTAAAGTAAAAATCCCATCATGAGAGAATACAAGATAAAACAAGAACGAGCAATCAAACTGTGCTAAAGCTTGTGGCATTTGGTGATACTTCAAAGACAGGTAAACATTTTGCCTGCTCTAACTGTCTTCACGGAATTTGTCAAGGTTTCTTAGGGTTATACTTAGGGTTATAAAGGTTATAAAGGGTCTCGGGGTCTTAAAGGGTCATGGGGGTCTAAACAGTCTTTAAAAGGGTCTTAATTGGACTTGAGGGTCCATGTGGCCTTTTGGGGTCTTAGGGGGTTTTAAAGGGTCTTAGGGATCTTAAAGGGCTCTAAAGGGGCTTATAGATCTTAAAGGGGTCTAAATGGTTTTAGGGGTCTTCAGGGTCTTAAAGGGTGTTAGGGTTCTGAAGGGTCTAAAGGGTCTTATGGATCTAAAGAGTCTGAATGAATGAATGAATGATCGTTTTAAGGCCATTTTCCCCGCTATAGCGAGGGTTAGCCTTGCGGGCCCCATGACAATCATGGTTCCCTGTTTGAGGCAATGTTTTTATGGCCGGATGCCCTTCCTGACGCCAACCCTTAGTCGCCTCTTACGATGCGCAGAGATACGGTGTACCTATTCTAAACCGGGGTACACACCGGGATCATTCATCCCAGCAAGCTGGTACTCAATTTGCCGACCCCGGAAGGATGACAGGCTGAGTCAACCCCCCTGGTGTTAAATTAGCGATCGGCCGGGATTCGAACCCAGGATCCTAGGATCCCAAGCCGGCACCCTAACCGCTAAACCAACACCAGGCTTAAAGGGATCTTAAAGGATCTTAGGGGTCTTAAAGGGCCTTAGGGTTCTAAAGTATCGAAATGGTTTAAGGGGGGTCTAAAAGGGTCTTTGGGGTCTTAAAGGCTATTAGGTGTCTAAAGGGTCTTAGTGGTCTAAAGGGTCTTAGCGGTTTAGAGGGTCTTATAGTATCACCTGCTGAACTCATCCACCAAGTTTTATCTGAATCCGTCCAGAACCTTTTGAGATATCGTGCTATATATACATCGTTTTGGGCCCTATCTCTCAATGATGAAGAAATACGTAGAAGATTAAAAATTATCTTATGCCAATCTAGATCTTCACCAAAATCACATAAATTCCTCCTTGTCACACACCCATCCTGCCCACCAAATGTCGTCCAAATCAGTCCATAATTTTTTGAGTTTTCATGCTCACAGACAAACAGACAGACAATCATGGGTGAAAACATAACCTCTGTCCACTTTCAGTGGTGGAGGTAACAACTCAGAGATCTTTGGCTATGTATATTTTTACAGCAGCAAATATCATGGAGGAGCTTCTGTGTAAACTGCGTGCAGCACAAAGACATGCGGACACATTATTTTACTTGTACATCAATTACACAAGGACATCAGAGGCCAATGGAAGCAAATGTCAACATTTGATTTGAACTTAGAATCACATACTCTTGAGCATTCGATTCTGTTGGGAATGCTAATCAGATGTTGTTGTTACTGTTGTTGTATTAGTGACTGAAATAATGTTTCATCTGTCATTCTCATTTAAGTCTTTGGAAGAAGGCCTCAAGTTTTGTAACTACGCCTTCACCAGCGTCTTCGTCCTGGAAGCTGTGCTAAAGCTTGTGGCATTTGGCATTCGGCGATACTTCAAAGACAGGTAAACATTTTACCTGCTCTAACTATCTTAACGGAAGTTGTCAGGGTTTCTAAGGCAGGGCTATTAAATATCTATTAATGTCACGTCCAGATTTCACATTTTATTAACCTGTCTCTTACATTAACTTCCAGGTGGAATCAACTAGATCTGGCCATTGTTCTCCTTTCTATCATGGGTATCACGCTGGAGGAGATAGAAATGAAGGCTTCTCTACCTATCAATCCAACCATCATTCGCATCATGCGAGTGCTGCGCATCACTCGAGGTGTGGTTCCCACAAAAAAATTCCACATCCTTGCTTCACTAGATTCGGTGACTTCGTGAAAATGTATCATAGCAGGTACCGTTAACTCAGTATTTGATTTGCTCACTAAACGGTGACTTCTGAGCAAAGTACAGTATACATGAAATGCATTTAAGGCAGCTTCATCTGAAGTCAGGAAAATTGGTATTTTTTTCCATCCCAATGAAGAGCACTTGGTATTCACAGGTTGTTGTTGTTGTTGTATAGCCCAAGACAGTTCTCTCGAACAAGACTGCGGCACAGACAGCCGATCAATCTCGCAGGAATACCCCAGGGTCCCCCCACATCCAGGATGATGTACCACCACCTTCACAAAGCCAGGGCCACGACATAGTTAGGGACAGAAAGATAGAGAAAGAGAGAAGACACAGAGATGAGAGGGAAAGGGCCGGTCCATGGGGACCGATCGACACTCTGTAACCGAGCTGCCCTGATGAATCCGGGCAGCAGGGAATAATGGGGAAGATTTGGCCCCCGACTTGCATTGGGGGGTACGTACAACCACCGTGAAGAGGAGTCCCCGATAGTTGTTGTTGGTATTCATAGGTTGAACCTGATGGTGTACATGGAAACACCATCTATAATAATAAAAGGCAGTGTCCGTCCATCCATCCATCTGTCTCTTCCATAACTCCAAAACCATGAAACCTAGCGGCCCCAAACTTTGCAAGCATACACCTGGACCTCCATCAGATTGCAAGGATGACAATTGGGTGTTTGGGTGTGTTATAACACCCTTTTTGAAAATTATTAATGAGGTGCTCATAAGAAAAAACCCGAAAAAGCCTTACCAATATGGTGGGCCGCCATCTAGGTCAGCCCACTGCCACTCAATGGGTTCTTAAGCCGCCGTTTTGTTTCGGCCTATTCAAACGTGCCTTGCCTTTGAAACACAATCGATTATTACTACATGATTGAAGCATATCATCAAAATCTGGATTCGGATATGAGGATTGGATCCTCTAGTCTAGACTAAATAAATGTCCAAATCTGGAGTGAAATCTGACAAAATTTACCATATCTAGCGATTTTTATAGCTAAGTGTATATATTCATTTATTTAAGCAAGGCTGTCATTCTCCTACTGGGGTTATTTTTTATTATTTAACTTAATACCATAATAATTTTAACCTAATTCATACTTCCATGGGATAGGGTGTCAGTGTCACTCCACTGTACCTGCTATTTTAAAAAAATTCCTCAGCCATTTCAACCAGAAGAAATCAGCTTGCTATTGCTTGCCAAGCCAGCCGTTCCTTGTCACCTTTTTGTTGAAGTGCTTGCTAGAGTGCTTAAGCCGCTTGCTGAGGGCTCCACAAATGAAGTGAGAAATGCCTGTGTACTTAATTAATTAGTCACAAGGCCAGGGAAGTTTGGGTGTGGTACGACACCCTTTTTGAATATGATTAACCACCACTTGGTGAACGCTATTCAGGCTGCTTTTGCAAGCCATGGCGTTACAGTAGACAGAGCTCCCTTTTTGTTTTTAGGTTTTTTTTGTTTTTACGTTTTACGTCCCATTTTTTTATTGACTAACATTTTTGTGCGATTATACTAACCCTGCCCACTCCCCTCTCCCTCCCACCTCTCTTCATATTCCCATCAGGAAGCGACTCATTGTTACCCGACAACGCTGGGTACTTTTGCTAGTATTGTAGAGGTTACCTTATTCACATGTCGCGGTTAACTTATCCGCATGTGACGGTTACCAATACCATATGTTTGGTCTAATTCACGTGCACGGGCTTTTGGTTTGTTGGACGTGACGCACGCGCGGTTGTGGGAGCCACGCCCTCCGAAGAGGGTTTTGGCTTTATAAAAGCTGTGACACTTCTGTTCGCGTTTAGAGTGTGCTGGGTTCTGTACGAATAAACAAGCTTTGAACTCAACCAAATGGCCTCGTTCTCTCGCCTTCTGCGACTCCTAAACTGGTGACCTCGGCTGCCCCCGAACGGATTCAGGGGCTGCAAACGAACACGGCAGTTTCGATCGCACTGCCGGAGTTTTGGACACGACGAGCGGCCATGTGGTTCGCGCACCGCGCTCGGCTCCTCTACGACCGGAGGGGCGAGCCCGCTCCAGGACCCTCCGAAGGAACGCAGTTACAGGATGTGGGTGGCACTGCTGCTCATCTCTTGCGCGCGCACTGACGTTGGCGGCATGGCTGCTTCGTTACCTTCGCGCGCACTGCTGTTCGTCACCTTCGCACAACTTCACTCTACAACTACAGCTGCAACTCGCGCAACTACTTCTCCGACCCTGCATCCTCGGGAGGCCCGCGAGGAACCTCGGCAGCCTCCCCCGAGGCCTTGACCAGCCCCTCGGTTGGCTCAACCGCTTTTCGCGTGCACCGAGGCCGAGCGCTGCTCGAGCCTTCTCGGCACTGCACCCGTGAACTGCAACCTCGGGAGGCCCGCGAGGAACCTCAGCAGCCTCCCCCGAGGACTTGACCAGCCCCTCGGTCGGCTCAACCCCACGGCTGCGTTTTTTCGCGCGTACCAGGGCCTTAGCAGGGCCAGGCACTGCTCGAGCCTTCTCGGCACTGCTGAGCGTGCCTGCGAACTACGTACACGCCCGTGGAGTGCCTTCTGGGGGGGGGGGGGGGCGCATGTAGCGGTTACCTTATTCACATGTCGTGGTTAACTTATCCGCATGTGACGGTTACCAATACCATATGTTTGGTCTAATTCACGTGCACGTGCTTTTGGTTTGTTGGACGTGACGCACGCGCGGTTGTGGGAGCCACGCCCTCCGAAGACGGTTTTGGCTTTATAAAAGCTGTGACACTTCCGTTCGCGTTTAGAGTGTGCTGGGTTCTGTACGAATAAACAAGCTTTGAAGTCAACCAAATGGCCTCGTTCTCTCGCCTTCCGCGACTCCTAAAGTATCTTAATAAATTGTAATGACAGTCCTTCAGGCAATGGGAAATTCCAGTAAATAATTGAGCAATGCTTTCCTGGAGATTAAAAACTCAATTGGCTTTCAGATTCAACACAGGTTAAAACGATCAACACGTGTCGAGGTTTGTGAAAGGACAGAATAAGAGGGCAAAGGGACCACAGACAGAATGTGGGATAAAGGAGAAACAGGAGGCCAAGAGGAGTTACAGGTGTAGTGATACACCACAGCACGGGGACAAGAGTTACAGGTGAAAGGGGAACGGTCTCAGTGGCTTTTGAAAAGCTCAGAGCCAGAAATGGGAGAGACCATGAAGTGGCATTAAAACTGTATATGCAGGTGTCTTTTTAGATCAATTAATTAAAATACTGATTAACTCTTGTTGATGGTTCAACTGTTTACATGGACTACAGCAAACCACAAGGGCATGTGCCTCCCTATATATACTCGTTTGTCCTTTGAGCGTCTGGTCTGTATCGTTTTAATGATAGTGTCTTGTCTAATTATTTTAATAAACCACATTTTAACTATAAGAGACGTCTTCCCATCTTTTGGCTTCCGCATGTTGTGCCACAAAGTTTGGCCTCGGATTGGAGCGATCCTTGGGGTTTTGTAAATAGTAATGTATAGTTAACTGACCACAGTGTGAATTTGGTAAACTTGCCGATTTTCAGGAGTAGCAAAAACGGGTGATGTTAGTCAGACCCATCGACGCGATAATATTATTTAGGATTTTCAAACGTTTGAAGTAAAACCTGACAGTGGCAAACCAGGAAATATGGGTGAGTATGACTACATGAGGTCAGCTGATGTAGCTGGTGACCTCTGCTGCTATTGAGCACGGGTGAAGGATCACTTTGCGTGGTATGCCAGCCGAATATAACATACACTACATGACCAAAAGTATACGGACACCCCTTCTAATTAGTGGATCTGGCTATTTCAGCCACACCCATTGCTGACAGGTATATATAATCAAGCACACAGCCATGAAATCTCCATAGACGAACATTGGCAGTATAATGGGCCGTACTGAATAGTTCAGTGACTTTCAACGTGGCACCGTCATAGGATGCCACCTTTCCAACAAGTCAGTTCATCAAATTTCTGCCCCGCTAGTGCGGCCCCGGTCAACAGTAAGTGCTGTTAATGTGAAGTGGAAACGTCTAGGAGCAACAACAGCTCAGCCGTGAAGTGCTAGGCCACACAAGCTCACCGAATGGGACCGCCGAGTGCTGAAGCGCGTAGCGCATAAAAATCGTCTGTCCTCGGTTGCAACACCCACTACCAAGTTTAAAACTGCCTCTGGAAGCAACGTCAGCACAACAACTGTTCGTCGGGAACTTCATGAAATGGGTTTCCATGGCTGAGCAGCCGCACACAAGCCTAAGATCACCATGCGCAATGCCAAGCGTTGGGTGGAGTGGTGTAATGCTTGCCGCCATTGGACTCTGGAGCAGTGGAAACACGTTCTCTGGAGTGATGAATCATGCTTCACCCTCTGGCAGTCCGACGGACAAACCTGGGTTTGGCGGATGCCAGGATAATGCTACCTGCCCGAATGCATAGTGCCAACTGGAAAGTTTGGTGTTGGAGGAATAATGGTCTGGGCTGTTTTTCATGGTTTGGGCTAGGCCCCTTAGTTCCAGTGAAGGGAAATCTTAACGCTACAGCATACAATGACATTCTAGAGTCTAGACGATTGTGTGCTTCCAACTTTGCGGCAACAGTTTGGGGAAGGCCCTTTCCTGTTTCAGTATTTCAATGTCCCCATGCACAAAGCGAGGTCCATACAGAAATGGTTTGTCGAGATCTGTGTGGAAGTACTTGACTGGCCTGCACAGAGACCTGACCTCAACCCCATCGAACACCTTTGGGATGAATTGGAACGCCAACTGTGAGCCATGCCTAATCACCCAACATCAGTACCCGACCTCACAAATGCTCTTGTGGCTGAATGGAAGCAAATCCCCACAGCAATGTTCTAACATCTAGTGGAAAGCCTTCGCAGAAGAGTGGAGACCGTTATAGCAGCAAAGGGGGGACCGATTCCGTATTATTGCCCTTGATTTTGGAATGAGATGTGTGATGTTCGGGTGTCCACATACTTTTGGTTACGTAGTGTATCTCTAAATCCACATTGAAGACGAGATTTAGGGGAATGAGGCAGGGGTTTGGTGCAGAGGCGGCCAACAAGCGGGGTTCTAAACGCAGTGTGAACAAGGTGTAAAGGTTCCCACAGTGTGCAGACAAATTCCATCCTTGAAAGCATACAGTTGTATTTCACGTGCTCATACTAGTTTGTATAATAGTTGATAATCCAATTCACTTGGTTGAGCTCGTTTGTATCATACTTGATAAATGTTGGCGTCGCAAATACAAAACTATAGTCACGTGCACAGTAAACCTCCCCCATCCTCTGTAAGAATATTCCTCAATATGGAAAACCTTCTTTGTATGGAGGTTAACTAATATAGTAATATATGAACCCATTTACCTCAACTCACTGTATATGTGCACTTGAGGACGTGTGCATCCTGTAAGGAGGCATTTTCAATCAGCATCCTGGTGTTGACAGTTTAATTAATTAACATTTGACAAATAGCCTTTCCTTGCATTGATATATATGTTTGCTTTTTTGTGAGAGCTACTGTGACTTGTTTGTGGTACCTTCCATGATTGCAGTGTTAAAGCTGCTGAAGACAGCGACGGGTATGAGGGCACTCCTTGACGTGGTCGTGCAGGCTCTTCCTCAGGTAGCACCCTCTTCCTCTGATTTGATATTTGTAACTTTAGATATCTTCCTGATACTGACTTTTGTTGTTCTGGCCTGGTTTTTTTGTTACTCCTTTCTTCCATTTTTGGAACTACCTTTCAGAGGTCATTACATCTCTCTGTATATATATATATTATATATATCTCTTTCTCTTTCTCTTTCTCTCTCTCTCTCTCTCTCTCTCCCTCTCCTTCTCCCTCTCTCTCTCTTTCCCTTTCCCTTTCCCTTTCCCTTTCCCATTCCCTTCCCCTTTCCCTTTCCCATTCCCTTTCCCTTCCCCTTTCCCTTTCCCTTTCCCTTTCCCTTTCCCTTTCCCTATCCCTTTCCCTTTTCCTTTCCCTTTTCCTTTCCCTTTCCTATTCCCTTTCCCTTTCCCTTTCCCTTTCCCTTTCCCTTTCCCTTTCCCTTTCCCTTCCCTTTCCCTATCCCTTTCCCATTCCCTTTCCCTTTCCCTTCCCTTTCCCTTTCCCCTTTTCCTTTCCCTATCCCTATCTCTATCTCTATCTCTATTTATCTTTCTCACTCTCTTCCCTCTGGGTCTTTAAACAAGCAGTTCACCTTGTATAGTATCATCCCCCATTAATCTCCTCAATATTTTCTAGCTGAATGACCCTATCCACCCATCCCTCTTTCTTTCAGGTTACTGTTTCATCCCATTCTCTCTCCCTTCTTTACCTTACTTCTTGTGTCCAACTGTCGCTCCATTGTTTCTACATTGCCTTTTTATCCCCTGCCTCACTCTTCCATGAAAGCCAGGTGTTGGCTTTACGGTTAGGGTGCTGGTTTGGGATTCTAGGGTCCTGAGTTTGAATCCCGGTCGACCATTTAATTATCACCAGGTGGGGTTGACTCAGCCTGTCATCCTTCCGAGGTTGGCGAAATGAGTACCAACTTACTGTGATGAATGAGCCAATCGAGTGTCCTGCGTCGGAGTGGCGACCCGACCAGGATTGTGCCCAATAGCCAAGAAACTGCTTCGTCAGCCATATGCATATGAAGATGCAGGAGTGGTCATCATCATCATCGTCATCATCACTCTTCCATGAGCCGAGAAGTTCTATAAAAAAAACAATAAAAACAGAGTGCCAGATAGGGTTTCTTTGCAAATGCACCAGATTGACTAAAATATACATGGAAAATGAACACAAAATAGGAACCCAGACCAACTTTCTATGAGTCTATGAAAGGGCATGGAAAGACTATTTCAAGTAATTATCTTCCTATTATCAGCATTAATTACTAGCGATATAGATGCAAAAAAACCTTAAAAGTGCTAGACGAACTTCATATCCTATGAAAAGAGCCAGCCGCAGCCTGGGAATCCTCCATCAATCCAAGTATTTCCTTGGGATATCAGACATACTCAGTGGACAAGGCGATGCAAAAAAACCTTAAAAGTGCTAGACTCAGTGGACAAGGCGATGCAAAAAAACCTTAAAAGTGCTAGACGAACTTCATATCCTATGAAAAGAGCCAGCCGCAGCCTGGGAATCCTCCATCAATCCAAGTATTTCCTTGGGATATCAGACATACTCAGTGGACAAGGCCAAGGTCTGCAGCCCAATGGAGTAGTTACTCCCGCTAGGGAGTGTCCGTCTGTGTTCATTCGATCGTGTCCGTCTGTGTGTGTGTGTGTGTGTGTGTGTGTGTGTGTGTGTGTGTGTGTGTGTGTGTGTGTGTGTGTGTGTGTGTGTGTGTGTGTGTGTGTGTGTATGTGTGTTTGTATGTTCATGTGTTCGTGTGTTTGTGAACAAGATATCTGGAAAATTTCTGAACGGATTTGGATGAAAGTTGGTGGGATGATTGCCCTTGGGATAATGAAGAATTGATTAGTTTTTGGTGAAGCTCAGGATATTATTCCGGATCCAGGAATTTTTTGAAGGATTTTTTACCATTGGAAGATAGGGCTCAGCAGTGGCCACCCACGGCGGGAGTATGCGCTCTACTGAGTGGCGTTCTAGTTCACTCTGATATAGGCTGGCACCCCAGCATCACAGTTGTCTCTCTTGGATGCTGTAGAATTTTGCAACTCTCAAAATTCTTGGAATCTCCTGTGATGAGGTTAAAGCACAAGGCCTGTTGCGTTCACATCACATACAGAACAGTGGTCTCTAGTTTGTAGACACCTCTTCTCAAATATTGCTCCCAATGCTATCTCAGTCGCCCGATCCTCCGTATATGTACGAGAGGATGCACAATGCACATGCTCCTCCAGTAACATGCTCCTCCAGTAACCTCATCTTGGTTAAACTTCCAACCAGACTGACTGGACACCTCAATTGTTTTATTCTTCATTTCTCCTCTCTGTGAAGCCACCTTCCAGAGACTGTTCTGTCTCTCTCTTCCCTCCAGGGCTTCAAAGAAGCGGTGCCCCACCATATCGTGTCATTCCTAATTCTAACCCAAGATCTTTATTACCATCATTAACCTTTCTTAACCCAACCAACTTACTTGCTAGTTTTGGTATAGCCTCCCCTCCCTCTTTCCTCTTTCTTATTCTGTTCATTCATTCCGCTATGTTTGTTCAACTGTCAGATCGACCTTGCTCTTCCATTAAGGTTATTTGGGAAGGAATTTGATTTTTTTTTCTCTCCATGATTCTGATGATAAGTCAGGATCCTTTACATCCATCAACGAACGCTTGCAGATGGGACACCCAGTTTAACATCCACCTAGTGGATGGCACACTTTGTGATACAAAACTTTCCTTGTGAAGCACAAATCCCACAAGCTTACTGTATATTCAGGTCAGGAATCAAATCCAGAATAGATAGTTCAAAGGGAAATGCACTATCTTTGCACCGTCCTATCAGCCTACATCCGTATATCTGAATATGCAGATTAAGCTTTAGTGTTTTGGATTGCCTTGCATATTATTCTCAAGTCTGTTATCATTTTTTTTTTTTTTTTTTTTTTTTTTTTGTATACAAGGTCGAGGCTCGTGAAAGAGCGAACATTAATCACACAGAAAGACAAACCGACACATAAAACATATAACATAGGGAGCGGTAGACAAGATGGGGAGAGAGGGGGAAGGACACAAACACAACATTTGAGAGCAGTGACCGAGAGACATGGAGACATCGAGAGATCTGAGAGAGGGCGAGTGCTTGGGGGGGGGGGAGGGCGTGGGAAGGGGGCGGTGGGAGAGGTATAAAACATATGGACACTGCCAGGACTTCCAGGAAAGAAGTTGGAATTTCAAACAAGGTGGATCTGGGGTGAATTAGCGGGGGTAGAAAAGATCAAGGTTTTGGATGGGGGAAGATAAGAGATGGTGGTGAACAGCTGTTTTAAAGACCTGGAGGGAGGAGTGGGATTGAAGGGAGTGAGGGAGTTTGTTCCAGAGGCGGGAGAAAAGAGGAATGAAAGAGTGAAGGTGAGCAGAGAGCCGAGATTTCGGCAGTTTAACCATCAGAGGGTTGCTGGCAGATCTTGTGCGACCTGTAGGAATATTTGGGGGACAGAGCACAGAGAGAGCTGGGGGTGCAAGGCCGGAGAGGAGTCGGTAGAAGACAGAAAGACCACCTACCTGCCTGCGGTGAGTGAGTGAAAGGCCCTCAGAGATAGCTTCATCGCGGGAGATTCCAATAATTCTGAAAGCTTTGGTTTCAACAGCGTGAAGCCGAGCTAGGTGTGAGGCAGGAGCACCGGCCCATAGGGGAGAACAGTATTCCATTGAGCTGCGGATGAAAGCCTTGTATGTGGTGAGGAGCTCAGGTGTGCCGAGGAAGGACTTCGCACGACGGAGGATGCCCAGTCGGCGACTGGCTTTGGAGGCCAGCTTGGAAATGTGGTTTTCCCAAGAAAGATCATGGCAGATAGTGAGACCCAAAATCTTGAGCGACAGAACTTCTTGGAGAGGATTGTTGAGAAAGTAGATGGGAGGGTTGTCCAGTCGATCTTTTCGGAGAGACATAGTAAGAGTGTGAGATTTGTCAGGATTGAAAGACATGTTCCACTTGTTTGACCAGTCTGTGATTTTGTCCAGGTCTTCAGAGAGTGAGGAGGCAGCAGACTGCCGATCTGAGGGAAGAGGAATGGAGCGGCAGAGAGTGGAGTCATCAGCAAAGAGATAGAGAGGATTTTCGAGAGAGTCAGAGAGATCATTGATGAAGACCAGAAAAAGCACGGGGCCCAGAACACTGCCTTGGGGAACTCCAGCCTGAACAGGAAGAGGAGATGAGAGAAACCCATTCAGGGCCACACGTTGACGATGACTAGAGAGGAAGTCCGCCAGCCATGCGTGGAGATTTCCATGGATACCAAAGGAGGAGAGTTTGGTGAGCAGAGCGGGGTGCCAGACCGTGTCGAAGGCACGTGATATGTCGAGGGAGACAGCTCTAATTTCCTGTTTGGCATTGAGGACCTCCATCCATTGTTGAGACAGCAGAAGCAGCATGTCCAGAGTAGAGTGACCTGGTCTGAAACCAAATTGATGATCAGAGATCAAGCCATTGGAGAAGAGGAAAGATTTCATATCCGAAGCAATGATGGATTCCATGACTTTGCTGATAATTGGGAGAAGGCTGATTGGTCTGTAGTTGCTAGGATCTGTTTTTGCACCTTTTTTGTGCAAAGCGGTGATGTTGGCTGATTTCCAAGCAGATGGCAGTTGACCTTGAGCAAAAGAGAGGGTGAAGAGAACAGAGAGAGGGTGAGACAGAGCAGCAGAGCAGGATTTTAGGACCCGTGGGCTGATGCCGTCGGGTCCAGTTGCAGAATCAGAGTCGAGGGTTGACAGAAACTTTTCCACCTTGTCAGGAGGAAAGGACACGGAGTCCAGGAGCAGCAGGGTACGACTGGGTAAGGTGGGTACAGAGAGGGATGGGTTTGGGACACAAGATTTAGAGGCAAACACAGAGTTGAGGCATTCAGCTTTTTCACGTGCGGAGTCAGCTGTGTAGCCGTTTGAGGTAAGGGAGGGGATGGAGGGGGAACAAACACCAGAAACGGATTTGACCAGACGCCACCAGGATTTGGAAGAGGGAGACAGATAAGTGAGTTCGGTCTTGAGAATGGAGAGATATTGTTTCCTAGCTCTCCTGAGGGTGGACACACACTTGTTTCGGGCTTTGTGAAAGGAAATGAGATTTCCTTCCGTTGGATTTGCTTTCCAGGAGACGAAGGCAAGTTGTTTCTGGGCAACAGCCTCACCACAAGATTCCGTGTACCATGGACGGGAGGAAGGGTATGACAACTGAAGACGAGATGGGATAAATCTGTGCATGAGAGAGAGCAATTTACTTTGGAAGAATTCCCAGGATGAGTTGATGTCAGAGGTGGTAGAGATGGGAGACCAGTCCAGATGATTGATGGCTGCTTGAAGACCGTGCCAGTTGGCCTGAGTGAAATGCCAGACTCGTCGACGCTGAGCAGGCTCCCTGAGGATGGTCAGAGAGATGTCCACTTTAACAAGGACATGATCAGATGATCCGATCGGAGCAGAAGAAGAGCAGCAGACATTTTAAGGGAAGTTAGTCATAACCAAGTCCAGAAGAGAAGATGTTCCGTTGACTGAGATCCGGGTCGGGAAATTGACAGATTGTGTCAGTCCCAGTGAGTCGCAGAAGTCCTTTGCTGAGGAGCCATGGCTGGTGAGAGAGGTACCCACACCCAGCCAACTGGCATGATGACAGTTGAAATCACCACATATGAGGAAGAGAGAGTTGGGATGAGTAGATAGAAGTTGGTCCATATCATCAGACAGCGAGATGTAGATTGAGTCATCACTGTTTGGTGGACGGTACAACACACATATGAACAAGAGGTGGGAGCGAAGGGGAAGCCGTAGCCAGAGGTATTCCTGGGGGTGAGGTGGAGAGAGTGCAGTGCAGGGCGAGTGAGGAAGAGAGTTTTTGATAAAGATAGCAACCCCGCCTCCAGGACGAGGCTCAGGTCTATCATACCGGAGGAGGGAGTAGCCCGGGAGAGATACTATGGAATCAGAGACATCATAAAGGAGGAAAGTTTCTGTTAAGCAGATCACGTCTGGTTTGACAGAAGCAACCTGTATGGAGAGATCAGTTAAGTTTGAACGAAGGCCCCGGATGTTTGAGGTCCATACCGTTAATGAAGAGGAAGGGGGAGCATCAGATACAGAACAGGGGGGAGGAGGGGTAGGGTAAGATGTGGAAGAGGTGGAAGAGGTAGGGAGAGCTGTTGAAGGTGTGTCAGAGATTTCAGAATAGCTCGGAGAAAGGGAAGGATGGGGCGGACAAAAGGTTTGATGGTGATTGGGTGAGCCACAATGAGGTGTTATTTGAGGAGGGGGAAGAGCGAGGCAGAAGGTTGGGGGAGATGGAGGTGAGAGTTTGAAGGGGGAAGAAGCGGGGAGGACGCTTTGAGGAGGGGGAGTGAGAGGGGGGAAATTGAGAAGCAATGAGGGTGGGGAGATTTGAAGGGGAGGGGTGAGGGGGGAGTTTGGGAGGGAAGGGGCAAGGGGAGGGATTTGAAAGGGATGGGATATGGGGGAGATTTGGAGGGGAGGGGTGAGGCAGGAGTCTAGGAGGGGAGGGGCGAGGGGGCGTCTTGGTGGGGAGGGGTGAGGGGGTAGTTTAGGAGGGAGGGGGCAAGGGGGGAGATTTGAAAGGGATGGGTGATGGGGAAGATTTGGAGGGGAGGGGTGATGGGGAAGATTTGGAGGGGAGGGGTTATGGGGAAGATTTGGAGGGGAGGGGTGAGATTGGATTTTTGAAAGTGTACGATTTATGGGAAACGAACATTTATTGCAAAATGAGTTTCTTGTGACCTTCGAGTTAAAAATACGTTTAAGGACGCTGGATGGAGGATGGAGTGCAGGAGAGTTTAGGGAATGTAGAAAAAAGGCACTATAGGAGATGGATATTTTTTTTGGGATGAATTGATTTGGTGAGCAAGTCGAAAGCAGCCTTTTAAAGAAGAAGAAGAAAATGAAGAAGAAAAATGAAAATGAAAATGAAAATGAAGAAAATGAAAATGAAAAGAAAATGAAGAAGAAGAAGAAAATATTTCCACATATCTAGCAAATAACTCATCCGTTATTGCCAATTGTTATGATGTATATGGTGTATTTAGGTCTGACATGTAATACAGGCTTCCTCCAGGTGGCGCTATAAAAAAAAACACCTTTAGAGGCCATTTTTTCCCCGCAAGCGGGGGTTGGCCTTTTTCGGGGACCGTGGTTGTTGTTGTTTTTCGGTCCCCTTTTTGAAGCAATGTTTTACGGCCGGATGCCCTTCCTGCCGCCAACCCTTTTTGTCGCCTTTTACGACAAGCAGGGAATTACCAGTGAACTAGTACTCAATTAGCCGACCTCGGAAGGATGACAGGCTGAGTCAACCCCCCTGGCGTTAATTCAGCGATCGACCCGGGACTCGAACCCAGGATCCTAGTATCCTAAGCCGGCACCCTAGCCGCTAGCCCAACACCAGGGATTGGCGCTATACAATACATATTTACATAGAGATAATATGGGACATTCAAAATGATGTAATCTGCCCCCAAAATGCTCAATATGCATACGCAAACACCCTAGAGGCCTAGAAATAACGATCTTCGGGGCATGTGAACTGCTATTGTGCGTGTGAGGTAAGGATTGTTACCTAAAATGGCTCCGAAAGCTTCTAAAAGAAGATGACAATACTTGGAAAAGTACCTGAAAAAATGGATATGCAATATTTACATAGAGAATATCTCAAAATATTTATATCTCAAAAAATCAAAAATAAGCACAACTAATGATTTGATGGTGTGGAGGGAAAATCAGGGGTCAAAGGTTCATTTAATCATTTTATTAAAAATATATATTGACAGCGCAAAAAAACCTGGCTCTGCACCAAATCTGCACCAACTCCACACCAAATCATAATGTGCACATCATTGATAGGAGAGACGAGTCATGCTCCCTGCCCGACATCATAGCTCGCTCCACTGACAGTCTCAAAAATCAGTCCTTATATACCTTCATGTCCTCAAACAGGGGGAAGGGATATCTGCATTGCTGCCTGAACCTGAGGGCAGCAAGTTGCTTGATACAATGGAAGTCTGTTTCACCGCATGTTTGCAAGGAAAGATATGCAGATTGTAAAACAATAATCAGAGTGAATAAATGAATGAATGAGCGTTTTAAGGCCATTTTTCCCCGCTAGAGCGGGGGTTAGCCTTGCGGGCCCCATGACGATCATGGTTCCCTGTTTGAGGCAATGTTTTTTTTATGGCCGGATGCCCTTCCTGACGCCAACCCTTGGTCGCCTCTTACGATGCGCAGGGATACGGTGTACCTATTCTAAACCGGGGTACACACCGGGATCATTCATCCCAGCAAGCTGGTACTCAATTTGCCGACCTCGGAAGGATGACAGGCTGAGTCAACCCCCCTGGCATTAATTCAGCGATCGACCGGGATTCGAACCCAGGATCCCAAGCCGGCACCCTAACCGCTAAGCCAACACCAGGCTCCAGGCAATCAGAGTGAGGTTGCATTTCAAGTTAATTAACCTTCAAAAGTTAACAATGGTCGATTTGACCTCTAGATGAGTCACAGAGGGTGTGCAAGCCTTTGCAAATAGTTGGTATTGTCTGAAATGCAGATTAGATCAATAGGACATGTAGATTACCAGATACCATTCGTAATGTCAGACATTCTTGTGCCAACCATGTCCCAAAGCACAATATGTTACATGGTACAAATTAATCATATTATGTAACATCGTACAGATTAATTCATCATTGGGAATACATAATCCCAACGCTATATTTCAAAGCACCATATATCTAACTATATCACCCTTATTCATAAATAAATAATTACAGTACCTTTATTAAAAACTACACGAAATTGATTTACCAATGCTTGTTTTGTAAGGAAACATGACTATGTTTGATAGGTTTCATATGTCATGTTATGAAACATGACAAGAGGTGGTCTAACATTGCCTCCGTAAGAGTTACTCTATCCAGAGAAATGAATTTAAAACGAGAAATTCAGTCAGAATGCCAGCGATGATTCGCCTACTCTCTCTCCTTCTCAGAAAACACCGTAGAATAATTGTTTTGCTTATAATTTCTCCCACAATGGAGATTGCCATATTTGGCTTGGGTGCTTCTGAATATCGATGGGAAAGTCATAAATGGGGTTTGTGAATGCAGAGGGTAGGTTTAAAATCACTTTTTAAAATTAAGATTTTACTATTAATCATGTTGGCAGGGGCAGGGGGGGGGGGGCTGTTATAGACATATTGTTTTTCTAGTTCTGGCACCACAAGACAAATTATATTTGATTTGCTTATATTGCTCAGAGTGTGTGTGTGTGTGTGTGTGTGTGTGTGTGTGTGTGTGTGTGTGTGTGTGTGTGTGTGTGGTGTGTGTGCGCGCGCGCGCCGCTGCTGCTGCTTGCTTGTATTAACGGCAAATGGGAGGAACTTGACACCTCCCATCCATGGATAATTCTTGTATTTCCTATATTTCAATGAGTCTATTTGCATCCAGGAACACAACAATTGCAGTCAACCATTTTGAAATATGACATTTTTGTTTAAATGCTGAAAATTATGTTTAAATTACAGATTTCGCGTGAGCAATGGTAGGTTAAAAGTGCCTTGCGAGCAGAACCGAGTCGCTGAAAACCACATACAGCGCATGCGCAAAAGGCCGTGTTATTGTTCGTACGCCATTTTGAAAGTCCCTAACCCCACCCTGAATCCCCAGCACTATGAAATTATTTTTTCACCTAGCACCCTCCCATAAACACCCCAAGTACAGCCACCAATTTTCAACTCATTGCGTCCAGCGTTTCAAGAGTGCATAGAAGTCAAACAAGCAAAGAAACAGACAAACACTACAAGTTATATACAGTATAACACTATTCCGATAATATGATTATCATTTTATGGTGGTGTTTGTATCAGGTGGGAAACCTTGGACTACTTTTTCTTCTTCTCTTCTTCATCTATGCGGCGCTGGGTGTGGAGCTCTTTGGAGGGCTGAGTAAGCATTTTATATTTGATTTATTTTGTGAATGGAAAACATTTGCATCAATGAGCGCAAAAAAAGGTCACCTTTGGGAACACAACGGTGATTTTTATTAATTTGACCTGCATTTGGTAAAGTTTTGTTATATTCATCAGGTAGACACTAACATGACTGATCCCAGATTCCATCTCTTTCTTGAAATATGCACTTAGTTAACATGGAGTATTGTAGAGGAGAGGTCGGAGGGGTTTGAGGTTGGTGTATAGACAGCATATGCAAATGTAGATAAGAAACACCAAAATGCTGTTTTTTTGTATACAGGATCGAGGCTCGTGAAAGAGCTAACATTTATCACACAAAAAATCAAACAGAAACACACAAAGTATATAATAAGGGGAGCGGTAGACAAGATGGGGAGAGAAGGGGAAGCACACAAACACAACATTTGAGAGCAGGGACATCAGGAGATCTGTGGGAGGGAGAGGGCTTGGGAGGAGGAGGCATGGGAATGGGGGGAGGGGGATGGGAGAAGTATAAAACACAAGGACACTGAAAGGACTTCCAGGAAAGAAGTTGGTATTTCAAAAAAGTGGATCTGGGGTGAAATTAGCGGGGGTAGAAAAGATCAAGGTTTTGGATGGGGGAAGATAAGAGATGGTGGTGAACAGCTGTTTAAAAGACCTGGAGGGAGGAGTGGGATTGAAGAGAGAAGGGAGTTTGTTCCAGAGGCGGGAGAATAGAGGAATGAAGGAGTGAAAGTGAACAGAGAGCCGAGATTTGTTGCATATTGCTGTTGGGTCTAAAAGAGGATATTGAGATTAAATTGCATATTACTCCTGTAGTTATTTCTTGCGAAACACTTGGGTTGTGAATTTACATTCTTACAGCCTGCAGCAGTGAGTACCCCTGCGAGGGGCTTAGTCGACATGCTACGTTTGAGAATTTTGGGATGGCCTTGCTCACTCTATTTCGAGTTTCAACCGGAGACAACTGGAATGGAATTATGAAGGTATGGCTCACTTTTATATATTTAAAGTCTTGTATTATTCACGCGGAAGAAACTGTACTGACTCCGATAAATCATGTAACCCTTTGCCACTATCTGATAATTGGCATCCAAGGCCATTTAATATGACCTTTTTACATTTTTTATTATTTATTTTTTTGTATACAAGATCGAGGCTCGTGTAAGAGGTAATATCAATCACAATAAAAACAAACGGACACACAAAACATACAATAAAGGGAGCGGGAGATAAGATGGGGAGAGAGAGGTAAGCACACAAGTACAACAGCAGAGAAGAGGGACATCGGAAGATCTGTGGGAGGAAGAGGGCTTGGGGGGAGGAAGCATGGGAAGGCGGGGGTGGGGGGGGGGGGAGGGAGGGAGGTATAAAACACATGGACACTACTAGAAAGAAGCCGGTATTTCAAAAAAAGTGGATCTGGGGTGAATTAACTGGGGTAGAAAAGATCAAGGTTTTGGATGGGGGAAGATAAGAGATGGTGGTGAACAGCTGTTTTGAAGATCTGGAGGGAGGAGTGGGATTGAAGAGAGTGAGGGAGTTTGTTCCAGAGGCGATTCCAGGGAGTTTGTTCCAGAGGCGATTCCAGGGAGTTTGTTCCAGAGACCTGCACGAATTCATGGAGATACGTGTTGTCTGCTTATGTGTACGGATGATACAGCTGGGAGAAGCTGTTGCCGATGACCTGCTGACACTCCTATGTTGAAACTCAAACTTGAATTAAAAATCTATTTAATCTCTGAGATATGCAGCCTTCGAGATAAATTATAGTAAATACAAATTTATTTCTGGTGATGAAATATGGTGATAAAAAATAAAGACAAATCTTGATCTCCACTTCCATCTCTCTTTCTCTGCACCCATCTCCTTTTCCTTCTCCCTCTCCCCCAGGATACTCTTCGGGAATGTTCTACCCTGGATCGGCATTGCATCAGCTACCTCCCACTCATCTCCCCAATCTATTTTGTCACATTCGTACTCACAGCTCAATTTGTTCTTGTTAACGTGGTTGTGGCTGTTCTGATGAAGCATTTGGAGGAGAGCTCCGAGGAGGCGAGGGAAGAAGAGGAGGAGGAAGCGGCAGCAGGGAGGATGTCGGGAGCCGTGGCCGCTTTGGGTGAGCTCTCCTTGTCCACATGCGTTCCCTTTGGTCCTGCCTTCGCACACAATCCCGGGACCATCCATGGCTCCATTGCACGAGGCCGGTGGCCAATGGGTCCCTCAAGCCCTCGGCCAAGTCGTAAAGAAGTTGCAGAGAAAACACGTCCCAGCTCGGAGCAGGAACAGGAGGTTGCTCATGTGGAGGTGTGTGCATTTGTTGAAAGAAAATGTAGTATAAAGTCATAAACTAAATGAAGATTGTGACCAGCAGTGCAATTTCCCACTGATTCACCTTTTCATTTTAGTTTTAGAAACATGGTTATCAGGTTCATGATAAATAAATTGAATGGGCATACAAAGACACACACATCCTTCTTTTATAAATATCCCTCACAACAATTATAATCACTTATTGAACAGCAGTGTTGATCCCCAATAGCATTATATTAAGTTTCAAAGGAAGTTCTAAATGTTGCTCATACTACAAAACCCTTTAAATACTTAACTTGGTTATTTTAATTGCACACCTCAAAATATGTTTACAGTGCTCTCCGTAAGTATTGGAACAGTGAAGTCAAATTTCTTATTTTTGCTATATACTCAAAAAAATTGGACTTGAGATCAAAAGATGAATATGAGGTAAGAGTACAGAAGGTCAGGTTTTATTTATTGGTATTTCTATGCAAATATGTTTTACCATTGTAGAACAATAACACTTTTTATGTTCAGTCCCCCCAATTTTGGTAAGCATACGTATTGGAACAGATGAACTTAAAGTGAAGTAAAATAGTTTAATAGTTAGTATTTGGTTGTATATCCCTTGCATGTAATAACTGCATCGAGCCTGTGACCCAACGACATCACCAAACCCTCGGTATCTTCCTTTGAGATTCTTTGCCAAGCCTTTGCTGCAGCCCTTTTCAGTTGTTGTTTGTTTTGGTGGGTTTCTGACTTTAGTCTCCTCTTCAGCAAGTGAAATGCTGCTCCATTGGATTTAAATCGAGAGACTGACTTGGCCAGTCTAAAACTTTCCACTCTTTTCTCTGATTAACTCCTTCCTTAGGTTGGCAGTGTGTTTTGGGTCATTGTCTTGCTGCATGTTGAAGCGCCGCCCAATACGTTTGGAGACATTTTCTTGTACATAGGCAACCAAAATGCTTCTGTACACTTCCAAATTCATTCTGCTGTTTACATCATTAGTTGCATCATCAATAAAGATGAGTCGGCGAGTTCCAGGTTCAGCCATGCAAGCCCAAGCCATGACACTACCTCCCCCGTGCTTCACAGATGAGCTAGTATGCTTTGGATCACATGCAGTTCCACACGTTCTCCACACTTTCACCTTTCCTTTGCTTTGGTAAAGGTTTATCTTGGTCTCATCTGTCCATAAAACGTTGTTCCAGAACCGTACTGGCTCACCTCTATGCATCTTAGCAAATTCTAATCTAGCCTTTCTATTTTTGTTGCTCATGAGAGGTTTGCATCTTGCGATGTAACCTTTGTAATTCTTCTGTCGAAGTCTTCTGCAAATGATAGACTGCGATACTTACAAGCATGCTCTCTGGAGGTTGTTAGTGATGTCTAAAAAGCTAAAACTAAGACTAGGCATTCACAGCTATTTTATGTGTGAACGATCAATGCAACAAGAAACACCTGAGTAACAAGAAACACCTGTCAGTCATCTATTCCAATATTTATATTTACCTAAAATGGTGGGGACTGAACATAAAAGGTGCTATTGTTCTACAATGGTAAAACATATATCATACTAAAATACGCAATTTCATTTTTGTCTGTCTGTCTGTCTTTCCTTAGATATTTATCTTGCCTCATATTCCTCTTTTGATCTCAATGCTGTCTGTCTGTCTGACTGATTTTTTGACTGCCATACATTTGATCATTGCTTATCCAATCACACCCAAACTTGACAGGGAGACTCAGGGTCACATGATGGAGGTTGTAGTGGTATAACTTCTACCTCCACCCCAAGGTAGTTTTCCCTGCCAATGGGATATGTTTTCAGATGTATATCCATGTTAAGATAGCTTTATTGTGGCATTTTCCCAAGGCTGCTACTAATAACAAAAGTAACACAAAATGACATCATCATTAACATATGTTACTCCCCAAGGAGAGTTCTTTACAATGAGCCATGTCTCAATTTTTTCTATGCAGTGCTTTCGGCGATATAGAGGTGCAAAGTTTTTCAGTTTTTCAAAGATGGTGCCCATACCACGTGATGTATGACGTCATAATGATCATTTAAAAATTTTTGCAGGAGGAGGTGCACCTATGGTGAAAATTTATTGTCAATCGGACCAACGGTTGCAGAGAAAATCATATTTATTCTGTGCAGACAAACAGACAGACAAACAATAGACAGAGAAACAAATAGACAGACAAACAAACGGACAGAAAAACAAACGGACTCAAATGCAATACCCTCTCCTTTGGCGAGGGTAATAATAAGGCTAATGATAATAGGGTAATATTAATCATGTTACAAAGCAATATTAATCCCAAAAAATTTTCACATAGCTTTATTATGAGAATGTGGTAAAGTCTAATTAATATAATTTGGTCAAAAGGTCAACGTCACATAAAATCATTAATTTTCATCCAATTGACCTGAAATTTTGAATATTTGCATATCGGGTCACTGAATTGGTTCACCAATCAAAAGCTAGAAGCCGACTGTTTTTTTTAGAGCAAAAGGTCAAAGGTGAAGTTTGCATAAGATCGTCAATTTTCATCTGCTTGACTTGAAATTTGAGCAGAGTTTGCATATTGGGTCACTGAAACCTATTGCTTTTGAGGTCAAAAGGTCAAGGTCACCTAAAAGTCCGTTTCTTTGATTTTTTCTCTTCACTGTATTTTTAAAGTTTAGCAAATGGAAGAAGAAGAAATCTGAATACGAAGTGGATGCGAATGGGCTTTGAATTCAGATACATTCTAGTTTTTACATAGTATAATTGCAGAGTTAATATTGTAAGAAGTTTAACTTTACTTCGTGTTTTCAGAAAGTATTCACATCTCTTGATTTTTTTTCACATATTGTTGTGTTACAGACTGAATTTAAAATGGATTAAAATGAGATTTTTTTTGTCACTGATCTACCCATAATACCCCACAATGTCAAAGTGGAATTTTGTTTTTAGAATTTTTTACAAAATAATTATAAAATAAAAGCTGAAACTTCTTGAGTCAATAAGTATTCAACCCTTTGCTATGATGCTCCAAACTGACTTCAGGTGAATCCAATTTCGTTTGATCATCCTTGAGGTGTCTATGCAACTTGATTAGAGTCCACCTGTGGCCAATTCAATCGATTGGACATGATTTGGAAAGAAACACACCTTTCTATATAAAGGTCCCCCGGCTGACAGTGCATGTCAGAACTCCGAGAAAGAATTGTGAAGAGGCATAGATCTGGGGAAGGGTATAAAACAATTTATCCCAAGAGCACAGTTAGCTCCTTATGTAAATTAGATATTTCTGTATTTAATTATTAATTATTTTTCATAATTTTCATAAATTTTCATATTTTCATTTTCATATTTTCATAAAATT
Source organism: Myxine glutinosa (assembly GCF_964187855.1). NCBI lineage: Eukaryota > Metazoa > Chordata > Myxini > Myxiniformes > Myxinidae > Myxine > Myxine glutinosa. The sequence continues at coordinate 109,002,371 of NC_136270.1, forward strand.
CTAAAAATAAAATAATCCACTTTGTCATTAAGGGGTATTTTGTGTAGATCGGTGACACAAAAACTCTATTTAATCCATTTTAAATTCAGGCTGTAACACAACAAAATGTGAAAAAGTCAAAGGGTGTGAATACTTTCTGAAGGCACTGTACATCAAGCAATATATATTTTTGTAACATGTTCATTCTTTTCGAATGCTGTTTAAAACAGATGCATGATCATTTTTCTGCTCCAGGAA